>NW_022280067.1:4512351-4557351 GCF_004355925.1 Anarrhichthys ocellatus | reverse complement strand
TTATTAATCAGAGGATATGTCTCCCATGAGAGGTTAGACAGAACTGGACACGTTCAGCTGCAATGTGAAAGTATAAAGCATAATTCACAAGACAAGTTCTGGTGAAACAGAAACAACCTCCTTTAAAGACAATAACTTGTGTCATTAAAGTCGAGACAAACACGTGAAAATATGGCAAATTAATTCTGTGGGGTTTGCAAACGTTAACATGCTTAAAACGTTCTGACGACATGCCGATTCAAAGTTTAAGAAAAACAGCGTGCTGACGAGTAAAACCTGAGCAAACCACTCACATCCGTGGCGTCATCGTTAGAGTAAGTGTCTATAAAAACGGCCAGCCCGTGGAAGAGAGCATTGTTGGAAAACACAGGCCCTGTAAAGAAACAAGCCGGTCAATCGCCTCGAGCTGCACACACACACACACACACACACACACTTACATCCATCCCATGGAGGTCATTGCGGAAGGTATCCACAAACAAAGCCAGGCCAAGAAACTGATCTTGGTTTCCAAACACAGGGCCTAGGATGGAGGCAGAGATGAGGCGACACATGAGCAGACGACAAGAGACACTTTCCTGTGGTCAGCAGTGAAGCTGAGAGGGTCGACACAAACATCTGGACATTAAAAAATAAAACAGCTTTCTGATGGAGTGAGCACGATGAGCGTTCATTTTCACTTTAGATTTACTTTTCTCAGAGTTGCAGCGCTCTCACCTTTACCTCGTCATCATGCAGGTGAGCCGAGAGAACGCCGTCTCACTACGTTAAGGTTTTAGTACTTCAGTAAATATGTATTACATGGTCCAGACTTTGTTCTAGAAGTTTCGTATATTGATCCGACAGAAAGCAGCCTCTTTGTTTTGATACACTTTGCTTTGCTGTAAATTATGATGTGACAGATTTCAACCAATGAGCTTCTTGAAGTCTTTTATTGTGGCGCAGTAGCAGGAAGTGCAATCTTACTTGTTTTTAATCTAAATATGACACGGGTAAGAAAAAGGGAACTGGGTCTGTGAAGAGCTGCAGGTGACAGGTGAGAATTGCATTTTGGGTAAATGCAAACTCTGACTCGTTGCTGCAAGAAGGTCCAGCGTGACCTGAAGTGAGATCAAGCTGGGTGGGTTTAACTCGTGAACGTTACCTGGATGAAGTCTGTCCTTAGTGTACCAGACAGCGAGGCCGTCGCCGTGGAGGTTCTTCTTTCCTGACCCATGAACTTTAAACTGCACGTGCATCTCCCAGTCCTTCAGGTAGCACGGCTGTAGACCAGAACCAGAACAGGTTTCATAGAGCATTGGATTTTATATTCCAGGACACTGTCTGAATATAATACGCAAATGTTTATCAGGTATAAAATTAAACATATTTAATTACTGGGTTGCATATTTTTTACCTTCATCCACCAAAAGTTAATGTGAGGTAACAAAACTTTTTATATTGTAATTATATTCTATTAGTTTTTTATACATATCTTCCATTCAAAGAAAGAGAGAAAATATAAACATGAGACTAAATGTAGGTCGATAAAGAGAGCGTGGCTTAAACATGTGCTCTCAACCAAAGGCTGGAGTAGCTTTGACTTGTGTATAAACAAACACATCAGAGTCAGACGGGGACAGCAGCCATGTTTGTAGTCTTTCCTCACCACAGTGTTCCAGATGGATCCCTGCTTGCTCTTCTCATCCGGAGTGAGTCGGACGTACGAGCTCGTCACCAACGTGCTTCCCCAGAAGTCCCACTGACTGCTGGGGCTGCTGCCGACACCTGAGAGACGAACGCGTGAGAGAACCGGACACGATCAGAGGAATCCATGTTTCATCAAGTCGTTTGTTTGACGAACAGATCCGGTATATAAACCGTTCTCAGTGTCCCACCTAACAAGGCCACAGGCCGGTGCATCCCTAGTTGTGAGTCTGATCTGCAGATGCTGAATTAAACAGACACACCTCCCTCCACGTGCACTTCTAAGGACACGTCCTGACAAACACTTCTGTATGCTGAAGGCGCTCTGCACGTGTTGTCATTAACACATATTTACATTATAATGGAATTCTTGCCTCGACCTGAATAACTGCAACAGTTCCAGCCCCCTGCAGCACACGGTGAGATGAGTGCAGTGATAAAGCGGCTTCAGTTACAAAGAACTTCCTGCTGAGACTCACCACAGAAGCACGAACTGCCTCGTGGATCAGAGGTCTGCAAATGTAGTCGTTAAAGGGCCACACCCTCCTGAACGGCATATAACATATCTATAATATTTTATTTACATTTCTAAAACAAAGCAACATGCTGGGTTAGTTGTTAAGTAATTTGCAAATAAACTGAAACATGCAGAAAATCTCTTTTATCATACATTCTATGTGTATTCTATATTTTATTACGTATATTAATATGTGAATGTGCAGCACTTAACTGCTTTTTGCACTCTGGTTAAATGCTAAACTGCATTTCATTGTCTCAGTACCTGTACAATGACAATAAAGCTGAATCTAATCTAATCAAATCATCTCTGTATGTAACGTTATAACACAAACGTACATTTCACATAACTGAGACTGTACAGGTGTAAAAAGGTCAACTCAAAGAGACATACATGAGGACATCCCCGGTATAATCTGTGTATCTTTCATATGTTAGGTGGTCCTTGGTTAAAGAACAATTCACAACCTCTGCATTACAATACATGCATGTTAAGCTATCTAGTTGTACAATTAGTCCGCATGAATGAGCCGTAACACAAGAGTCAGTTAGTTTAGTTAGCTAAGAAGTCGCACATGTCGCTTGATATCCTCTAAAAACGCAGCGGAAGACATAAAAGTGTAACTAGCAGCAGGTTAGCTAACGAGCTAGCTGAGCCGTGTTACCTTGGTACGGCTTTATTAACGAGTGCTCCCTCTTCAGATGCTCCGTGTTTCCGTCCGTTATATCACAGCACACCAGATACGATTGGAAAATCAAGAAGACCAGCGGTGCGCTCAGAAATGCTCTAAAGTTCCCCATTGTTTGGTTCAAAACAGCCTCGGAGAGAAACTCTCAAAACTAATTTCCTCTTCGAAACTCCATAAATCGAGCTGGTCCCTTCTCTATTATCTTCCGGAAGGAAACAACACACGTCCGACGTTTGCTGCCGCACTTCTTAAACCGGGGGGTCATATTGTTCACTTACTTATTTTTAAAAATCATTATTTATTTATTTTATAAGACTAACTATAAGACTAAGAAATTGAATTGCTTGATATATTTTAAGTGAAATAATACGGTGGAAGCATTAAGCTGTGTGTGTTTCCGCACGGAAGACTTTTGTAGACGGTGAAAATTGTACTAGCCAATCAGAGAAAAGCACATCGCAAACTAAGCCAATCAGGGAGCACTTGGTATGCGCGTGTTTTCCACTAGGGGGCGACAAAAGGCAAACAATAAAAAGAGAAACAGGTTTGTGAAGTTTTCTCTGGTTCAACAGAGATACAGTAGTTTAATTAAACTGAACTAAACTATACTTACGCTACTCTATACATAACTTACAATACATTAGTCAAAGAGTTTATTACATTTACGGGTAAAAATATAATAATAATAATAATAATAATGCCAGTGAATGAATAAAACCTGTATTGTCTCTTGGGGAATTTGCTTTGAACAAGGAGTAAAATCAACAACCATACATGACAACACAATTTAGAACATAAGCATCATAAAAATCATCATTGGGGGAATTTATTGAGGACATCAGGTGCAACTTCTTGTTTTGTCCAGACAATGCAAATACAAAAGGTCCATATCGTCTGCATGACGGTCTTATACAATAATATCAGAAGAGTTATTTCCACATTAAAGCTTCTAAGTCCCCGTTAACTTCCCTCTTTGTGGTTGTTTTTGTGTCACCTTGTGGTCATTTTGCATTGCTTTGTGTCTCTTTTTCATTAATAGTCATCTTTTTGGGACGTTATTGCATTTATTACAGCAGCTGGAGAACGACAGGAAAGAGGTGAGAGACACGCAGCAAAGGCCACAGGACAGAAAATCAAACCCCGGCAGCTGCCAAGGACTCAGCCGACATGGGGAGCTCGCTCTACCAGGTGAGCTAGAGGTCGACTCTCGTGTCTCTGATGACTTGTCTCTTTGCAGCAGTTTTGCATCTCTTTCTAGTTGTTTTCGTCTCCTTGTAGTCTTTGTGCGTCTCTTTGTAGTCCTTTTATATGTCTTTGGGGTCATTTGGAGTCTCTTCCTGGTTGCTACGTGTCTCTTTGATTTACATTTTGTAGATGATGCACGACAACACAACAGACTGACTGATGTGTGTTAAATGAGGCAGAGGGTAGAATTACTCTGATTTCCTGAACACACATGACAGTCATGTGCACACACAGTGAAGTACACACACACACACACACACACACACGTCAGGGGCGTGCATAGACACACAGACATACACATTAAAAGCATCTTAACACAAACAGATGAACACCAGCAGAGAGAAAAGCATGCATCCAGGATGAATACACACCAAAACACACCAGGTCTGTACACAGATGCACACAGGAAACCACAACATGCACACAAACAACTACTGAAGTAATGTTACTCAAGTACCAAAGTTACGAGACAAATAAATCAGCATTGACTTCTGGTTTCACACGCGACACTAATATCGCCCTTTTTGTTTTACGCATCCACCCCCCCTCCCACCCGCTCTGTAGGACGTTTTTGCGGCCCAAATGCTTCATGGTTCAGTTTTACGTGGATTACATATGAATTGAGTTAGTGTGATTCCTACAAAATGCACCACAATGCACTACTTCTCGTATGCTTAGCTACGCACGGCGTATGAGAACAGCCTGAGAAGAAAAAGGCTGAAAAACACACAACACATAAATCCACAATCTCAGGGAACTAAACTGCCTCTGATGTCCGTCTGCATCAGCCATCAGACGACCGTCTCATAATGTGGGACGAGACCAAACTCAGTTAAGTGAGCGGCCCCGACTTCACATCTCTCCGTCTGGCTTCGTCTCCACCTGAATCACGCCATAAATGTCATGGCTGCTCCGCCGCCAGCTCCGTGACTCACCGGTCTGCAGGAGAAAAAAAACAACCTAAAACCATTAAACTGAGCTTTTAAAAGCACACTCTCCTGATTTTATTGGGCTGAACTAGACGTGGGGAGCAGAGACACTATCTGGAGCGCTCTGAATCCACTTTTACATTCAACCGTAAGATGTGCAAATATTTCACTGTGAGGACAACACCAGCTCACATCAGGAGAAAGGTGAACACAGGTAAGAGCTGTAGAGTTTTCACAACTTGCAGTTGCATTGAATGATTTAACAGATGAACGATCTCTGGTCCTTGAACCTGGCTGAATCTCTCCTGTGCGAGTGATGTCGTATGAACGTCTCTCGGCCTCAGACCTAAAAGCCTCTCAGGGTCGCTGGCATCAATCTGGAGGTTTGAGTCCTCCGACCAGCAGCAGGGAGGCAGTTTTATTACCTCACCTTCATCTCTCATCATACTCGCATCACCTCACGGATGCAGTGACCTGAAAATCCTCTGGTGTGCAGCCTAAAATACTCACAACCGCTTTTAACTTGTCTTTTGTTCTGTGTTCATGTCCGTTACTTTGTTCTGTTTCTTATGTGTCTCTTATGCTCTTACTTTCTCTGACCTTCTGTTGCTTTTTTGTTTCTCTCTCGTGACCTCTACCTCTATTGTTTTACTGTTATATCCACCATGTTGATACAGTTTCACTGTCATCAACTTTTCATGGTCCATTTTCCTTTTTCTTTCTCTCAGTGAATCGAGGGTTTAAGTCACAGCCTTCCAGTAACAAGCTGGCATCTCTTAGAGACCTCTGCTGCGTTTCCCTGTGAAATGACTCTCACATGTTGTTTGGGTTCCCCGTCTGATCTGTGTAAACGGCCTCAGATTGGTCTGATGCGGATCAGACGGAGCCAGATGGCTTTGTGGTTCAGTGAGGTCGGACGCTCTGATGTGTCCTCGTACACTGTGTTCAGGCAGAACAAACAGATTTATTACCTCAGTAAACATTGTAAACATGAGTTTATGGTCTCAATCTCTAGTTTCAAGTCTTCTTCAATACAGCATGATGTTCATTTAGTACATTATGGTCCATTTAGAGTCACACAGACCATAAAGCAGGGGATGCTCGAGGGCGGGGCTACACAGTGATTGACAGGTCTCTACCAGAGACGTATACGGCATCTCTACGTCACTCCTCCTCAGTCCAGATATGGTCACTTCCTGTTGGCGACGGCGAAAACGACGAACTTCAGTCCACAAACCGATGAGTGACATCACGATGACGACGTCTACTTCTTATATACAGACTATGCTTGAACCATGATGACACAAACACACACAATGTAAAACCAATACCAGCGTCACTGTCACGGCTGGTTAACAGATCAACCAAAGAAATGATAGCGCAGCTTTTAACTTAATGAACTCTTTATTTAAATATCATTCAGTGCACATTTGCACTCCAACCTCTCTTTGTTCCTCTTTGTCCCTCAGTGTGTGGTGGACGTATGGATGCTGACCGTGATCAGTGTGATCATGTCCGTGTATTCTCTGAGCCGCAGGCCCTTCACTGTGCCATGGAAAGTGTACCCGGGGCCTAATCAATACGCTATCGATCAGGGCCCTGGGGACGAGAGAATGGTGTAATTTAGAGGAGACCTCAGGGCTGAAAAGACAGACGGCTGATGAAAAGCTCCTCAGATGTCCAGTAACTTGTGGTCGACCTCAGTGTGTCTCATTTACAGCCGTCCCCATTGTACTGCACCATCCACCATTACTTTAATCTCATGCTGTCAGTCATTTTTTAAATAGCAGCTGACCCCATTTTGTCTGAGCTGATGTCTTATTTTAGGGCGGATCTCCCCATGAGTAATGAGAGCCCAGGGTTTGATAACTACAGCAGATCTGAAGCTCATTCGAACCCCGACTGTTACAAACACCGACGGTGAATACAAAGCCTACGCGCGTGTTTGAAAAAAGACCTGCAGTCAGGGAAAGATAATCACAAACACAAAACCTATTATCGCCTCTGTGTGTGTCTGTGTGTGTGTGTGTGTGTGTGTGTGTGTGTGTGTGTGTGTGTGTGTGGAGCTGATGAAGAAGAGTTCTGCTGCAATTTGTTCAGCGTAAAGCTTGAGGTTTGATTATTTTTTAATTTCATTTTCATTTCTATCCATCTTGGTCTCAAATTCTCAGTTCCATTTGGTTTCAGTGGGGTCGGGTCAGGGTCTCAGTTTTGGGCAGGTGCAGAACCCTGCAGGAATGTGATAGGCCAAGACACCTCCTGTCAATCAAAGAAACACACCTCTAAGGCCCCGATCAGACAGATTTTTGCAATGAATGCCTCAACTTCTCTGAAGAGCGTCGGACTCCATTAGTGTTTTATTCTCATTGTGGTGACTGCTGCTGGATACCCGGAGCTAAAGAGAGGTGAAGTCCCGCCCTCTTCCGGTGTCCTCCAATGGGACCTTATTACACAGTACAGGCAAGAGACAAATACTTTTTTGAGTTTGTGACGGCATCATTCAGTTTTGTGTGAGACCGCTCAGTGAAGTTCATCTCTTGTCTCACACAATGCACGCCACCAACATGGCCGTCATCTTGGCTAGCTAGCTAATTAAGTTAGCTATAGCCATGCATGCCACGTTATCTTACCTGATGTATGTTTTATATCAGCCGGTTAAGAGAAAGAACGAGCAAGACCCGCTGAGAACATCTTCGGTCCATCACCGGTCCATCAGATTCAAGCCCTTTGAGTAGAAAACACCTCATTAATTATGCAGGAAAAAAAGAGAAAATCTCCGCCTAATCTCTCGGTACTCTCCCCCATGTTTTAAAAAAAAACCCATCCATTGCTGCACAGAAACTCTGTGAGAATTTCAAATGTCTGCTGCGTGGTCTGATTGCCAAGTGAGATGTTAAATCTCTAATCATGGTGGAGGCAGTAGCTGTTAACTTAGCCTGATGGTCTAATTTCACCCGTGGCGAGCCCGATGGGGGACGTACGGCCTCCAGAGTCCGAGCCGGGGAAAGATATTAAAAAGTCGCATTTAATTAAGAAAACTGAACTAAAGCTGTCGTTTCAGCTGACAGGATGATTGAGCACCTGTAAATGAAAGAGTGGGGAGAGTTGGGTAACTCTTCTTGTCTGCGTGTGTGTGTGTGAGTAAGATACTTTTTAAAATGTGTGTAACATTGTGAAATACTCCATTATAAAAGTCCTGCAAAGTTTGGGGAGCACATATTTGCAATAAAATAAAAAAATAAACAACACAATAATACGACACATTACCCTGCGAATATTATAAGTCTAGAGCTTTTATTGTGAAAGAACGGAAGGCGTGGATCTTGTCTGCGCTGCCTTTGTCGAAGCTGAAGGAGTAATAAAGTTTTGGTTTAGATCCAAACAGCGTTTGTGTTGTTTTAAATAAATGTCAGCGCAACTCAACCCGTTCCGCACAGCGTGATTGGTTGACGCCTTTATCCGAGGAGCAAAAGCTCAGAAAAATTGACCTCGCTAGCTTTAGCTTAGCACAAGGTATGAACTGTACGCTACCGAATAGTTAATAGTACAGTTTAAATTTACCGGGACAATCTCAAGCACATTTTCAGATCACAGTGACTACAGTTGGTAAAGTCTTCTAGCTCCAGATATCCTGCTTTGAGTTGACGTTTTTCAAAAAAGTCGTTAGGCTGCTAAAACACGGTCAGTCTGATCAGAGTGTTCTGTGTTTTTTAGGTCCATGGAGCATGCTCAGTAGAGTTCTGGTTGGGAACAGAACGAATCATAAGCTCTTGTAGCCTTACAGATCAAATTCTGATGATACAAAGAGTTATTTTAGGGTGTTTACGGGGATTGTTTCTGGGGAAAAAAGGAGTTTTTGGGCCAGTGTGCGTCACCTTATCACCACGTTATCGTCACATTAACGTTCCCGTTATCTTGGCATGGACTCCGTTGAAGGTTAATTTGGCAGATTTATGTTCCGTCCTCGGTTCTGTAGTTGGCAGCATTTCATTTTAGCCTTGATGGAGTTTCCTGCGATGAACACTATTTGGCGTTTACTTCACACTGTACAGCCTAAGCCAACAAAAGGGTCTCCATGGATCCAACATGCTGGACAAAACATCTTTCAGATTTTCATCTTCGGCTGCCAAAAGTGTTTTCCTGGCAGGAGACACCGACTATGTAGAGCGTTCTAGTTCATTCAGACAGACAACAGGTTTCCAGCTAGGCGTGTCTGTCACATATTCAAATCTCAAATCGCTCCCCATGACCTCCGCCCCTCTGCTCCTCCTCTGAGTGGGACAAACCTCAGCGGGGAGAGGGAGGAGTAACGAGGTGCAACGGGGTTCGTTTTGTTAAAACAAGAACGCAGCGTGAAACTTTTATCTCTTCGTGATGTTTTCAGATGACAACAAAGACACAGCAGGCGAAGAGAGACAGAGACAACGTGGGTTGTCTGATTCTGCAGCAGATCCCCATAAAACAAGCAGAGGTTTTAAAGATGTGTCAGCAGAAATTATAAAGAAATGAGCAAATAAAAAGTGAAGTTTGAAGTTTGTTGGAGCCGATTTCAGTCCAACGAAGTGTCTTAAAGCTGCATTCTCCCTAATGACCACCAGGGGGCGACTCCTCTGGTTGTATAGAAGTCTATGAGAAAATGACTCTACTTCTCTCTTGATTCATTACCTCAGTAAACATTGTAAACATGAGTTTATGGTCTCAATCTCTAGTTTCAAGTCTTCAATACAGCATGATGTGATTATAAATGATTGCATGTATGAAACTGCATCGGAAATGAGTCCTCAGTCTCAAAAGGTTGTGATGGTCAGACTAAAGACTCAAATGTAAGGATCACACGAGAACAGAGTGAAGTACAAAAATCTAAAAGTTTACTGAGAACTTGAAGGGAAAAAAAGACAAAACCGTCAGTCAGCGGAATAGTCGACGCTGCATACACGAAGGCACATCCACAAACCAAAAGAGCTCACTGAGAATAGGGAAAAACAAAAAGGAACGAGCTATAATCAAAATCCAGAAAGAGGCTGAGGTAAATCACCAGGAACAAACAAGAACTGTCTAAGAACTGACACAATCAGATGGGTGCTGAACAGCTGGAGGTATAAGTACTGCAGGTCTGATGAGATAATGGAACACAGGTGACGGGAAAGTAAACAATAGCAGGAAGTGAAGCAACCTAGGAAGCATGGGGCAAGTAAAATACAAAATAAAACAGGAAGCAAAATGAACATGAAGAGTCCATACGAGTACCTTCTCTGTTCAAATCAAGTTTTAACAAAATAAAAAAAGGACTTAAACAACAGAAGGATCACAGAAAAAGTAGGTAATACTGGTGAGAGGATGAAAAACAGCTTATTATGGAGACATGAATCCAGTCTGAATGGAGCTTTAGTTTATCATTTAAGGACTGCAAGTTAAAGGTAGGAAGCTGGTGGACGACGTTTACATTGTATCATTCTATTCTATTTTACTGATCTCTTTTTTAATTAATTTGATCATATAATACTTTCATTTCATTGGTCTTTGCTAAATTGCTTTTGTCTCTTTTTTAACCTGTATGAAAGTTGCTCCACAAATAACGTCATATTGAAGATGTCGTCAATATGCTGGAAACAGATTAGTTAAGACAAGCTAAAGGGTTTAATTAGCCGATAACAAAGAAATGGACGCGGCTGTGCTCAGAATCAATATGTATGATGGACAATCATGGAAAGTATTAAGTCCCGGGTTGATTATCCTTTAATCACATGCAGGGAACAATGCATGCTGGGAGAATATCGCTCTCTCTCAGAGTTCATCTCTGACCCGTCAGATTGCTGTTTTGATGGAAATGAGATTCACTTTCAGATTGCTGACGGCTCTTCAGTCTGCAGTCATCCATCTGCAGTTAGTCAGCTGATCTGCTCCGACATTTATCTAAGGCTCTCAGTGAGTCAGCGTTTGTAGTTGTCCACAGTCTCATTCGTCCTTTACTAAAGGAGTACGATATCAGTATAACATGTTTCTGTTTTACACACTTTTCTGATGTCAAGTTTCCACCAGCAGGAGAAACAATGATATGAATGAAATAAAACGTCTGACATGTCTGATTCACATACGTTCTCCTTTCTGTTCTTTCCTTTATTCCTTCGCTTTACAAATCAAACCTTTTAAGACATAGTGACTTATCAGATCTAGTCATTTCTTATTTAACACAAGCAAAATACACAACAAACAATACGACGACATGACGATAGGCAAAAATAAAAAATAAGAGACAAATTTAAATTAATAGGATTCCTTCTGTTCAAATATCAATGTAAAATATTTTTATTTACACTTTTTTCCTATTTGTTAGAGTTTTTTTGGTTTCCATCGGCTGGAGGAATGAAATGACACGTTGGTGGGATAGAAACACCAGTCGCTACTGAATAATAGTCAATACTGAATAAAACGGTAAAACAAGAAGAGAATAACCAATAATAAATCTATTAACATCAACCCGTCAGGCGGAATGAATGAAGGTAAACTAAATGGTACTACTGGACAGAGTGGAGCTGAATTTATTCTGACAACACGATGAAATGACTCTACGTGTTTAATAAGTGCTTACATTCACTTCGAGGGCATTATAGACGTTATAGGCAGTATAACATAATACACTGTGTACATAGAGATAACACAGAGCATGTTCACATTCTGTCACGGTGGGCCGTCAGGCGGCACGGCTCGTCTCCAAACAGCTGATATGACGCGTGTCATTTGTGAGCTGGTGGAGGTGACTTGGTCTGATAATAATCACCTGTCAGAGGCGATACTGAGGCCTGTCCGTTGTTTGCTGCTGTGTGAATGCAGATTGACGGGTAACGCTGCGTTAAGCATTTGTTCAAACCCGTGAGGTAATGTGAACGATAATTGCCACTTCAGTGTCGAGAAGATAAAGAAATAAATCATGTGTGAGTGTTTTGATGCGTCATTCAACGATTGGTTCTCACATGAACTCTCCCCTTTTCTTTCTCTTATTCCCTCGCTTTAGCTAGTGTTTTACACTATTTTATTTCAGGCAAAATGCAAAAAGAAGAGACCGCTGTGTGAAAGGAGAAGTCAACGTTGATATGGATTTCACAATATTTTCCTAAACCAAAAGTAGTTTTGTTGCATAAACCCAACTGACCTGTATGGAAGCCCATTCTCGCCAGCAAAAAAACAAAAAAAAAAGATTATTAATTAAAATTGTCTTTTTGGGGGGGTGGATTTTTTTTTTTTTTCTGGCAGAAAAAAGTAAAAAAATAAATAAAATAGAGATGTCCTCACAGGTCCCTTCATCCCCTCGCGAGTCTTAACATGAAAACGACATGCAAATCTACACAAGGTAACTATTACTGGTGACTTTTGTAAATGTTAGATGTTATATATCATTATAAAGTATTTTGATCAGTCCACTGTTGCAGCTAAACACATTACAAGATTGCTGTTAATGTAGCTTTGACAATAATATATTTTAACTCTCGATGAACCATGCTCATATAATATTGAAGCCCGTTTCCGCCACTGTGAGGAAAAAATACAGATCCTGTAAGTCAGTGATTCTTAACCATGGGGCCGCGGCCCACGATTGGGCCGCAAGCGCCACCTAGAGGGCCGCAAAAAACTTTCAGTTTTGCACCTGTGGGCCACGAGGGCCGCGGGACCGCATAGGTTATCAATTGAAGACACCAGAGATATTACTGTTATCCATGAGACGCTCAGTTACAATATAGCTTCCCACCACCTGGTGGCGGTAATGCGTCAGTCAGTTGTTTAACAAGCTACAATAAGCAGAAGAAGACACTCAGCTAGCCGCTAGCCTGTAGCGGAAGTTATGGTTAAGTTTTTAAAAAGAAAAAATGAAGACGACAGTGGTGCCAAAAGTCTAAATGTGTGCGCAAGTACAATCCTGACTTTCTTAAGTACGGCTTTGTGAACGGAGGTAGATCTGCGGGCCCGCAACCGCTTAAGATGGCGTATGTACTGTATGTCAGCCATGGGCCAAACTATGTATGGCATATACAGTTGTGTGAAAAAGTGTTTGCCCCCTTCCTGATTTCTTATTTTTTTGCATGTTTTTCACACTTTTTCACACAGGGCCATGTAGGTTTGGATTTTATTTCCCCCTTAATAATAAAAACCTTCATTTAAAAACTGCATTTTGTGTTTACTTGTGTTATCTTTGTCTAATATTTAAATTTGTTTGATGATCTGAAACATTTAAGTGTGACAAACATGCAAAAGAATAAGAAATCAGGAAGAGGGCAAACACTTTTTCACACAACTGTAGATGGGTACGACAAATTATGGAATATGTATCAGTGGTTGCATAGATGGCTTCTCGAGAAAAAGGATATGGCTAGAGGCATACAAAACCAACAATGGCCCTCGTATTATCGCAGGTTACTTCATAGATGCTGTGAAAACAATGGATGTCCGCAAAAAATCCGGTTAGATCACGGTACGGAGTTTTTTTCACACCAGTGAGGATGAGAATGGTACCGAGTGTGTCACTTTAGTTTTTTCTTTTTTACTTTTTTCTGCCAGAAAAATAAATAAATCCCGAAAAAAAATAAAGAATCCATCCCCCAAAAAGACAAAAAAATAAAAAACTTTAATCTTTATTTTTTAGGGTTCAGTTTCGTCGTATTGGAACGTCACTTTTAGGAGATGTGGCTGAAAGCTGTATTACAAATAGTAGTAAAACGTACAATATTTGCCTCTGAGATTCGGGGGAGTAGAAGTATAAAGTAGTAGAAAATGAAAATACTCAGGTAAAGCACAAGTACCTCACATTTGTAGATATACTTAGTTATTTTCCACCACTGGATTCAGATGAATAAACACGGTGAAAGCAGAGATGAGGGGTAAATAGAAGGTTCCAGTGTTATCATGAACACTTTGCCTCCATGGAGCTGGTTCCTGTAGCCTTAACTCTCTTAGGGTGACGGAGACAGTGAAACCTGATTTCGAGCAGCTCCTCCTGAGGTTTGGAGCCAAACTTCAGCAGCAGTTGATGCCTGCAGTAAAAAAAAGTGGCAGCGCTACAATGTCTTTAGGTGGGATTGCCAATTACTGTTGGTTAATTAACTGTAACCGCTCCGCATCTGTCTTCTACCCCTCCGTGCACGGCCGATCCTCAAGGATCCGTGAGCTAAACATCGACCCCGCTTAATTAAGTCCTGATTAAACCGTACATCCAGCTGCAGAGCCAAACACCTGGATATGCCACAGCGGGGGGGGCAGGCAAGAAGAAAAACCACACTTTTAAGCTTTGACAGCAGCGGTTCAGGGAGACAACAGTCGGCTCATGATTTCACGTTTCATTATTTAGCCCATTAGAGTCCAGACACTTCTCTGTGGAAGCCAGCTGGGCTTACCGACCTCATTTACACAACAATGTGGTTTCCTTTTTTTCCAGCTGTGTTAAATTGTCAAACACTTCCATAAACCTGAAAATCCAAAATGTGTCTCTCAGGGGGACACGGGCTCCAGTCCTCGGTTGCTATGAAGCCAGAGCCATCGTCCGTCAACATTAGCAGTAACATTAGTTCTCTAAAAGGTTGAGGAATGAGGCATTCATTATTCCTTTGGTTGATATTAAATATTCAAGAGACTAGAAACTACCCAGTCAGAGCCTCATGCTTTAAAAAAAAAGTATATTAGAGGAATACTTCACACACAAAATGATCACATGTATATCAATTACCCGTGTTTCCTTGAACTCTTAAGAGCAGAGTTTTTGCACAAAATTTCCCATTAGAATCTCTACCTTTACTCAGACCTACTATAACAAGTGCTTTCACATCCACTAATGTACTCTACACACTTATTCAGAGCAGCATGGGAACCTGCTGACGATCTCGCCCCTCTTCATCCGTGTTTCACTCTTCATTCACTGTAAACCACTTTGTCCAAAGTGACATGTTTTGCCTGTACGACTGTTCTTCTCTCTCCCAGAACTGCTAAGTATAAAATTACCAAAAAGAAAATCCTCATTCCGCTGAAAAAACACCGCAGAACAGTACCTCACCGACGGTCCAGACCCAAAGCTCCCCGTGCAGGTGGAATCTGATCCGTGCTGCAAACCAATCGTCCCTGGTCTTTCTCGGCCTCTTGTTTTTGGCTGAGGAGTACCGTATGGGTCGAGGTAAATGTGCTGTATAATGACAGAACTGGAGCAATTTGAATAAAATGGTGCGGCCACAGGAAGAGAGTCCCCCCGTCTTCAAAACCAGCTCGGATTGCAGAGTTATGAATGACATTTGTGTCTGTTGTCTCCAGGACGGCACATCTCAAATGCAGTCTGTGGAGTGAAGTCCACTGATTAGAGGTGTAATTGTTGGAAAATGTATTGTTTTAAAGTATCTGTGTGCTGGAGATCTTTACCCCTTAACCAAATGCACATGCTGATGTCTTCAGTGTTTTCTGTCTGAGTTTAAAATACTTCTGCAATTAACACAACTCAAGTGGAAGTCTGCTAGAAAGAAAAACATGCCACTTGTCCACCTTATGATTACCACCAGGAGGCTCATGTGGATTTGCCTTTCGCAGATGGGAGCTGGTATTCATAGTAAATCAAACTGGGGGACTGATCAGTGAAGTTCACGGATGTCTCTCTGTTGGGATGGAAATAGTTTGCATGTCATAGGAGCAGAAATCATGAGTCAGGAAAGGTCCTGTTGATCGCTTTGCTAGGTTTTTAAAGAAATCATGACTCGCTACCTCTTATCAGGAGTAACGTAATGTAGCTGTGAACAGGAAGTGTTTGTTGTGCAGAGGATACACAAATATTTATGTTGTATAGATTTAACAGAAAAGAAAACCAAGGAAGGACTTCAGAGGAGGTGCAGAGTGATCACGTTCACTGGAAACAGTTTGTCCAATCCAGGAAGTGCGACCTTCTTACACAAGTTCTGTGGATGTTTCTGTTATTAAAACATGTCATCATCAAAGCCTCCCTCACATAAAGAAGCAACCCGCCTTTCAAGACCACAGGAGGCGAGAGCTTCACAGTCAGAACACAGCTTCTGTTGTGAAGAATCTTCTTTAGTCTAATGCAACATGAGGAACACAGAAACCACCCGAGGCTAAAAAAATGTTTCTAGTTTCCTGAAATAACGAAGGAACCGCGGCTTCGTCCTGGATTCACCTGCTCGCTTTGTGACACGATGAAGAGCTGCACACACACCAATGCACCTCTGCTTCCTTCTGTTTTTCAAAGTCAGACTCGTTCGTGCCTCGTCATGTTGTCATCCAGCTCCTTCCTGCATCAGAAAAAGGTGTTTTCTTCTCCTGCAGGGCCGCGGAGCTACGAGAGGCATCTCAACCCAGAGGGGAGGTGACATCTTCCGGAACAAAAGGAAGCGACGTCGTCAGGTCAGCGTTCCATGTTCCCCGCCCGACAAAAAAAATAATCTGTCAGATGATGTTACGGTGACAGGGAAGAGGCGGCTGGTGGGTACATGGAAATAACAAATAACAGTGTTCAGATGCTACCGTGTTTCTCCAACAAGCATTTCAAGGATGAAAAGAAGGACATCAGATCAAACAACGTCTCAATGCAGATTTTACTAAATGCAAAAATACATAAAGCAAAATAAAGATTTATGAGGGCGTTTAAAACCAGACAGAGGACTCTTTGTGTTGACTCTAAATCATCCTGAGTGATGATGAAGACGATCACAGATGGGACTGTTGTACCACACACAAACAGCCATAAACATGATATAGACAAACATTATATTCATACATATATGCATGAAATATATCCATGTCTCTGCACAACCAACACAAACTGACCAAGATAAATGTGTTAGAATAGAAGTCTGGAATATCTGAACACTGTTTTTCTTTTTTCAAATCTCAAAGTTAGAGAAAGTGTTCCTGCGATACGTCAGACAAACTTTGTTTACAGCGGAGAGGTGTTTAAATGACGGTAAGCTTGTTGGCACTTTAGGTAATAGCACAGGTTAAACTTCTGGACGCATTGCCTCCTCAGTTTTATGTTAAGTGGGACGAGGTATCGTTGTGAATCCCTCCTGTTTATCTGCATTCCTCCCATCTCACCTTCGGCCTCAATAACGACAAATCGCTGCATTGGCATCCTCATTTTCTTTTCCACTCCCCCCTTTGGGAGGACAGAAAAGATGGCGTATGCACATGCAACGAGTTAATGTTGTGATAAAACCTATCCGGCGGCGGAGGAACGGAAGAAGCCACAAGAGATCTTTCTTTCTTTTTTACCACATTCTGTCTGCCGAGCGGCGGCTCCACTCCCAAGACAAAGTCTGAGCCACAGGGAGGTACAAAGAAAGGTTTGTTCAGTTTATTATATGATTAAGAAGAATATGATGATGGATAAACCACAATCAAGGCTATCAGTGTGTATTTGGGTGAATTCAACATAATGACAAACATTAAGCCGTAATTTTACCGCTCGTTTGAGATTGGAAAATATTATGCCAGGAACGTGTTTTTAAGTTCTTTCCGATTCCTTCTGGTCGCCGAAAGATGTCAGTCTAGTAAATATTTGACATTTTTATATTTAATATAGAGAGCTGCAGGGACTTCTTCAACTCCTATAAATCCCAGAGATACCACCTGACTCTCAGTTATATTAAAGGAATAGTTCACCCCAAAATAACATCAATTGTATGTAGTACTCACCTCTCAAGGCTCTTTAATGGTCCCAGAAAAAGCTGTCTGTTGTTGGTGTTCAAGAGAGCAAAGCAGCCAAAACTATAGCATTTCAGTGGAAACAGGCCCAACAAAGACAACTATTATCAAAGCTGTCAGTCTCAACGCAGTCTTTGAATTACAAAAATGTAGTTCTCACGAGGCTTTTTTACCTGCAGTCTAATACAAGCATGAATTTATAACCAGCACGTGAGCAGTCCTGTTACTGTCCATCAGTGAACTCTCAGTGACCAGGATATAAATAGTCTTTATATAACTATGCATATAGATTCATGCACATATTTCAACAGTCAAACTCAATTCAGGAAATACAATCTACCGGTTTTGTGCTGAGTTTGTGCATAATTACTCTGCACTCCCGTCCACCATAGATGGTCTTTCTCAATATTTGGTACTACGTCAGTAGCTCTGACTGTTGCATGGATGCGTTCGATTCTTGTCTCCACCACGAAAAAAGGATCCTAATTGACTTTATATTGTTTTTATGCTGAGCGACACAAAATAATTGACAATGTGTGTCCCTGTAGAACAAACCAATAGATGGCATTTTTTGGAGGGCTGCATATTTACTCCTTTGCTTTAACTGTAACACAGTAAAGTAGAAAAGGGATCAGGAGATGCTGTACACAGATGGTACTGTGTACAGCAGTTCCAGTCAGGGATGAAAGCAGCAGACCTCTGTAAAGAAAAAGCAGCTCTTGTAATGTCCACAGTTCAGAGGACTGAGTTGGACAAACGAAACAAACAAACAAGCCGAGGTTCAGAGGGTCTGAAAGCCCTGATCCTCGATGCACACTGCAGCAAAGGGCTCATGGACCATGAACTTTATCCCAAAGTATTTGTAAGACCAAATCAATATAGAATTGAAACAGACCCTTTTTTGGGGGGTAATTTACAACAACCCAAAAAGAGATCAACATGTCATCTACCCTCGAGACGCTGAAGGACGACGCCAATGTGCAGCAATAGTTAAGTAAGCAGGACACAAAAGACGAACAATTTTAGGCTCCAAATAAATGATTGTTCTTTATTTGTAGGCCTCCTATGTGTCCTGCAGTTTAGTCTTTTTTTTGTCCTGTACCTGAGAAAGCACACAGGTAAAGGTTGAACTTTTAGAACATCTGCACAAACTCCGCCCTTCACAAACGTATTCGGACTATACGGCAACGCATTCACAGTGGCTGGTATCTTTCAAACCGATCAAATGCGGCGCCCAGACTTTAACCGCAGTGGAGGTTTATGTTATGGAGCGACAGCACTTAACTGGAACCCGCTGAGGACGTAATGCGATGTGTGGCCGTCTGTGTCTCTGGACTGCAGCGGCAGACTCGGTTCATTAGCTGCAAGAGATGTAATGAGCCAGCAGGTCTGACCTGGCTCGGACTCAGAGCTGACAAAAAAAAGAAAAAGGTAATTGAATGAGTCCACACAGATGTGACGATACAGAAGTTTCACTCCATAAAGAGTTAATGGGCAGCTAGTGTTCTGCAGACACACTGCAGTATTTAAATAGAACCGTGCACAGAGCTCCGCACAAAGTGGGTTCTGCTGCTAAAGACACAAAAACCCGAAGAGCATGAACTTTATTCAACCTACTGCGAGTTGAAAAAAAATGATGCCAGCAGCATTTGTGGACCTGGCGAGGGTTCAGTTTTGCTGAAAGACGCCAGAGTACAACAGATGTGTGCTGTCATGAGAAGTTAAGTGTGACCTCTCCGGTTTCTCCGGTCACTACACAACACCGCTGCGTGTTAGCTCAGAAAGACGAGATGTGACATTTTCCCTTTTGTGAAAGATGTTTTTCTAATTACAGCCTGGCTTCACTCACAAACGCTCCTGAAACGAACGCTCAAGGTACCCTTGAGCGTCTGCATGAGAGATTATTAGACGCTCGGAGCATTTACGCAGTATAAAGTGAGTGAGCACATCCTATGAGGGAGGGAGGGAGGTGAGGAGGATGGGTCAAAGCAGATAGGTCTAACGGCAGTGCCAGAGATGAAGTAGTTGGATCTCTTCAGTTTATGTATTCCTAAATGTTACGTAATAATGCCGTCTCTTAATTCAATAGGAAGACTGTTCTTCTGAAGTTAACCACACGTGAAACTTGAGCACCAACATGCTACACAAAAAAAGGCTTCTGCAAAAAGAAATACGAGGAACACGGATGAGATCACATTGCTAATTAAATCATAATAATGTCAAAAATCCGATATAAATTGCACAAAAACACTGAGCTGAAGCAAGTTTGTTTAATTTAATAAAGGCGAACTTCACGAAAAGGTCACACTCCTCCCGACAGAACAATGATCCAGACGAGCAAAGGAGCTCCGAGCGTCACGCTGTGTCTATTTAATTGCTCTGAGATGAATAAAACATGTTCTCCAAGTGTTACACTCGTTCCTCGACTGTAGCTCACATTTAAATACAATCCATGACTTCTTTCTTGAGCTTATTACCCTTTCAGAGTACTTTTCAAATGCGGGTTTTTAGCATTACTTTGAAATAAAAGCGGGCTGAAGGCCGCGTGTGTTTTTTTTAAAACTTCCACTAGGAGTTACCGAAGCTATAAATGGCCGACGTATCCTGAAGAGCCATTAGCTGTAACATGATTGTGCAACTGCATGGCCCATCTGTGCCTTCAAACGACTGGAGTCAAATTAATGTAATGGGTACAATAATCAAAGTTTAAAAACTACTTTGCTGAAGTGCGCACTTCAACTTACACAAACTGACTCGAGTGTTGGACAGGATGTTGTTGAACACCTCCAGGAGCTTTGAGCTGAGTGATGGGGTTTGAATTTGGATCCTGACAGTAAAAACTCGTCTCCAACTCTTGCTCTCGGCCTTAATTGCATTCGCCGCACGGGCCAACATGTCAGCGATTCTCTAGCTGGTGTCAATCCCATGACTGATGAGCGCTGGTTAACGCTGTAACGGCAAAACGTGCAATCGCTCCAACACAACAGCTGCTCAGCAGGAATAAAGTTTGCTTGAAGATTAGAGACGTCTCATGATAATGTTCCCCAATCTCCCAAAGTTATTTTTAAAAAATGCACACCTCCCATACATGAGTATAACTCCCAATCATTCTGATTTTGGACAGAAATTATACGTATCATTCCTAAATATGCACTAAAATCCACAATCATGCTGAAGCCATAATTGGAGAGCTGAGTTATTATTCTGGGGGAGACGCACTCGGCTTGCTTGAGCTCTGCCCGGTGGGGGAATTGAGGTTGACAGCATTATTAATGAATGCTGAGCAGAGCTTAAGAGTCTGACAGAGGTGGTGGGATAACGGATATCACAGGGTGACAGTGATGACACTCGGGTCAGCAGCCTCGATAACTTTAGTGCCTTTGACTCGTGCATTTTGTAAACTCTTTAAAGTTTACTGTTCCAGTAGATAGTGGGCAGAACTATAACTGTGTTTAACATTTGATTTCCTTATAATTTGGAGGTGTGTGCTTACTCGCAATGAATCTAATGGTGTTACTGCAATGTATTAGTATTCGTAGATATTCAGCAGGTTATATTTAATAACAAATATTTTTACAGTCCAACGCTGAAGTATTAGACGCTCAGAGACAATGCTCCAGGAGTGTAATGATCGGAAAAAAGCCTCACACATGGCGGTTGGGCCTCATACAACAGTTGGTGTGATATTTTACAAAAAGTTACTCCTTATTGTTATTACGTTTTCCTACATATCTCCAGCAACACGTGTCGATTTCCGCTCGATACATGCATACAGTCAAAATAAACTCGTCTTCACAGGAAACAACTTAGTTAGGTTTAAAAAAAAGACCGTCGTTTGGGTTAAAAATAACCACCACATAACGCAAGTTACGTGATAAATAAATCAACATTGAGTTCTTGTTTCACATGTGGTGTACTGGCTGAAATATCGTAGTGATGTTTGTTATTGTGTTTCCTGTACTTATGTTATTTACATTTTACGTAATTATTCTCAGCCCAACCACGATGCTATTCCTAAACCTAAATAATTGGTTTTGTTGCCTAAACATAAGAAAGGTTTTTTTTGGTGAGTCATAATTTAACGGGCTGGCCTGCCCGTTAACGTAGAAAGTGATGCCAAGGGTCTTCACCAAGCGTGACGAGTTAGCAGTGAGAATATGTTGGTTTTCTATGAATTTTCATATTGTTTTTATGATGGAGAAAGCTGTATATTCTAAACATCCCTATCAAATAAAATGAATTATAATTCCCACAGGTGATTTCAGCTGTGGGAAATCACCTCACATCCATTAGCTTCTAGCTCCCCATGAACGCAACAATTTACACCATCATCGTTCTCATTAGTGAGTGTAGTGTAGTGTAGTCAACATCATGTCCTTTCAGACATACTGTAGATCTCCCTCAACTTCAACATGCAGTCCAGGCAGACAGGAACAGTTGAGTGATTCAGGGGAAGATATATGAGCTTATAAGGTTCCAGGAATAGATCAAGAGCAATGCACAAAGCAACAGTGATAATCTAGCAGGAGGGAATGAGTGGAAATGGGCCGGTTATAAACAGCAGGGCCGATGAGGGAGAGTGGAAACAGGTGAGCAGGTGGGAGAGTCTGAGGGCCTCTGGTGGATGGATGATGGCAATGCAGTGGTCAGGAGGAAGAGGAAAGAGAGGAAGACTGCAAGCAGGACACTCACTTCCTCTCTTTTCTTTCTCATATTTCCTCTCTTCTTCTCTCTCTTACTCTTTTTTCTTCAATGTTTGCAGCATCTGTCACTTTGTCTGTCTTCTTGTTCTTTTTCTCGAAAAATAAATCCTTTTCTTTTCACTCCTTTTCCACTTCATAGTTTGAGCAGCTCCATGAGTTGAACCAATTTAACCTTTCAGGATCATCAAACCTCTTTATCCCTGTAAAAGACTGATATTTAGGAGATGTGAGGTTTTTACCTGACAGGGTTAATGTGTGTGTGTGTGTGTGTGTGTGACAGACTGAGCAGGTTCGTCAGTCAATATCAAATCAAAGGACAGGAATCAAACTGACATTCAACAGATCACAGCAGAGTGATTGACGTGACCCCCGAGTCACAGAGGCATTTGGACCCCTCAAACTCCCTCTGTCCCCTGAGAGGGAGTGTGTGTGTGTGTGTGTGTATGTGTGTGTGATGAAGTCAGCCCTGTGAGTCATTAAATGTCATAGCCGGACTTTGCTGTCCGTTTCTCTTGTTGTCTCTCTGCCCAGCAAATTAATGTTTTCATCACATAGAAATATCGATCTGTAAACAGTCACAACACAAAGATTAATAATCACTTTTTTCAGGGGTGGTGTGTGAATCCACCACCTCGCTCCAGACTGAAATATCTCAACAACTATTGGATGCATCACTGAGATGATTCCGACAGACTTTGGCAATCTCGACTCTTGTGCCACCACAAGCTCAACATTTTCATTTTTTAGTGAAATTTTCACTTTTCAGAACCAGAGGTCTTTGCCTCGCTATACTTTGTTTTGTAATGCTAATGTTAGCATGCTAACTGATTTATTTAAGTCATGTCTTAACTTTGTATGTGTGTAAAGCCCTTTGAACTTAAACTTGCCTTGGCTAACATGCTTAACTAATAAACAATTAGCTAAAAGCACCGCTGTGCCTCGGTACATCCTCGCAAAGCTGCTTGCAAGGTTCACAGTCTTGTTAAAAAGTGAACTTTATGAAATTTTTAGGCAGAAAGGAACTAAAAAAACAAACAAAAACAAGATGACCAAATAAGGCAGCACAATATCCCCAGAAATTCTGTTGATGTTGGATGAATCTGCTGCACCTGATTTACGTCCAATGCCACCGTTTGGTAAGTTATGAAGCAAAGCAGAAAGTGAAGGGTGTGGAGGTCAGAGTGTGTGCATGCAGCCAACATTCATGCCAAAGACTGGAGCCCCCTGCTGCTGCCAAACAACGACCACTGTTACTTGTGCAAATAAGTTACTAAAATCCCACTATTGACTTTACAAGGTGACAATATGTCAGTGCTAAGCCGGTTCCTGCTCCTCCTTATTAGCCAAAAAAACCCAGCTATTGCAGGTTTAAGTTTTCTTATACGTATATGTATATGAATAGAGAAATTCCCTTAAATCATCTTAAAACCAAGCTGAAAACAAGGCATTTTGTTTCTGGGAAGTTCACATTTTGGAGATATAAAGGTTTTGATGATATTCCCTTGTATGGTAGCGTGTGATTAAACACCAAAATCCCATCACCTGCTCCAGCGTAACAACAACGTGGAGTTACAACGTACGTAACAAGATGGATTACACAAAGTTCTATGGGTTTGGTAACTTCTGCAACCGCCTCGTTTCATGTAAACCTTTCAAATCCTACTGGATGAACTATAAATACATGAAACAATCTCCTTCACACAGAAAAAAATACATTCCTCTTTTCACAGAAGTACAGTAAATATTTTCCTCCCTGAGGGGATGAAGGTTATACCCCCATACTAACTGGAGGAAATTAAGAAATAGTTACTTTCTGTCCGTGTGAACGTGTTAGAGACACTGAATCAGAGACAATTAGGCAGAGAAAAGAAAAGCATGATAGTGAATAAGAAAAACAGAAGGAAAGGGGGAAAGGAGAAGGAGACCCTGGGCTACTATTCACCCAGACACTGTGGAGTGATGAGGAGACGTCGTTTTTAAGAATAGCCAATAACTCTTGTTCCAGCGGGCCGCTGGGGAGAGCATACATTCAGCTGTATTAGCACATCATTTTAAACAGCCATTCACACCCTGCTCTTTTCACATCAGCTCAGCAGAAATGTGAAGAGACAGCAGAGACTGGCTGAGCTACGCAGCACTGACACGCCTGCTCCGCTTCCTTTTTAAATGCCATTTGCAGGATATCACAATTCTTATTCACATATGAGCAAAACATGACGTGCACATAGAGGGATTCAGCTTTGTGGGAGATAAGAGAGACTTTGTTGTGATCCAAAAGAGTGAGCGTTCAAGATTCAAGATGTTTATCGTCAATCCGGTTATACGGTGCGATCGTGTGACATGACAATAATAAACCTTGAATCAATCGCATTTCTAGCAGCAGCAGGCAGCTGTTTTCACTGAACAAGCTGTTATAAACCCACTGTAAGCTATACCTGCCCAGCGCCACACAGCAGACAGACAGGAAGAAACTAGCTGGTGAGGGAAGGCGTTTCTCTCAGGAGTCAGTGGAAACCAAAGCAGAGCTAAAAGAAAGAGAATATCAGACTTCAATGTATTGCTCTGCAGACGACAAAGTCAATCTTATAAATTAGTTTCCATGTTATTTACAGTATTTGTTGATTCACTCTTAGATGGTGTTCAACGTACCAACACGTTCACACTCCCAACTCTTCAGACCCTTGGGTCTGATACCGACGCACCGGGGCCAATTATAGCGTCTGTATAAGACCCTATAGAGTGAGAAACACTGTACTGGGCAGGTTGGTTGGGTCAAACATACACAGGACTTTCACCCAGCAGACCACTGTTTGTGTCCCTTGCGAAACTAAAACATTAATTTATTTTGTCAGTTGTTAGTCAAGTTAATCATGTGAGTTGTTAGTCAGTCAGGTAAATGTCAACCACGACCTTTTTCTTTCCCTAAACATGATTTTGTGACCTAACTTCCTTTTGAAGACAGAAGTTCCTTTAGAAAAGACACTTGCATGTAACAATAGTTTACTGACGTGCTGTCCCGACAAAAACAAAACTGTCGCTAGAGCGGTACGTAGTTTGAAGCGTAGGGCCACTGAACAAGCGTTGGTGTTTGACGAGATAGAAGCGAGAATGTGTTGACCAGACAGGACTCTGTAGTTTGTCTCAAATGGCTAGATGTTAGGGATGGCAAATGCTGGTCCAGAACTGTTACCTTTTTTTAAATCAAAATATTTAAGGAAATTAAAGTAAGGGAATAATTTCACAAGCATGCAGTGATGTGTGGCTTCTACGACCTGGACATACAGGACATTCATACTTTTCCCTTGCAGAGGGTTGACTCATTATGAAACCTACGTGGTAGCATTAATCTATTCTGTCAGCAACATTCATCTTTTCAAGAGCACATAACACAAGAATGTGGAGGTTAGCATATAGGAACACCCAACAGCGGACGGCCTCCGAGGTAAAATAAAGAGCAGCATGGGGCCGGGTCACGGGTTCACCCCCCCGAAGCACCGGTTTCACGCAAGGGCATTGTTGCTGCTACGAACCACAAACATTGTACATATAGACACAGATTGGTGTGCAGATGGATACACAAACGGAGACCTTCACCCTTACTGCTCTGTCACAATAAAAACCCGAATGCATTATGGGTCCTCCGGGCGGTTGCTATTCATAGTGCCTTCTACCAAATGTCACTGCTGGAAGGGTATTGACATTAACATATCAGATAGTCATGCAGGCATTCAGTTAAACAACCAGGCAGTCCAACATCTAATCAACCAACCTATCTATATATCCACCTACCAATCTATCTATCTATCCATCTATCTATCTATCTATCCATCTTTCTATCTACCAATCTATCTAACCATCTTTCTATCTACCTTTTGTGTTCTGTGGTTGACCCTGACCTCCCTGGATAAAGTAGTAGAGAATAACCTTTCAAACTTCAATATATTATTGCAACTTTTGTCCCCTGTAGTCCTGCTGTTAAAGCTCTATATGAAGCCATGGTACATCAGTAACATTCAGAACAGAAGGTCACAATTCTTTCTGCTTTCTGTTGCGTATTATTTTCTCAGGAGTTGTTGGAGAATAAACCTAAAGAGCCGGAAAGTGTCCTGGAGAAGAAAATAACTAATTCATCTGCATGATTTAATTATTGTCAGTCTCAATTAAATAATTAGTATGAATCACTAATTTGTGCACTTTATATTATCTTGATTACCGTTTGTCTCATTTGCTTTGGCTCGATTCTTGAATATCTTCTAATTCTTTTTCAAAACAAGTTAAAATCTCGGAACAATTAGTTTGTTGTTCCCAACAGATTTGAGTTTCTCGAATTGAACTTGTTTTTGGCACGTGTGGAAAAGCACAAGTACAATTGTCTACTATTTGCTCAATAACCACTTGCACAGGACTTGCTGAGCAAAACTAATTCTCAAAGCAAAAGAGATATATCATAAGATTAGATAAGATTTATCCAAAAGAAACCCTTCAACAGTATAAGAATAGGAAAAGTAATAAATAACACAGGAAAAGTAATAAATAAAGCTATTTGAGACAAAGGCGAAAGAAAATATACACTAGATATTGAAAAACATTATTGTAATAAATATCCTGTGTATACAAACTGAATTACTTACTGTGGTTGAGATGGCGACATTCCTCCAGTCTCCTCGTGTTCATCCTCCACCAAAGTCTCGAGGGGACTCTCTTTTGCCTCGTGGATCTCCTCGACATGGTGGCCAAAAAAGCCGGAAATAATCTATGACGAAAACATTATACAGCTCTTTTCTAAAAAGCCTGGCGTCCGGAGTGGTGATGCTGACGGGTAAGGCAGTTATCACAAGATGGTCAGCACCGTCAACATATCCCAGGGTGTGGCCAACTGCATTTCGGATTGCCCTTTCGCCAGCTTGTGAGGTAGTGAGGGCCACCTTGCAAGCCTTGCAGTTTCTCAAACTCCACTACCACACCATCAATACCACACCATCAATGACAAACACATATTTCAGAAAGTAATGTGGATATGAGACCGTAATGCAGTGCACGGTCACATGCAAATCGGCATGCATGAAATCTATGACTTTTTCATACTCTTCAAAGGTATCAAGGAGATTTGTGGTGTTTTCGCTGCCCACATCAAAAAGCTCATCTTCCACATCCATCTGAGCTATGTCAGGTTCAAGACAAACTGCTGCAGTGGAAGTGGAAGCACTGACACAAATGCTCACACGTGTGTGACACCGCCCCAGAAAATTCAATGGGATTATTGAATGGGAGTCTATGGCAGCTATACCAAAGGAAATGGCTACAGGCGCCAAGCTTGGTACACATTAGCACTGGCATAAGACAAACACACACACTAAATTCCGTAAGTCTAGCACTAACTCCTCAAAAGTTATTAATTATTTGTGTGTGAAAAATTCATAACTCCACTCTGCTTGCTCCAAATGACCTGCAATTAAGTTAGGGTTAAGGTTAGGATAAGGGTATTGGTCCAGGTTAAGTACAAGTATCTACGACCTTGCCAGTGAAAGTTTACTAAACATAACCAATTTGGAGGGGCACGAAAAATGACCAAGTGTGGCCACAAGGCACGGAAATGCCCCTCCCAATCAAACCGCAATGGCCACATTAGTGGGTACAGCCAACTTCCAAGTCTCTAGGACCTTCCTATCGAAAGCTATTGCAAAAGGGCCCATAAAACACTGGTTTCCTTGCCTTATCCTGTGCTTGGCCCTGTTCCTTGAGGTGTTGCTTCTATCCATGGCACTTCTGTAGCAGATTGCAGATATGTGGATACATATATGAATACTTGTTTGGAAAAGCCTCAAATAAAGATGTTTTAACTCAAAGCATTACATTATTGTGACACATGAGTAAAGCATTGAAAACAAATACCACAAGGCGGCATTAGAAAAGTTTTTAAATTCCCAAATAGGTATATTCAGACATTTTTATTCATTGAACTTAAGCCTATCACTTAGCCTAAAGTTGGGCCATAACATTAATTTATGTGCATTACATTTTTTTAATCAATCTAAATAATGCTTTAAATTTGACACACTCTAAACATTGAATGAACTGTCACTGCATTACTGACTTCTGTGGCCTTTTGTTTAGGCCTTGGAGCGTGTGATTTTAGTACATTTTGCATGTTGCACTGATCTAACCAAAGATTATTCTTTCTATTGTTTTAAATAAAATGTGTCATCTTTCAGTCGGATTTTCAATTATTAGTAATAAACTAAACTCTAAGATTTGAAGAATGAACCACAAAAATTCATAAGAACAACATCAAAACATGTTTGCAGGTTTAATATTACTCTTGACTCTCATTACTTTGTTCTGATTAAGTGAAACAAAAAACCAAAAGGTGGGCGATAGAGGGAGGGTAACAGTGTGAAATAAAGAAGACAAAGGAGCAGACTGTGTGAAAAGGTCCATGAATAAAGTCAGGAGTCTGAGAGGCGTCACGCTGCGTCTTGTAGCAACAGTATGCAAATCTGAGTCATCAGACGTCCCAATCATCTTCTCCCCGAAAAATTGGAAAATTATAAATGCAACAATATATTCTCCTGCTTCTTGCCACCTACACGGCACAGATGGTGTTTGTGAAGACATTTAGCCACCAAAAATACTTCTGCAGCAATCAAGACTTTTTTGAGAATCTTCCAAACTTTTAGAAGAAGTCAAACCAAGTTCAGCTGCTGCAGCGGAGGGCTCGGCGTGGAAGTGTCTCCTTACAGACACTCAATCAAATGTGAAACTCTGGCCTTTGTCAAACTCGGATACTTTCTTCCTGGTCTTTAGAGAAAATGACTGCTCCTAAGTATGAAAATATTTGTGTAACTGGGGAAAGCGATGAAGAAGAAATGGTGGGGGTGTAATGGCAGAAGCTTTAAACTGTGTGGTCGGGGGGTGGGTGAAATTACTCAGAGGAAAGGTAAAGAAAAATGTTGGTGAGGGAAATGAAAATAAATAACAAAAGTCTTTACCAGTGTGGTAAATGGAGACAGCAGTTGTCCATTCACTGAACTTTAATGCCGACCCCTTAAATGCAAAGGTCAGAGGAGGCAGTCTGAGCGTCTGACTACATTTTACTCTGTCTGAATGTTTAATTGGCTTTGGTTCTGAATTGCTTTCTCAGTGTTTTACCTTCAAAAGACATTCAGGAAGGTCTAAGTATGCTTCTAACAGGTCTGTGGAGCAGTGTGATGCACTCAGAGAGAAGTTATGATCAGAATCGAGCTGCGCAATAATAAAACTTAGTTAACTTTGTTTCAAATTAGATTTTTTCTATTTACAGCGTGTTCGTCGAAGTGTTTCCTCAGTATTATGATATTCATGTCATGAGTTCCTGACGAGCTTGTGTCATTTTACGACACAGATTGCTACATTTTTGTTATAATTTGTCATAATGTTTTCATCGTCATAGCTGGAAGCTCCCAGCTGGCTCACAACAAATGAAACGCATATAGGGTGGCTAAAAAAAACAACAACCATCTTTTCTCTTTTTAATCATCACACAGATGTCAGATGCATTCCATCACTTTGTACTATTGACTACAACTAAATGTCCAACAGCTCCTGAAACGACTAATGGGAAACATGAGACAGCTTTCTCTCAGCAACCAGCAGCAGGGAACGCTGAGTTCTTTCAAATCCCTCTTGTTTAGGCTCTGAGATTCAGATTAAAGAGCTAATTATGTTTGTGAGCAGGCGTCCAGGCGCTCAATACACACACACACACACACACACACACACACACACACACACACACACACCTACCTAAGCAGACACAAGCATACAAACACACACACATATGCATGTGTGCAAACTCAATTTGTCTTCACACACATTGTAGATAGACCAATAGATACACCATTAGCCCCTCAAATGAGCGGGCTACAAATACATATAAACATATAAATACTGCAGAAAATACCCTTCAACTGGTTGGAGATGGTAGAAAAGGGAAGCAACGACGATGTCTGGGGAAGAAGAGCGTGGGATGTATGACGTAATACGCAGCTGAGCATTAGCTTCTTTTAGCTCACTGCTTCGGACATTCACCGTATATGCTTGAGTCTCGGCTCTCATTTTTCTTATTTCCCGCAGCCAACTAACCCACTGAACACCTGTTGTCAACCTCCAAACAGCAGGTAGACTCACTTAGAAACAAGCTAGTGAAGAAAGTAGAGCTTCGGGGAGGAATGTTGTCCTGTATCTGTCCTTGTGACAGCGGAGCCGGATCAGTCTGTCCCTGCTGTAGGTGGTGTGCAGAGGGTGGTCCGGGTTATCCAATATAGATAATAGTTTCTTCAGTGTCCTCCTCTCCACCACCTCTTCCAGATAGTCTTGTTTGCAGCCAATGATGGAGCCGGCCTTCTTAACCAGTTTGTTCAGTATGTTGGTGTCTCCGGCTCCAATGCTGCTCCCCCAGCAGACTACGGAGAAGTACAGTGCACTGGCCACAACAGACTGGTAGAACATCTCCAGCATCTTGCTGCACACGTTGAAGGATCGAAGTTTCCTCGAGAAAAAGAGTCGACTCATCCCCTTCTTGTACACAGCGTTGATGTTGGTCTTCCAGTTCAGTCTGTTGTTTTGGGGTGTTTTGGGGGAGTGTGTGAAACGATGTCGGTGAGTAAGTATGTAGCTAATTACTTTGGCTTTGCACAGCACGCTGCGTTCAATTTGCTCAAGCGGAACAATTGCAAATTCAACAACCCTTTGGCTATTAATTGGGAATCAAGTGAGTAAGACTATCAGCGCAAAACTTCAGCAAAACCTTTTCACTTCCTTCCTGCCACTTCGGTGGTGGAGAGAAACACAGAGGAAGTGAGAAAAGAGAGTTTCTGCATCAGCCTCATTACATTCTGTCCATTCACTGAAAGAGGAAATAATCATGAAACCAATTCGATCCCACAGCACTGATGGCTGAAAGGAATATGTGATTGTTAGAAATGATTGGAAAGACTTCTAGATACATAAGTTTCCATTTCATCCTCCCAAATTGTGCACTTCTAAACAGGAACACCATTTTTTATGAGCCGAAAACCTTTACTGAATCAGGTCCAATGCAACCTGACAGTTCAGCGCCCTCAGTGGGCTTTAAATCCTTCGTAAATACCCACAATTCAGTTAAAACTCGTCAACATTTGTCGGGGAAACTTGTTTTGTCTCGGCTCATGATGTCTTCCACAGTAAGCTTGTCAAATATCTGCATGTTGGCAGATAAGGTTTGTTATACAATTACACTTAGGTAGTTATTGGTAACAAAAGAGAAATGTATCTCCAACAATGCTCATAAAAGAATACAACATATAAATGCTTCAATACGTTACAATAGTCTGGTTATTTAGAATTCATCTCACTTAAAGATAAGGTGAATAACAGAGTTTCTTATTTAGTATTAAGTCATTTCATTGTGTTAATATTGCTTTACATGTAAACCAGCTTCATCAGATCTTCACCTTCATTGTCCAGGACTCTAAATGCCTGGTTCACCTTCTTAATAATGTAATCATAAGGTATAAATGTATTAAAATGCCCAAGTAAATATTGCTGGATTTTCAGACTAATGTAGTAATGCAAAAAAATGTTTGCTGTTTTGAAAAGTGCTACTTACCTTAAATGCTCCATTATCAATCTGTACACATTTTTAAAACTCAGCCATTCATGGAAATTTCCCAAAATAATTTCTATTTTTTTCGGCAATCTTTGCTATTAGTCTTAATATGCTGAGCTGTGAGGGTAAAGCAACATCAGGAGGAGCTGCTGTACCGATATGAGAAACGGAGACAGAGAAGTGCAATAATAAAGTCAAATCAATATTTCCCCCCCCAAAAAAATAAATAACTTATTCCTCCTAACAGAGATGCTGTGACACGCTGTTGCACACACACTTTATAGCTATTATAAAAAGAGCCATATGGAAAGAGCATAGCAGCTGTTTTCTGGTTGCATTATTGATGTTGATAAAAGAGGGAGAAGGCAAGAGACGGAGAAAGAAAACACGGGCAGAGCTCAAACTAAATGCAAAGTTGAATGAGATGAGTATTGTCCCTGAAGGAGGATATAAACTAGAGGAGGAAGCGTCTGTGGACTCAGAGATGCTGACCAGCAGCAGGCTTTAAAACAGATGTTTAAGTCAGTCCTGATGTTTCCTTACACATAAAAGAATGATCCCACTAATTTCCACACAGTGAGGCATACAGCATATTGATTGAGCAACAGTATCTGATTGGTACCTCTGTATCGGCAGATATCCAAATCCCAGGTATCGCTATCAGTATTGGGACAAAAAAAGTCAGATCAGTGCATCTCTAGTTCCCATATGATTATACTGCATTTAGAGGGAAACGTATTTTATCCTTTGTTTTGTGATACCGCTGTATTTTATGAGCATAACGTTTGTGACAACTCATTTAAAAAAAAAATTCAATTCACAACATGGCATAATGTAACCATGGATGTGCCACGCCTCATTTCCTACGAATAGACTAAAGGATACTCGCTCATGTGGCTCCTTCGGCCTCCTCTCTCCTCATGATGCATTTCAGGAAAATAGAAGATGGCGAGCTGAGATGGGTTTTTGATTTCAGCAGATCTTTCTTTCAAAGATATTTTTATTTGGTATAATTTAAGAGTAAGTTATTCTTCTGTTGGCTATATTTTTCTAAAAATTATCTCAAAGTTTGTTTGACTTGTCTTGCATACAAAAAACATATGGTATTGTAAAATCCTTTGGGGGCAGTAATGCCAGTGAAACATTCTGAAATGAAAATGAAAGACAGTTAAAGACACAATCATTAGAAATGGAGCAAAGAATGGGAACACAAAGAAGAGAGGAAGAGACACTAAGACAGAGAGGAAGGGGGTTGGCGAGAAGCCTGAAAGAGAAAGCGCCTCTGCAGCGACAATCAAAGCTGGCTGGTCCTGTCGTTATCTCTGCCAGCACCGCGCCGCCTCCACAAAACGTCTGCTGGCCTCACTCTGATTCCCAGACACAAATTATTACAAATGGTGGTTTCACTTAGTAAAAGGAAAAAAACAAAGACGCACATGCATTCGTTACACGTCAAAGTCAGGGTCATCAGCTTGACGGCAAAGTTGTGAAAAAATGAATAAATGTGCAAGAACATCAGTGTGTTTCTGTGTTTGCTTAGGATCCCTGCCAAGACTGTGACTGACTGAACTGTGTGTCTTATTTTCTGTGTTAAAATTGAGCAGAGCAGCTTGTCGACAATGGCACTGTGGCATTTTCTAGCCAAGCAAGTGATGTGTTTCCACGGATGGCGATGTGGAGGAGGCCGCAGAAATAGATGAACAAGAATGTTGTAGCCGCCTGTGGTCACCCAGAGCTCTACGACGGGATACAAACCATCGACTGTCGAGGGTATAAACTGTAACGTTGCTGCCGTGTAAATGCCTAGATGAGTTTATTCTGAGTGCTGGTAAAGCAGCTACAATGTTAGCATAGCCTAGCACCAATCGATCCGAACTCCATTCAGATAACAAGCATTTTAAAAGACTTTACAATGCATGAATTCACACTTTGAACAAATCGTCATCATGATGTTCTTTCGGCATCCTTTTTATCCGCTTATAGCAATTAAATCACAGAAAAGTCGGTTTCTTTTGGGTTCAAACCGCTGTAGTAAACTGGCTGAGCGTCTCGGATGATGTCATGAATCCAGACAGGACAGTGTTTGTTTTTTTCCGACATATCTGAGACTTCCAAATCACAGCAAAGCAGCTATATTGGTTATTTCGCTATGGTTGATAAATCATTGATGGTATCAACATGGAGGTAAGCCGCCCTTCTCTCTGGAATGATGTGAATAAACACAAATGATCCTGTGCCGGTAACACGAGGCAAAAATGTTCTTGGCGGTTGGTGTGGACACAGCGTTGAGCTTGAGTTTACTTGATGATTAAATCTGTAATTTTCACCCAGGAGTCAGAGGTGTTGAAAGATCACTCTGAAGGTTTGCAAAATGATGAATGGAATTCCTTTTGCCGGATTTTTCAGCTCTTGCCATTTTACTTCAACATGTAGTAGTTTTTTCCAAAACCTTAAAATCTTATTATCAAATGAATCAACCTAAAATTAAAGACTGCTTTTGTTGAAATGTTAAGCCGACCTGTGATCAGAGGCCTTTAGTAGGCATCATTTCATTTGAATGGATCACAAGCCTTTAAAAAAGGTTTCAGCACCACCGGGTTTGAAATGATGCAAACGTCTGATTTGGATTGGTGGGAATTAGATGTGACCCAGTTTGAAAGCTTCGGTGTTTGAAGTCATTTCACTGATATGAGACGGAGGTTCACTCATGGTCTGCAGCAGCTAAAAGTCTATTTCGGAGGAAGTCACAGACGGGTCACAAATATGAATTTCATTTTCAGCAGACGCACAATGACAAAGTGGCTGAAACCACGAACCTCTGGTGGATGGAAAAGGAGGAAAATAAGTAAATATATGAGAGTTTTTGCAAATAATTTAACCGTATTACCTAAATGCATTAGCTAGACAGTTATTAAGTGATATATTGTGAGAATAAATTAAAACCACTTGTCTCCAAAGTCCACGTTGGAATAGAAAACTTCAAATACTCTGAACAACGTAATACTTCTACGACAGTGTACAAAAGGCCGCTTAAAGAGTCAAATATTGATATGTTTAGTTTCATCAATACTCTTATGTCAAACCTGAAATTTGTGTGAGAATACATCTCAGTCTATTACATTGACATTTTCCGAGTTGACCTTTCTGTTATAGCACACAGGCTTCACTAATAACGTGGCCGTGTAGCTGACTGTGGACGCTGTCAGTCTCTGGCTCTATCTTATTAGACCCAAAGATATATTCAAGTGCTTCACCAGAAGGAGCAGTCTACCACTGTGCGTCAGAGTACCAAGGCCTCGCACTCTCGAGATGGCTCTCATCTCGAGCTGAGGTCACCAAACGGTCTACTCTTCAGCTGTGCTTTGGGATTGCAAAATGGTGACGAAGCACAACCTCGGTCAACACCAGACACCCAGCTTAATAGTTGCAAAGTTTGCCATTTACATCAGTTGCTCAGAATATTGTCTATGAGCAATACACACATGTTTTGGGGAAAACGTTAAATGTCAAGTGTTATAATAATATCCCTAAAAATGCAGAGAATATTAGTACAATATCTGACAAAAACTAGTAAAATATTCGAAAAACATCCAACATAAAGAAGTACTTTTTGCTGCCAAACTGCACAAGGAAACAAGCTACATATTTTCAGAGCCAGTTCATTGGCTCCAAAGAAGCATGAATACTGGTGACACTACTAATATATACCTCAAGGATTATATTTAATATTCTGCACAGGGCTCAACACTAACTTAAAGTCATTACAAGGCATCAGCTTTTGTTTGCCAAAACTTAAAAACATGGTTGCCATTTTTAGTCACCTTATATTTTGAGCAGCTTTACGTCAGCTTCATATTGAAAATGTGACATAAAAGAATAAAAGCTTAATTTCAGTAATTAAACAAAATCCCACGATCAAACAACCTCAATTTGCTTCGCTTTTGTCTCTATTTTAAAATAATCTATTTATTTTCCAAAACTTTCACACATAAAAGCACAAATAAAAGACTTAAAAACAGCAAATGTCATCAACCAATGAATTAGCAGAGGCCTTCAGTACAGCACATGTACATTCAGTGTTCAAATAGTCCTTAATCCAGATGCCTGTGAGAACACACGTATAAGCACGAGCAGGGTTGTCCTGTGCAGCTTTGTCTGGTTCTGGTTCTGACTTTAACGGCAACATTTCAATATCAAATCCTCATCCTTGCGGCCAAGTGGACGCTTTTGCCAAATTTGAAGAAAGTTCCCTCCAGGCATTACCGAGATATCACGTTCACATGCATCCGGCCACGGCTTGTCACCGGTGCAGAGACATAAGACAGAGACATTGTGCATACGTTTTCTTTTACAGCGTTGGCAGGTTAGTTCCCCTGAAAGACCAAAAACCACAGAAATATGCTGATAAATTGCCTCGTTGTTTGTTACTTCTTTGTTTGGCTTTAATGAAAACATGTACCGAGTACCGTGAATCGGACTAAAACTACATGATCAGTGAGGTCGTGTATGCTAAAGCACTTGCTTTTCCTGCAGCTTTAGATATCCATTCAAATCAATAGAGGTAAACACTGAACCAACAGATAAGTAAATGTACTGAAAGCCATGATAAATATACTCTGCTTTGCACACTTTGCACTGTTCTTTCACACTGAATAGGACGTTAATGTGTGATGAGTACTTTTGCAGCATTAGATGCTCTACCCCTGCATAACCTCATATATTCCTGTACCTTGATTGCACTTGGTGGATAAAAGGAATCCAACGTGTCTTTGAGGCTGTAGCTGAGTGTTTGGTAAGTACTCACTTTTTGTTTTTTACTGAAGGTCAGTTTATTTGAGTACAGAGATCCCGACTGAGAGTGTTTACCAAAAGCATAATATTGCACTCGCAATACAAGATTATACTATACAATATTCCGTTACTTGTTGAATAGTTGGGCTGCACCTGGTCAGCAGATACTGTGTATATACATATATTAGGGATGCAGAGCTGAAAGGTCAGCACGCACATGATGTGAAATCTTGTCGTCTTAAAACAGATATTAGGAGGTACTAATGATTATTGTCAAAATATGGGACAAACAGGCTATTTCATAGTGTAAAAACTACATCTAGACTGCCTAAGCCTCTTTCAAACAGTTGATTTCTCAGCCTGAGAAGCTACACATTACAAGTGAACAATGTCAACTATTTGAGTGATACAGCCGACATGATGCCACAGTGAACGAAAGTAAAATTGGGTTACAGAGAGCAGGCTTACATATATTGATTTTGTGAAACGAGAGGACAGAAGGAACATGGTGAAAGCTCATCACAGGAAGCCATTACACCAGACCACAGACATACAGCGAGCCCAGAACCATTTGTGCAGATCAGGAAAGATGAAAGTTTGGCTGCGCTCTCTCTGCACCTCCATTCCATCTTCTAATGGACCTCGTATTTTGGTAGTTAGGGTACAATATGATGCTCTTTTTCTACGGAGGAGTTTAATTTACAGGCCTGAGAGGCCAACACAAACCCAACAGTGCACATCCAACGTGAGCAGGAAGCGTCCACTCATTCACAGCAGTCCACACATGCTGCTCAAAAACAAGGTTTAGGTTCTGGTGGTTTGAAAGCAAAGGTTCAACAAACATGGTAACGTTCACTATCTGGCTAAGAGTGAGCGGAAAAAAGGGCTAGTTGAATATCTGCAGGGCTGATGAGGAAAGTTGGAGATCTGGCTACATGTTGAACATGTATTACGACGACTTCCTGAGGACGAAATTTAGGAGGAGGTGGTGAATGGATATAGTGGTTACATAAGTTAAGCTTTCTGTACTCTAACACAAAACTCCAGCACTCACATTTCCACCGTAGTCGTCCAGCAACACGTCGCTTATAGACATTTAAGAACGAGACTTTTCCTAGAGCGACAATATTAACAATCTGAGCCCGTCGGTGGCAAAACAAACCCTTTTAGTGGAAGTAAATGACATGCAGCCCGAGAACTGCTCCATCTACAGTGCTCTCACTCAATACTGGACACATTTTATAAATTGGTGTCCCCATTAGTTACTTAGACTCAAAAACATGGAACAAAAGAGTCCAGGTTGAACAATACAAAAGTTACTTTTGACTTTTAAGGCTTCCAAAAACTGCACACCTTCAAGCACAATCTTTAAAGCACACACAAAGTTGATGAGATTGCAAAGTACTGTGAAACTGTAATCCTACCAGAAGTGATTTGTTCGTCAGCTGTTCGAGACTCATTTTATGTCCATAAAAAGATTAAACTGTATTTTATTAAAGATCAGGTATCCTCCATCCATGATGGAACTAATGTGTGCTTTTTAATCACAAATTAAATAAAGACTAGAAAGTACTATACTGGTTGTATCTGCAGCTGTACTTAAAGCACAATCACGCTGAAGCTGTTTTACTGTAAAACATAATAACAATAAAGATCTAAAGATCTTACCGTAACAGTAAAATCAAAAGTCTAACAGTGACCTGATACTGTGGTTAGGTAGATACAAAATGGACATCATCTGCACATAACTCCTGATTCAAAAGAGGTTAAACGACAAGACGACATTCAAAAACAGCACAGAAAAGCCAATAAACCAAGTCCATAAAGTTATTTTTAGAAACACAACCAGTAAAAGTAATTCTCCTTACCGGAGTTCAAATTCTGTCTGTGCAGAAGGAGTCGGTCTGCTCTCATGAAGTCTCCTCTTGACTGAATTATCAAATTAACTGACTGAAAAAGAATCATGGATTGGCTTTTGATGCTTTTTGAGGAGCTTGTTAATGGCCGATTAGGATGATTGGGATGAGTTACGTAGAAATGATCGGTAGAGGAGGGAGACAGTCGGAGAAACAGAGACGGTCCTACTCTGATATGTCCCACATCATCTGATGAGGACTCTTTCTATCTCTATGTAGTTTGAGGCCTATTCTCTTTAACTATACCTTACAGTGCATATTTATTTTCATAAATATGCCATATCCCAGTACATTTTTATTAATACTAAGAGTATATGGCAACTTATGTGGACATTAGATATTTGGCAGACTAGACTGTGAGTCAGACTGAGAGGAGGTTTGAAGCCTCTTCACTGTTGCTCGTTCTTCTGTGTTTTACTGTCTTTGATGAATAGATAGTGGGCGGGACAATAAAGCGGCTTTGGTCCATCTGTCCGGCCGTCATGTATCGGACGCCACATTTGACGTTGAAATTATTCTCCCACACAATATCTTCAGAAACCACTGATCAGGCATTCACAGAACAACAGAGAATAATGTGTACCATTGCTCCATTGTGGCCTCTTGGGACAATATTCAAAGACATCACATTTTTAGCACCACATCAACTTGCATTGGTCTCAGGCGCCATTGAATAAACCTGAAAAAAAACTTGGAGAAATTATGCACTTTACTGTTTTATTCAAGCAGTCAAAATGGCGGCGCGTGGCCCAAAGTGGAATTATAGTTACGGCTCAAACCAAGGTGACATATTCATTAACAACAGGCTGGGATAAGGGATACCTTATATACGAAGGGGAGACACTGATGGAATAAAGAGGAAGACACAACATCAAACAGACAGAGTTAGAGAAATAAATAGAGATCATTTCAGGTCAAAAGATAGATGTGATGGATGGAGAGGAGAGTCTGAGAGCTGGAGCCGTTTCTAATAGTGAAGAAGGTCTAAACATCCCGCTCACCTACTGTAGGTTCACCTTTCACTGATTTAAGGAAATGGAATTCATGGAGGCGTTAGTATCATGCTTAATACTTTATACAAAAAACATATTTTATTAATCTCCTTTTTATAATAGTTGAAGTATGGTGAGGCTAAATTTGGTCTTAAAATATTTAGATATTAGACACAACTGTGTTCACTGTTCATATGGAGGTGAGAATCTAATTTAATAGTCAAATGTTAATGCATTGGCAAACAATGCAACCTCCCCGAATGCATCAAAGGGGTGTGTCATGCTCAAACTAGTATTAAAAAAACTTCTTTACAGATGTTTACTGGGGATCATCAATATTGATTTGAACAGTTTTCATTTGAAGGTTTTTTGTGTGAAAAATACAAAATTGAAACTGAAGTCGGTTGATTGTCCTGAATACTTGGAACATTATTTCTTGGAGGTGATTTTAGGGGATTTATGCCTTTATTGATAACAAGAATGGAGAGTTGACAGAAAATGAACCGAGGACGCTGCAGTTCATGCTCGGCAAACCAAGTTCAAATGGACTACATAGTATAGGGATGGCAGCAGGAGCCTCGCTGGTGGAAATCTTATAATAATCCTGTTTGCAGTGTGTGAATAGTAAACGAGGTGTGACTTGTCACATTTCACTGCTGTGCAACACTACATCACAGGTGGGTGTGGTCACAAGTAAAACAGACCTGCACCTTTCAACCCATAGAGGGCAGTGCAGCGATGTTGATGTGTTTCTCTTTAAGTTTATTGGAGGACGTAGAACGGATCCATCTGCTTTGAAACAGGTGTGAATGCCCTTCAGAGCAATTAAAGGAAGAGTGAAGTCTGATCTGCTCAGCTACTTCCTGAGATGGACCAGATGTTACACTATTGTAAATGTATTCCTCTCATCAAACTAAATATGATGACCGAGAAGCTCTCACACTGCATAGAGGCTCCAGCTGGGATCTTCATCTTTTACTTATTCGTGGTTTCTAAAGGACTCTTTCAGTTCAAACCAAAGGAAGAACATTTCAAACGAACTGAATCTGATTACTGAATTCATTTGGTTGCACCACATCAGGATACCGTCCAGATAAAGTCAACGTATCCTCATAGAACGGTCTGTATGAAATAGGGCAACAAGGGCAACAAGCATGCTTAGTAGCGTAACTTATGAAGGTGGTATTATGCAAGTTACAACAAAAGTAAACTAAACGTTGACCTTTCACACCGGACATGAAGAGCAGTCTCCTGGGTGAAAGTCCTGTGTTCGTTTGACTCATCCATCCACTGTAACCTCCCGACATGAACTTTGAGGCTCTTTATTTTACGTCACCCGACTTCCTTAGAGGCAGCCCAGCACGTCCTGACTCACGATTACAGATTCACAAACAGATTCACTGATGAATGTCAAGAGAACCATCCTGTTCTCATGAGAGGAGCTGTAAACCACACTGACGACATACAAGTACACATACAGTCTGATGTCAAAAGAATGAAGTTCTAACCCTAGTCTTTGTGTCCCAACATGTCTGTCGGGATGTTTGTGATGTGTTCTTCGTACTGATATTATAGTTTCATCATTATTTTAAGCCCAACTGGGATGTTTTTCCTGAATTCACAACGGTGACGCCACGGGGCCTGATAAAGCCACCGACGAGATGGAATGAGAATGTGTTTGAATTGAAGAGATCTGTCAAATTGGTCATATTGTATCTTTGCCCATTTAAACACATGCTGATTGTCTCTGCGTCACTGTGACCTCTGACCATTCACATGTTGTTTACTCTGTAATAACTCACTTTAAAATGGCCAGTATAAATTAAAGATCATCTGTATTCAAGATCAAATTGAGGTTAAGATAATGGCAAACGTATTATATTTATTGAAGTAAACAACAAAATAATATGTATTATGTTTTCTCTCTGTTTTACTGCAGAACTTAAGATAAGATCACATCACAAAACTTGCATCTGTGCGTCTTTGACCTACAGAGTCACATCTCTCCTTCCTTTCACTCAAGTGCGCACATACGCAGCGAGATAACCATGAATCATGTTGGACAAATGTAGAGTGACAATGACAGAAGAGAGAGGGAGGGAGAGAGGGAGATAGAGGGGGAGAGATGGACGCACGCTTTCCTCACTTCAGGGCTGAAGAGGAGGGACTAGACCAGCGCGGGTTGGTGTCCGCTGTGAGTTCAGGCAGAGCGGCATAGCGCAACATCTCCGCTGCTGACTCCGCTCAGACTCTCCAAAATATCTCCTCCACCTCTCCAAAAGGCTTCTCCACTTCCCCCCCGTGTCTCTCTCCCCCTCTCTCCGGTGTCTCCAGACGCGCACCGCTAGTCGCTCCTCGCTGGTCTCTTACGCACGGACACTTCCTCCACATTCCGCCGCGCTCCGCGTATCGTTTCCCTCCCACGAAGACTCCCGAGCGCCAGCGACGACCTCGTGCTGCTCTACTTTCTCTTCTTCAGGTTCAGTAATTAGTTGTTTTTGCGTTGAGCTCGGACTGAAGAACAATGCGCTTCTGGCTCGTGGGGATTTAGTGTCGTGACATGCTTTCAGGACCCGGCGTCTCCACAAGGAAATGGTGAGTTAAAGCCTGTTTATTCTCGCAGATTATCAAGCCGCTGTGCGCGTCTCCAGTGTGAGCGGCTGACCTCTGTAGATGAGTGTGACCTTCCCTCAAATGAAGACAAATGTTAATATTCTGATTATCCTGCAGTAATTTCAAGTTTGTGGTACCTGCGTGTGAGTCTGAAGTCACCTTGAGGTATTTGGAATCTCCGAGATCATTCGATTCACATTTTAGATAAACATTCAATCACCAGATTTCCTCTGAACAGAGATTCATCTTATATTAGTTGCATTTTGATATCATTATGATTTTGTTATAGGAGTGATGGGAACGTCTGGAGTAATCCGTGATGGAATGTGTGCAATTGCATCCAATAACGTTAGATAGTGTGTGTGTGTGTGTGTGTGTGTGTGTTTTACTGCAGTGTAACAATCAACTAAATAGTGTAACCTGTAGTTGTGTGGGTCTTTTGACCTCCACGTATAGAAACTGATTCCCCCGCTTCAGATCGACCTGTTTAAATATGAATTACATAGTTTTTCCATGCTGCACAGATCAGTAACGTATCGTTAAGGAGGGCTATAGATCCTCAGGGTGGGTTGACTGTCAGCTGTCACATGTGTGTGTGAAGCAGGAGGCTGTAGCGACCCGATCCTGTAAGTGAACAGTATCTCCGGTGGAACATCAGTTCTATTGCTGCGTTGTTGGACGTTACTGTGTTTCTGTGTGTTTCATTTAAGAGTAACAGCAACTAACTGCGCTGGATGACTTTTGAACTCTTTTAATTGGTTTGTGATCTTGTATGTGTGTTTCCCCTCCATCTCTCTACTGCTCTGTTGTGAGTTTGAACTGAAACAGTTTCTAAATAAGCTTTTTTTACATTCATTTCCATCAGCTCTTGTGATCTCTTCAGTTTCATCCTAAAATGAGATTTGCCTGGCAACGCCTACTTTTACAAAATTACCTATTTCATGCAAATAAAACATTGTTTTTAAAGGCTGTAAGAATTCTACAAGTGTATGTTTTTGAGGTAGCAATGCGTAGAATCTCAATGTGTTCCTGGCAGCTACATTTATGATTTGAGGAGTTTATTACAGTATTGATTACAATCTCTTGGCAGATTCCTCTGAAATCTGCCTTTCCTCTCTCTGTCTCTCTGTCTCTGTCTCGCTCTCTTTAAATGCTGTACAATACCACAATCAGACTGCAGGTCATTTTATTTCATTGCTTTACATCCGGTGTTTGACACAAACAGTTCTAAAAGGTATTCATGGGATCTGCAACTAAAATACTGAACTTGCACTGGACTGATTACACTGTGCAGTTACTTGAGGACTTTGATTGTTATGGTTACGTAATATTTATGGAACAGACATGCATGGGATCAACGTGCCTGGATCAAAGGTGCAGGTACAACGTGTCGTCGTATTGACTGATATGGTGATGGGCGCTGCACGCTGTACAGTTCTCTCCGGCTCGCCCACGACCGCTCAGAGGCTGCAGGAAAAGAAGCATGTGAGATGGATTAGAGCGCAGCCACAGTACTCTCAATGTTACAGTCGATGCAAATCACTTGGTCTAAATGAAACATCATCGTGGGGGTCAGGACTTCTGAGATTGACTGTCAAACACTGGTGTGAAAAATATGGCTAAAATCTGATTTTTTAAGTTTTTTTCTGCCTGCATGCAAGCACACACTCCCCTCATTTACACTGGGACGATACATTTGCAGTCATGAGTGCACACAGGAAAACAAGATGTATTCTGTCAGAAGAGATGAATAAGAAATAGTTGCTGAGCAGCAGCTCTCTATAGTTTTTCTTGAATCGGCTCGTGGATGTGAATCTCTCCTCCCACACGATAACCAGGAGAAGCTCCTCTCCAGATGCGCCTGTGATTATGTCGACTTTCAGTGGTTTGCTTTCCCGTAGAGTGGTGCTGTTGTATTTTTCTCGAAGGTCTCAGTATTAATGTGCGTTTGCTCTTTGTGTATCAACTAGTGATTGCCTTTAGTCTGTGCATGGTTGTGTATGCATCTGTGACTGAGGCTGTGTTTGCACTGGGTTTTGAAAGCCTTTAAGGATTCCAGTCTATTGCACAAGATGTGTTGAAACCCACAGTTCGTTATTTTCAGGCAAAAATCATACTTTTGTGAAATAGTTGATACGTCTGTACAAAGGTGACATTTCTATGAAAGTCACATGACATCGATATCACAATCTTCACGGACACATTACATTGTATAAGTCAAAGTCACTCGGAGGAACTTCCATTTTGAGTTGATTTTTTCGGCCTCCGTGGACAAAGTGGTAGTGTCTCTGAGCACCAGAGTCTCTTTAGAAAACCTCTCATTTTACTGCAGCAGGGTCTGACAGTCTGCCCCTCTCAGTCCTGGTTCTGGTTCTCCTGTCCCTCCCTTCCCTCCAGCGGGTCCAGCAATACGTCCTGGGTCTCCAGCAGCGTGGTGTCGGTGTTGGCTCCCAGAGAGGAGAAGCTCTGCTCCTGGAGGAGGAGGAGGGGACGCTGCTGCTGCCGGGAGCTGAGCTCTCCTCCTCCATCCGGAGCTCCGACTGCAGGTCCAAGGCTGCAGTGAAGCTGGATCTGGGTCTGTCCACGGTGGACCGGTCTCTGCTGGAGGATCTGG
>NW_022280067.1:4511881-4512341 GCF_004355925.1 Anarrhichthys ocellatus | reverse complement strand
GGAAAACTTTACCCGAGTTATCATCGTATCATCCTCGCTGTCAGCTTCTTTTTTGGTTAACCCTGCGGCACCCGGCGACACGGATGTGGTGTGTTTCGTTTTGTCACACTGGACCTAGCAACTGAAACTAAGGGGGCAGGACTTAGGATCGGTCAAGTGTTTTTTGGGGGGGATCTTTTTCTGCATTGAGAGATTTCCGTCCACTAGAGGGCAGAATGTGGACTTTAAAACAGGCAGCAACAACCTGCGACTCGCCAACATTTTACCATGAGATTCACTTTCCACTCTTTCCTCACTGAGCATTGAACCAGCGGGCTGTTTGAATTTGTGCGCTCGGAGCAGTTATGTTAAGAGGGTCGGTAAAAGCTGTTGGACTATAAGCTGAAGGATCAGCTCTCCAAAACAATGAGATGAAATTGGGTGAGAGCTTTAAAAAGCTGTGGAGTGGGGGGGGGGGGGG
>NW_022280067.1:4474333-4511781 GCF_004355925.1 Anarrhichthys ocellatus | reverse complement strand
TCGACACTGCATGTCAAAGAAACTGTTTCTCGATCAGGGGGGGCGGGAGGGGGGGGGGGGGCGGGCGGAGTGATGAATTGTCTTCGCCTGTCCTCTGTAACATCCTGCTGTTCCTGTGATCAATGTGCAGAGCTATGTTTAGAGTCCATTCATGTGTCAGTGCTGTAAAGAACAGTCAATACATGCATGTCAAAGAAACTGATTCTAGATAATGCTACTCGTCAGCTGACATTCAGTCTAGGACATGCAGCACTGCATATCGGTGAACATATCGACGCTCAACACTTTCTCATTGTGTACATTCGGGGACATTATGCACAGTACGGCCGAGGCTGCAGGCGGGTGCATTGGACCGCTGCACCATGGGATACATGGACAAAGACCTGCTGGCAAAATTATAAATTCCCTCCCTGTCCTCTACAGATTATATGCAAATATTCTGCATTTATGATTTTATTGTTGGGCAGACATAATGCTGACCCACAGCGTTCGGGGGCCAATGGAGCCAGTCGTGAGCTGTTCATGCCCTGCAGGGAAAAAGTGATGTAAGCAGGTGTATCATGTTTTTGGCCCGTCTCACACTTTTATGTGTCACACTGAATATAATCTTTCCCTCATCCCTGTCCATGGGTTCAGTTGCCAAAACTGTACCTTGACTGTACTTTGTTTGCTATAAATGGATATTGTACAATTGCCAGAACAACAAAAGACAGAAGGTTGACAATGAACACGTTGTGTCAGGTTTTTAATTGTTTTGCCCAAACCGATCAGTAGCGAGTGATGCGTCTGTCCACTGGTGTCATATTCAGTCAATATGGAGGCTTTGGGAGTTATTTAGCAGAAGCATGAAAATACATATGCAGAATTAAAGGGACAGTTTGTCGGATTTGGCAGTTTCTAGTTGCAGATTACAACCGACTGAATGCCCCCCCGCTCACTCTTCCCTTTCCAAGACTTCAGTAACGTGAGCCGCCAAGTGTAAAACCATGTTCCCATGGTACGACCGTCTGCGGCTCACATTAACGCAGTTTCACAAGCCTGTAGAGAACCTACGGTCGCCTTAGGTAGTGCTGGGCGGTACAGCCAACATCTGGTATCACGATATAGGTCATTTCATATCTAGACAACGATACATATCACGATATAGCATCTTTTTTGGTCATTCAATTTAAAAAAAGACACACAACAAAGCCTATTTTTGTGTACTCCTGTGTTATTTAAATACGTACAAATGAAAACTACCGAGTATTTTAACTTTAAATCAAGAACTTTTGTGCAAAATGGACAGTGAAATCATAAATTTTGCACATTCTTAAATCACAATGAACTGAGTGTAAAGTGCGATGTAAAAACAAAACTGCAATCTTCAAATGATATTCCCTCAAAATATTCCACGTCAGATTTTCGAAGAAATTTAAGATGATATGCGGTTATTATCAATTCAGACGACGTCATTGTGTTTCACGATGTATGATTTCATCACAATTACGATTCCATTGAAATGATCATATGGAATTATCGTACCTTCAGGTTCTTCTCTTTCAGCGTTTTGTTTGTTTCATGTGATTATACACGAATGAAAACATAGTTATGAATATTATTATTCCATTTCTGCTAATAGATCCCTCAAAATGCAACACACTGGCCCTTTAAGAGTTGCTATTTCTACAGCGGGGCAGTCTCCTCCATGCTTATTGCCATTTCTATTGCACTTTTTGTGGCTCTGACAGAAGAAGATGACCTTTCCATTCTTAGTCCCACCTAAAAAGCTCTGGCTGGTTGTTTTTCTGACAGTGGAATTGTAGAGGTTGAGAATCAGGCTGGATTTGGTCGGTTGTAGATCCCCTAAATATTTGCCAAAGCAAAAAGGGTGCAAATAACATGATTTATAAGAGATGCTGCTCACAGTTTAGTCCGACAATTACTGTAAAGGCACATATAGACAGATATTTAATCGTTCACACAGAGGTAAAGAAAAGAAAAGAACACGAGTTCAGTCAGCTGAAATCATGAAGACGACCAGTGGAGCTGCAAGGTTTCCACATGACATGCACAGGTGCTTAAATTCATTTCCTGGAACCCTAACTGTTGTAAGCGCTACCAGCCTCATCCTAACCTTGAACCAAGCCTTCAGCCTCAAATGTGATGATTTATGTTATGGGGATTTTAATTTTGTCCCCATAGGATGGGTAAAACATGCCCACTCACACACACAGACTTATGTCACTTCTAGGGAAATTACATTATCTTACTTTGACATTAATTTCCCAAAGATTTATCTGAACCATAACTTAAATCTGACCAAAAAACCCATCTTCACCCGATCAGGGACACGTCTTTTGTCTCCAATTGGACAAAGTGTCCCCGATTAACTGGCCTTTCGTCTGAAATGTTTCCTTGAAGGAAAAGCATCTGCTAAGAATCAATACTCACCTCTCTCTCTCTCTCTCTCTCTCTCTCTCTCTCTCTCTCTCTCTCTCCTGCTGTCGCCTTGACAGCAAAGTGCTTCGGTCTTGGGCTACTTAATTAACAATATTAAAAGAGAGGGGAGGTGGATGGGTCCAACAAACAGAGATCTCTCAGCCGGCTGTTCGTCCCCCGTGTGAAACGAGAAGTCAACGTTGATGTTTTCGTCACGTAACTTTCATACTTCAGTAACGCCACTTCTGTGGTTATTTTAACCCAAACAATGACCTCTTCCTGAACCTAACTGAGTTTATTTTGAAAAGCCTGTGTGCATGTAACGAGCCCAAATTCACCAGTGGTACCAGTTACACTGGATATTTTACATGAACATGTATCCATCTGTAGAGCGCTTACTTTCATCTTTACTCTTAGATCTTTAGATCCTCCCCTCACTTTTCTAGCTGAGAGTTATGAGTTGCACCTTTACTTATGAAGGCAATAAAATGATAACACGGAGGCTGCATAGTCTGAACCGAGATAACATTCTCTTTATTGCTCCCACATTGTCAACGGCAGAGCATTACAGCTTCACTGCTTCCTTTCACAGTTACCAGAGGGATTTAAATTCCCTCGCTAAGAGGCCACTCAGCTAAAGAGCTTACAGTCAGGACAAAAAACATGCTTAATATTGGGTTTCAATCTGAAATATTGCCAAGTAGGTGGTGTTGCATTTTGCTTTAACACCAAATCAATAACTGCCAAAACAAAGCCAGCTCCTCGTCGGTCAACTCTCCTCACTCTCGTCTCGTGTTCAGTGAAATCAGCCTCCTGCTACTCTGCTGCTGCTGCTGTGTGGAGCACTTTATGCTCCTAACTGTACGTCTCCTGTCAGGTCTGTAATCTGTAGGACTCACAACACCTCGGTGAAAAGCCTGCCTCCGTAGAGAGGGATTCTCCTGGAAGCCATTCAAAGTGTTTCTCGTGGTTGTTCACATGAGAAGTGACAGACAGAGAGACGTGTTTAGAATGACAAAAGAGAGCTCAAACTCACTTTCACACCTCCACACACCTGCCCGAAGTGGAATGTCGGCACGTCAAGTTTCACAAAGAAATGTATTCTGACTCCTGCTTCTCTGTGCTGCCACACTCTCACTTTATAATTATAGAGTCCGACTGCAGACACCGCGGGTGTTCTGTGTGAATGCGCACATGCAACGTGTAGAAGCAATAATCGGACCAGAACATTAGTGGAATACGCTTCTTTTGCATGATAATTAATAACTCTAATAAATCCGTTCCATGTGAGTTAGCAGCTTGAAATATCGGTCTAACCCCAGTACCTGACTACACATGCAGTTTGATTATCTACAGAGGAACAAAGACACACAGATGTGATTTGCATATTGTTCAGCAGCGACGGGATGAGGCAGAAATCTTCTCGATCCACAACAAACTAAACCAAAACCAAGATCATGACAGAAAGAAGAAGCCGAAAAAGCTTCAAAGTAATTTGATTAAATTACATGTACGCAAGATGCATTTTTGTAAAAATACAGTGGTAAATAAATATAGTAGTGGACGATAAATGTAGATATGGATGGCAGTCTAATGTTACTACTCCTAGACTCCATTCAGAAGTTTGTTGTATTGTCCTTGAAAAACAGCAGCAGTGGTCATTTGGTTTTATTATGTTCTGTCAGAAGCAAAGATGCAACCAGTGAGACGTTGATGTAACGTTGCAAGTCCTCTCAGGGAGGAGATCAGTGTTACTTTGATACGTTGTTTCCTAACAACTGTCAATGCTGTCATGTTTTAACCATGACCAGGATCTTTCCCTTAATCAAGCAGGTTATTAATTACTGAATGCAAAATCGTTCCCTGACAATTACCAAGTCACTTCTGTGCCGAGAGGCGGCGTGCACAGCTGCACTGATCAGCTACACTGGTAAACCCTCGGGATAAAGCCTGCCACCATAGAGAGGGTCTCTCCTGGAAGGCATTCATGGAAGAAGTGACAGAAAGACGTGTTTGGAATGACAACAGAGAGCTCAAACCAAACGCACACACCTGCCCAATGACTGCGTGAAGTGACTGTTTCACAAAGTTACAGGAATTGTCGGATGCAGACCCTCTTTGATTCAGAAGTGGGAAAGGTGTGAAATTACAACCCAGTCTCACGCAAGTTGATAAAATTGTTACAAATCTGAAATGGGCTGATTTGTGTATTTGTTTTTTTCTTGTGTGTCACTCATCACAAAAACAAAATGTCTTTGAGAAAGTCCCGGAGGATTTTTTTTCATGGTGGACTCACAAATGAAACGTATTCATGTGACTATGCAACGGTCACATCTTTTGATGGAGTTTTATTCATTGAGAGACTATTTATGGTGGACGGGTGAAACAAACACAGGATGTGTTAAAGACGGCGTGTCCAGGCACCGTTGTTACGTGATGCGTTTGTGAACCTCACGTTTGTTTTGTTGCCCAAACACTAGTTTAAGTGCTTGTTTTAAACCCAAGCATCATGTTTTTCATTAACCTCGCTGAGTGGGTGCGTTGCCTCGACATAACGGTAGTTTTGTTGCGTAATGTCGTCCCGTCTAAAGGGACATTAAAGATACTCCAAATTGAAAAACATTAGTTTGAAACTCATGCTGAGTGTGAACTGAAATTTGAGTCGATGTAATAAAATCCACAGATTGAACTTTCGTGACTACTTCATGAACTGCAGTGAGACTGTGTTGAACATTCCCAACGACATTCTGTCAGTTTTAAAAGGCAGCGGCAAAAGTTTGATTAAATATGATTGCACAAGCTGTTGTTGGTCTTTCATTGCTATCGTGCAGGCAGGGAGTTACCGTCAGGATAATGTCACTTAAGCGATAAATAAAGAACATGATAAAGAAAGAGAAGAGGACGATAAACAAGCCTTATGAGTGGCCGGGGTTAAAGAAAAGGGAGAAGGACGGCTCGTCTCTCAACCACCACTCTCTCTGTTTTTATGTGTTTCTGTGACACTGAGGGCAGCGAGAGTTCATGAACTGGAGAAAAGGATGTGAGAGAGAGAGAAAGAGAGAGAGGAAGGCAAAAAAAGGGAAACGGAGAGAGAGAGAGACAGTGGTTTAGTGTTGAGGAGAGAGAGTCTGTATTTATTTTTAGGTGTATCACCTCAGGCAGTCCGTCTGAGGAACAGAGAGAGATTCTGTTTGAGCAGCGACAACTTCATTCGGCCAAAAATGCAACAGTGAAGTTTCATGACAGCGTGTTGGAAAATGTTAGAACTCCGTTATGATGGATGGGTTTCTACTTTCTAGTACAGTTCTGCTGCAGCGAGTGCCGATACATACGTGTCTTTGTTAGTATGTCGATGTCATGAGATCAGATTCTAAAACTCTGAAAACTTGACGCTACTCAGAACTGCATCGTCTAGTTTGACAGCTTGGTCCAAGTTTCTTGAGGCGTCGCATTGGATGAGCTAATTTACTCCAACTTTATGCAAATACAAACTGGCAAACGCAGCACGACCTCCAGTTTAAACTCGATTTTGTCGTGCGTTTTACTATGAAAGCCAACACACCGTGTAAATTCCTGCTAGTTACATGCATATAGTCTTTTCAAAATAAACTTCACAGAAAACAAGTCAGGTGGGTTTAGGCAGAAAAACTGTTAAGTTAAGTTGAGAAAAAGATCGTCAATTAGGTTAAAATAAAGAAGTGAACAAGATGTGTCGCGTTGAAAGTGGCCTGAGGAGAGCTAAAGTTAGCGTTAGCTGTTAGCAGCTGGTTGGCTGCACATTCCTGCAAAGCTAACAGCTAACGTTAAGAGATGCATCATGATGCGTTTAAGCTTCATGCAGTAAAAATTATTATTAGGCGAAAGTAAATTATGTTATCATGATGAGCTCAAATATAATTTTGTAAAATGTAGTTTTTTAGCAAGAAAGTTGAATAAATCCAGTTGTTTTAGGGAGATGTTTTCACAGCAATATGAAATGAATTATTAAAATGAGCAACACTGACTCAAAGGGTTTTTGTTTTTCACCACGGTATGGTATTGTGACATCCCTAATCGATATACATTTGTCTGTATTAATGTGTCCGTGCACTGTTGCACTTCTATCTATGTGAGGACCAATTTGAGTTCGATATATATCAGAAGTGTATCTGCTGTCAGACAAGATGGCAGAACGATGGCGGAAAGTTGTAGTGGACACAACACCGTGAACACATCTTCAGACTTTTTGGTTAAACTGTCAGAGTTGATTCTGTTAATTGTCTGTGTGTCACAGGCTCGTATGTGTTTGTTTATTCATTAATCTTTTAGTGTGTGTGTGTGTGTGTGTGTGTGTGTGTGTGTGCGCCTCCCTAACAAGCTGCGATAATAAATCCAACGGAGCTTAACTTCTGAAATGACTTTCGGATGCAGATTAATTGCCGCCTAAATGTTTTAATGCTCTCCTCTGGCACTGAGTTAGCCTGCGATAATGTTCCTTTTAAAGCCGTTTACATCAAACTCGACACACAGAGTTGATTCAGTAATAAAGATATTTCTCAGAGGCAGAGCAGCTCCGGGGGCAGAAATAATTTCATTTTTTTGCTGGTAATCTGCTATTCTTCAGTGGGTGGAGATTACCAGATATTAAGTTAAATTAAGGCTGCTGTTACCTGAATGGCCCGGCGTGAAATCAAAACGGGTACTGTGCAGTCAGAACACAATGTATGAAGAAGATTCCTAGAAGAGGACGGATACAATGCCTTCCTGATGTACACATCAACCTGATGCTGCTTATTTTCTGAGGAGAGCAGTGGAACATCTTTTTTCCAATACTTCTTACACTGTACTTTACATTTGCCTCTTTTCTTTCCATTTTATCTGCAAATGTCAAAATGTGCACCAACATTACTTCCTGGTGTTGAAAGTAAACAAGAAAGACTTTGATCAGGAAAAGCAAATTGTCAGTGTAATTAGAGTTTAAAAGAAGTAGGACATCTAGGAGTTGTGATTTAGTTAGTTGGACCCAAGTGCAGGACACTGTGAAGACGTCGGTCACGTGATGAGGACGGTTTATTGACAGGTTGCAGTGGATGAAGATGGAGGTTGAGGGGAGCAGGTGAAAAGAGAGAGCGCAGGTGAGATGGCAGAATTAAAAGCGCTGTGAGTAGATGTACTGCAGGAGTTAATGAGTAGATGAACGGCAGCCGTGCAGACTGGACAGGTGAGGTGAATGAGTAGTAATCAGGAGGAGACACCAGAGACACCAGGCTTAGAGAGTAACAGAACACATCAATGCGGTGATTATTTTCTTGATTAATCGATAAGTTGTTTGTTCTGTAAAATGGTGAAAAATGTCGATCAGAGTTTCACAAAGATGAGTAGAGGAACCAGAAGATATTCACATTTAAATCAGAGGATTAAGATCATTAAGATAGTGGACGATTCATTTAATAGTTACGTAATCAGATTACAGATACATTTATTAAAAACAGATTATTTTAAAATGAAGAGCGACATACCTTCATGCACACACGTGACAACACGACGCATGTAGAGCAGAAACGGGGAACAGCAGAGCACAGGTCAAGTTATCACAAAGCAGGATGGTTTTCACTTTCCACTTCATCAATTGCGTCACATTTCCGGTCCAGCTACGGGACAGACTGGGTTCATTTGATTTAAATCCAGCGACACTGATGCGTGTAGTGATCTGAGTCTTTGGAAGATGACGGCGTTTTCACGTCTGGAAGGCAGAAGTTGCACTGGACTGTGATGTCGTTCCTCTTTTCTGCTTTACATTAAAAATAATGGCGACATTTCATCATTTTTATTTTCTCTCGTCTTTATTTACATATTTGTTATTGAGGTAAAACCAAAAGTACCAGAAAGTAATCAAGTTACTCTAGTATTGTGATAACGATACTATATGTTTTAGCAGATGATTGTATTGAAATACATTGTAAAGGTAACCCTCCTAACCCTGTCAGACCTAAACTAACTAATCAAGTGTGGAAATGTTTGAAGATGAAATCATTTTGTACTTAAATGATTCAGGTTTACTGATGAACTCCTTCAAACAGAAGCCAACCAAGCCAACAGGTTGCTTTCAAAGTAAACTATGAATATCGTTGCTTTCATATTTGTCGTTCACAAAGTTAACCGAACCAATCGGATTAATTCTACCTCCAAGTAGAAAACGTCCTGACAGTAAGAGCACAGGTACAGAAGAAGACATTTCATTCTGTGCAGATAAACTATTACACGTCTAAGATAAAGTTTGGGTTTGTTTCCTTTTAGTAAAATATCTCTAAGCAGCATGTGACTATAAATAACCAACAGTGTAGTTCTACTTTAAACCTCTCAACCTGGAAACAGCTCACATCACCAGATAAGACACTTTTTAAATGAATAAAATAAACTCTTGTGGTCTTTTAGACTTGAGCATTTCCTCGTTTCTTTGTTCCTTCAACTTTTACAGGAAATATTCTAAGTTTAGTCTCTTTAACTCTCACCTCTGCACTCTTTCATATTGGTTTCTTGTAAATTTCTCATTATGGGAGTTGAATTTATTACGCTCATATAGACTCTCTCCAAGTCCCTCCAGATACGAAGCGTCAGCTAAATTCAAACCCAAAAACGTGTTCCCAAATGTATTCCCTCATAATGAATGCATGCAGGCTGCAGGCTGGTGGAGTCTCCCTTCACCTCCAATGAGAATCAGGAGCTTTCTTCAAGCTGAAACAAAAGGAACAATACCTCTCAGGTCTTTGTGTTGGCTTTCATCATAAGGCTATATTATTAGTTATTATAAGTTATTTTGATAGTAGTTTAAGTTCTATCAAAGACTCTCATCGAGTCCGTCAAGTAACTACTATTGCATCAATTACTGCAGGTTTACTGCAGCCGTGTTTATCGCTACGACAAACATTGACAAACACACACACACACATGCTCACACACACACACATGCTCACACACACGCACACATGCACAGATGGTAACATCAATAAAAGCAGACTAACACACTCTGATCCAAAATGTACATGAATCATGAATGTCTCATGAAGACACGCACACAATACACACACACACAACTGCCTTTAGGAAATGTTTGATTGGTTATGACTATCCACAACAAGCAAATGGATGTATTGAGTGGGATGAGTGTGTGAGTGTGTGTGTGTGTGTTTTATTATTTTGATAGTAGTTTAAGTTTCACCTTTAGCTGTTGTTTGGGGCACATGGGAGGGGCGTCTGTAACGGCTCTGGTCAATTAGATTTTGCAGTAGCTTTGTGTACACCGCCCTGCTCCTCTTTAAGTGAGACAGGAAGCTGTAGATCTTGTTGCCTCTGGAGATGTTCTTTCTAAATTGAACTTTTCTGTGCACCAGAGGCAATGTTTGTCGTAGCGATAAACACGGCTGCAGTAAACCTGCAGTAATTGATGCAATAGTAGTCACTTGACCGGACTGGATGAGATATGTTACGTTTACGTTATCGGATTATTCTAAGGGGGTTTGGTGCTTTAACGAGTGACTCGGTACATCTGAAATGCTGGTTACGTCCGTGAAAGACATGTTCGTTTATGTACTCTGCAACTGTTGTAACTGTTTAACCTATTGTTATTTATTTATTTGGAGTACCTTCAAATACTTCAAATAAAAAAGGTTCTGTAAGTCGATAAACCATGATAATTGATAAAACTAAATAAATACAAAATCTGTTTTCATTCAATTTGAATAAATAAACACAAAACATAATTTTCCTTCACACCTCTGATGTGGAAACCAAATCTTTCTCAACAAAATGATTTCAACTGTCATTTTTTTTTGCTTTTTATGATAATGCTCATCTTTACGAGTGGACTGTGAAGGCATTGATGACGTGAAAGACAGAAGTCATACCTTTGTTCTTCAAAAAGAATGAAAGCTGCAGTTATGAGTGGTTTTATTTTAGATACATTAAAACAGGATCATGCAAACTACGCTCTCCCGCTGCCATTATGTTTTGCACCGCTTATAATGTGACATCACAAGCGTATAACGTGATGACGTCATGAAAGCTCTAGCTATTCTGGATTTTTATTTTGGATTGATTTGAACAAAAAAAGAAAAGCACAAACGGCTACTGGAGATTTCTGGAGATGTCAAGCGGGTACAAATAAAATGTTCTTTATACTCATAAGAATCTTGAACCTGGTAGAACCAGAGAGATTTTTTTTGGATGTGTACTTTTTCCATACAACACTTATCAAATGAAATAGTTATTTAGAGAACTAAGACTCGAGACTTGTACCACATCTCCCCATTGAAGCGAAAAACATATTTTAATATGAGACGTTATATTTGTTTAGGATTTAAAAGCCCCAGCTGTGCTCATTCCATCGCTTGGAGCCTGAGATTTGAATCGTTTTGCTTCAAGAAACACATACTTGAAAAATGTTTCAGCTGTTTTGCAAGAATCTACCAAAACCAACCATTAAAATGTGTGATCGTCATTTGATTTTGATTCTTGTGTCGGTTCCAATATTGTCTCCAGAAATTGCACTCGTTGCCATGGTAACTGGTAAAATTGGAATCAGAACTGATTCAAATTGTGTCGAAGCTAACTGCTCCATTCACCTGCCACTGAATCTGAGGAAGCATCTCCGAGGGCTGTAATGCGTGTGTGTGTGTGCGTGTGTGTGTGTGAGTGTGTGTGAGTGTGTGTGTGTTGAGCCCTCTGGCCGAATGAAACATCACTGTAATCCTAAAGTGTGTTTCTCAGCTCTACATCAAAGCAAACTTCAAAGAAACTGAAGTGTGTGTGAATATTGTTCTGAAGGCTGCCCACCTGCCTTCAACACGCCGAGGACATGCTCACACACACACACACACACGCACAGATGGTAACATCAATAAAAGCAGACTAACACTCTGATCCAAAATGTACATGAATCACTCATGAAGACACGCGCACACACACACACACACACACACAACTGCCTTTAGGAAATGTTTGATTGGTTACGACTATCCACAACAAGCAAATAGATTTATTGAGTGGGATGTGTGTGTGGGTGTGTGTGTGTTTTAAAGAAATCCTGGATTCATTCTTGTGACCCGAGGACCACTGTAACTGCCCACCCGTCAGACTCAAAACTCAGAGGTGCCATGATGTTAGTAATTGAACATCTGGATTATAAAAGGGACTTAGGTGGACTGAGAAAAGGCTTCCACATCCTAAAAACTGAACAAAACATTGCTGGTTCAGAACCCTGAGTCGAAAGGGCAAATGCATGAAAGTGAGTAAGAATCAGAGAAGAGAACCCCCCCCGGCAGTGTACTCCACCTCTAATTAAGTTGACCCACTTAGTCGCTGTGGTTGCTTCCACATAAAACATGTTTACAGGAAAGGTTTAAAAAGGAAAACCTGTTGTTGCTGAGTGTCCAATCGCTCGACAAACTGCAGGAGTGCTGCACTCTCTGAAGCGCCGTCGGACTCATTGGGTCTGCCCTGGAGCGGCTGTTTACCCAGACGACTTTAAAGAGGCCAGGAGTCAAGCGCTGAGCTCTGCACTGTTTATCTTTCATTACCGTCTGACCGGTGCAGATAGATGGACGAGAACGTGTGTGTGTTTTCATCCATATAAGATGAGGGGATTCTGAGAGAGGGGGTCAGGCTGTTGGAGTTATGAGATAAAGTGTTTTTAATGTTTGTGTGAGCAACGCAGGAATTTAAGTGTGAAACTCAAGCCAGTGTTAAAAGGCCTCCCTGTGAGACGTTGATAGCAGACACAGACTGGGGCTCTTACTGGGAGAGAAGAAGACAAAACCAGACACTTTAAACCCCTGATCTCTTGTTCTTCTATAAATCAACTAATCCATTCTGTTCACACCTGTAGCCGCGTGTCTTGGTTCATCAGATTGTGATCACATGTTGATCATCAAACGCAGCTGTTAACACGCACAAGACAAGACCTTGAGGAACATCATCACGTCTGCAGCTGGTTTGTGTGAACTGGTCGAGGACTCGGTTAGTTTACTGTAAATGTGGGTCAAGCCAGATGAGGCGTTAGCTTTCAGCTTTAAAGCCACAGGTGCAACGAGTCGATGTCTGATGAGTCAGATGTTCAATTGTAGGGACTTGATTTATTTGCCTATAAGACGGATTTTGTTGTGAAAGCAAAGAAACGAAACAAAGACATTAAAAATAATGAGTGAAAGTAACATTGTGATACAACAAGTAACATAACTAATTACTTTTGATACCAAGTAATAAATAAACTATTGGTATTACTTTTTAATAAAGTAATAAGTAACTTATTACACTTCCTGGTAACTTGCCAAACACCGGCTGAGAGATACAAATATTCAGATAATAAGATGTTGTTGTTTTCAATATTTACATTTGACATTGTCTTTCTATGTGCACACATTTATAAACACACACACACACACACACACACACACACACACACACACACACACTAAAGTAAAGACTCATTGCTCCCAGCAGAAACTTTAAATATCACTTTGACCTGCTTCTCTGACTTTTTGTGTGATCTGAACAGATTGAACCAAAACCTAATTTATACATGTTGAATAATGAAAAGATTGATTCGAGGTGGAGCTGTTGCAGTGATGGATTATCAGTCGGTCAGCTCTCCTCGAGATAAACATATAAATCTTCAGGGAACCTATTGGAGGGAATGAGATGTGGCTGAGTGATACAATCGCTGTGGGAGCCACTGCAGAGTAAACATACCACAAGGGCTGGAGTAGAGTGTGTGTGTGTGTGTGTGTGGTTCGTACACAAACATTGGGAGTTATCAGTTTACTTGTGCATGAAGACAGCCAAGAAGATGGTGCCCCGGTTCAAAATAAGACCAAACTTTTCTATGGAAATCAATTTTTGGACAAAATGTGGCCTGCAGCAGGTTCACCTGGCCTCAGTTCCAGGGCATTCAAAATATAGACGCTTAGACGTCTTGATACCAACACACAAGGACTGACTACAGTGTAAACACATCCACATCATTATTAGACGCTCAGAGTAATTGATGTCGTATAAAAAGTCAACTAAGGATTGAGGTGGCGATAGTTCTAACAAACAGGAGTTTTACTCAGGTGACCAGCGTTCGTGTCCTGTTTGAAACCTGTTTGTTTTTTTATGTCACGTCATGTTATTAACACGACTGAGTCACATGACGGTATGTTCGTAGCTTACGTTGTGTTACAAGCATAATTACTTTAAGCCAAACCAAGTAGTTTTGTTGCTGCCAATGAACCTTGAGCTTCAATTTAATATTAAGCAGAAGGTTGTCCTCGTGGTCATTATGGTGACGCTGGGGGCTTCTGCCCAAAGCAACAAAGTATGACAAGAAGGGATGAAATCAGGTCCAGTTTATTAGCCTAGCTGGCCGATTGCCGGAAATGCTTTTGCCGCTGTAGTGTGCCGTGGAGAGACAGACAGATGCACACGCTTGACCGAACGCATGATCCCCGTCACAGCCTTCAGTCTGGTTGAGATAAATATAGGAACATGCTGAATGTTGGGCCTCTTGTGTGACTACATGTGTGCATCCACCTGCATTTTTAAGGCCTGGATGTGTCCATGTGTTTGTTCGTACTGAACGTGTTTCACTTGTGTTTCGATGCCTCGACAGCGTCTATCTTGTTGTCGACATCAGCGGGTTTATGAACTGGTCTTTGTTGAAGCAGCTGCTGGTCTCCTGGTGATAAGCAGCTCTAAAGAGATGCTGTAAAAGTTTACATCTCTCAGCTGATCCCAGTTTCTTCAAACAGAAATCTTCCCATCTTCAGTGGTTCCCATCTCACTCGTGATATTGTCCTTTCAGCCTGCACATAATATCTAATGAGTCATCGTTTTACACATTATTAGTCCATTGTGACATAAAACTCTCACATCTCTTAGCTTAGACGCACACTTTTTTTCCACAAAACCAACTAAATCCGTCAAAGAATATGAATGAACTCTACTTCATGAACTTGCATTCCTAATAGTTTCAGACGGCCTGACTATGGGAGGGTTTGCTGACTTCCACGCAGAGAACATCATGAAGCTTCTTGTAAAATCTCCTTTTCATGCTTCTATCCTGCCTTAGAGTCACAGGGAGTCGTACTTGTTTCAGTATTAGTACATTATCAAGTCGACAGACTCTCTACTAAACTACGTCTCTCAGTGTTTGTGTTCCAGCTGTTCTGTGTGATGGGAGATGTTGGATAAAGATAAACTGAACACGTAATTTATCACGCTGCTATTCAATATCCGTAAGCTTAACAAGGGACTACAGTCTTGCATGAGTAGATAACACTACCTTGCAGACGTTCATCGCTGCCTGGGGAATGCTAGCGTATGGAGTTTATTTACGACAGCCTTAATTCGCTGCTGGTGTTCCTGATGCAATAAAAGCCTTCTTGATTATTTACATCGCTGCAAAGCAACAGACTCCTAACAGGGTTTCAACCATCAGCTCCCCAGGTGAACATGAATAATGAAGTGTTTTAAAATCCACTTTTCATTAGGAAGGTGTACAATTTTTGCTGAAGCTTTCTCGCGTTTCTGCCCAGGGAGAGAAACTCCTTCCCATTGAAAACACAGCTACACGTTCCTACAGGAACCTCAATGTTCTCGGGATAAATAGATATTTTTATTTTATAATTTTTTTGCTTTTTCAGAACTTTCGCTCCACGAATATAGGCATCAACTAATCACGTTGTGCGATAAGAACATTTTCAAACTTACACTATAGTGTACAACAGCCTGGAGCCTCCGTGGTCAGAACCAAGACAGTCAACTTTATTATTCCTTTTAGCCTCGACAAAGGCAGCGCCGACCAGATCCAGCCTTCTGTTCTTTCACAATAAAAGCCTTAGACATATACATTCTCCAATTTTTTTATGAATTCACTCAGAGCATTTCACTAAAATGAAACCCAATAAAATATCTTACAGTAGTTTAGGCTTTACAACAGTTTACCTCAGACGCTGCTCTGGGTCAATAGGATCCTGGTAGTTGTAGTTCAAACCTTTTATTGAGAAAGTACTGCAACTGTCACAAGTTTGCATGGCTGCCGGTATGAATAGTTTTGATGAGAAATGCTCACTGTATTTCGCATTTTCATTTATTCATCACGCCCCCGGTTTAAAGGCCTTATGACACCTGCAGCTCTATATTTATTTTCTCCAAAGACAAACTTCTACAGTCTCACAATCACAATGAGATTTTAGATAATTTACACTTCGGTTTACAGATTGGCGATGAGCTAAATCAGGTTACTTTAAGTCCGGTCATTGTCCTTAATAGAGTGGGGGATGGGTATGGCAGTCTGACGTATTGCAAGTCCTGAAACTATTAGTTTATTCATAAATCTGTCATGATGTTAAATTTGGAGGATTTCAGCTTTTACCCCCAATTTTTTGTCATTATAAATACTACACTAAATATACATTAATTGATTTTAAATAGATAGTTGCAGCAACATCATTTGATAGAATAATACCAGAATAATAGTAACATTTCAACATTTTGCAGCTACAAATGTAAACAAGAAATAACAAAAAAACTAAAAAAAGGTTGAGTTCAAACTTGTTCTAAGGCGATCGCTCAGTAGTTTTTTTGCACTTTATATTTGTCTTTTTACATTTTGATTTATCACCTATGTGGACAAGTATCAATGACTCGATACAAGTCAACAGGGGAGAGCGAAAAGTCACAACTGTCAGCAGGATGTACGAGGAGGGGAACTCCTTCAGCAGCTGCCACTGCAACGACTTTCAGACACAAACTCATCAAGCTGTGGACATAAAGAACATTTGCCAAACTCCTGGTCTGGAGATGCTGGCAGGGTGCGGAGAGGCTCGGTCCTCTGCCACCTGGCCCTCATTCCTCATCGGTCCCCCAACTGTTCTGACCCTGCTGAAGAGAAACCCTCTCCAAGCGTTTGCTTTCCCGTGTCCGTGTGAAGGAGGCTGGAGAGGAAGGCAAAGAGGGGCTGATGTTTTATCACAGAGTTGTTAGTCAGATTTAGCTTGTTTGCTTTTGTGTGTGTGTGTGTGTTTCTGGAGCAGACGAAAAAGAAAGCTTTACAAAGAAGCAAATAAAGCTGTCTGATACAAACCAGAGACCAGCAAAGGATTCCTGGATTCAGGCTCTTCTCATCCAGCATTCTTAGCGCTACCTACGGAAATGAATGCGCTGTAATTCATATGTAATCCACGTAATCATGGAGGTATGAAAACCCCAAAAGAGGTCTACGTTAAATTCATTTGTCACATATCTTTTGTACCAAAGTAACGCCACTTTCGTAGTTCTTTTAACCCAAACCACGATTTTTGTTGCCTAAACCTTAGTAAGTTGCTTCCTGTAAAGACGGACGTTGATTTTGAAAAGACTCTATGCATGTAACAAGCAGAAATGTACACGTGTTGCTGAACTTTTGTAGGAAAATGCACGAAAATCTCAATTTTGACGCCAATGGTGGTCCATGAATTATCTGCAGGTGCTGGGTAACAATACCAACAAAATACCTGCACTCTGCAGGCAAGAAATCACATTCTGCTGCAAAATATGTAGTTCACTGTTGTGACCTACATTTGCTTCTTTCTTGCTGAATACTTTAACCTCTTTGTGCCTCTAAACATTATTCAAATGAGCTGCAAATGCAACCAAGCAGACAATGCTGTGTATTTAGGGGTGACGAGCAGAAAAATGTTGGGGACTAACTTCATGTTTAAACATAGTCTTGTAAGCTGCAGTGATCTGGCAGCAGTTTATCACAGATGATCTACTTTGTCCTCTTTTTTTTGTGTCTCTGCATCTCTTTGGCCCCCAATTGTTCAACCGAACTGGAAATGAGTATTCATGCACACCACAGTCAATGTGAAGGGGAAAGTGAGCAAAGCACTTTGCCTGGAAGGGTCATCCTACTTGCCTGGATGCACCGGCTGGGCTTCCGCTCCATCTGAGAGGAGGGCGGACAGACACCGCCCACAGAAAACTGTCTCTGCTCTCACATGGAAACAGGAACGGAGGCAGATTTGAGAGTAGAGAAGTCTTTTTAGCTTCGGAAGGTTCCTAAGAGTGAAATGACCCGCAAGTATCTCAGTGGATAAGAGCTGTTCCAATTCTCTAAATGCTGAATAAAAAACACTCCCGTCCAATGAAAACACAAATCGTTAAGAGTTTCGCCATGGCAGACCTACATCAGTAACGTCCAACCATCGCATCATAGTTACGTAGTTTAGGGAAAAGTGCAGTCAGATTTTCTTAGGTTGTCTTTTCCTAAATCCTCATGAATTCTCCTTCACATCTTTCTTTGACCCCATGACGTTTTCCATCGAGGTCAAGGAAGAGTGGTTAGGAAAGGCCGTTAGGAGGTCACTTTTTGACTTTCCGACCGTAGCCCTTGTCTCTCGGCTCTGCGGGACCCTGTAGAGGAGGGAGACAGACAGGCGCTCATGGACTGATGTTCGTGTCAGCTCTCTCTCTGTCTCTGTCTGCCAACTGCCCGAGTGTTTACCTTCGGTTGGGAGGTTGGTGAGAACTGCTCAGTTTATCCTGGCCGGGCTGTCTGGGCAGTCAACAGTGGCAGGCTGAGGTGGCACCAACAAGACCTCAGGACCCGACTCCCTGAGAAACACACACTGTCTAAGATGATAAGATGTCTCTCCTTAAATGCACTTAGCTTGAACTCTCACTCAGCGAGACTTGCAAGAACTGCAGCAGTCAGGTGAAATCACATTCCAGGATTTTCGGCATTAAAAAGGCCCGAGGTCTGCAAAACCGTCACATGTGATTTCATTGTTTGTCTTCACATCAATATCGCATTCGCAAGCAACTAAAAATGATGATGGAATACACAATATCACAGACCTTTTCGATGTCTTCGGCATGCGCCTTGATTTGTTTACTGCACTGTTCAATGCAAATATACAACTAAACTTCTATTTAGCTTAGATAGCCCCTTAGATTGTCGACCTACAGGTCGAAGGAGGTCGTATATGACATACTGCAAGCTGTTTTAAAGAGGGCTCCGGTGTGATCGCATCCCTTTCAGAAGCTTTATAATCCAGCCTTGAACTCCAGTGTCTTTGTAAAATATATCCAGAACTATAAATCCAACAAATCCAGAATAGATATTGTTGCCTTTGGTCTGTTGACCAATCAGAGGCTGTGTTCCTAACTGTCTGCCAACTCTGATGTAAAACACGTTGGAATAATTTGGGATTAAAACATGTCCTTATATGGAGCAATCTTGTGTTTAATTTAAGTACCTTCGAGGTTTCTGACAACATTAAAAACACACATTTAGGAGAAGTTTGTGGGCTTGTAGTTTTTAGTAAAAGACATTTATTAGCGTTATAAAAATGCAAACGGTCAGTCAGACCATCTTGGCGTTCCTGGTGGCCCATTGATGTGACCTTTTAATGATCACATAGTGTATGTAATGTAATGTAATGTAATGTAACATAGTGAAACACAAGGAGTGAAACATGAGGTCGGGCACTTTTCTTGGCTTTCTGTTGTTGTTGTTGTTTTTCAAGCCCCATACCTCTAATATTTTGATCTGTACTTGCGTAATGATATCAGCAGCAGAATGATGCGAATGTCGGTCGGTCGGCCACTTTGGTCCAGACTGAATTATTCCTACAACTACAAGTTGGATTACAATGATATTTGTTTCAGACATTCTCGGTGCCCAGAGGATGAATCCTAGTGACTTTGGTGATCCTCTGCTTCCTTCATAGCGCCACCATGAGGCTCACATTCGTGGTTTTCAGCGAAACATCTCAAAAGCCTTTGAACCGATTGCCTTAAAATTTGGTTCATACACTCGTGTTCCCCTCAGGATGTAATTTAAATACTTTTGTTGTTTTTTTTCATATGAGATCTCATGTTAACACAATATACAATTAATATTTCATTCAAAAATATAACTCTGTTGAACAGTTTCTTCTTCCTGGAGAGCTGAACAGAACCAAAAGTCAGATTCTCCTCTATTCACTCTTTAACTGTTGCACTAATAATCTAGAATAACGTAGACTCGTGTAGTCACATCAGTATGAAGTAAAGGCCAGTCGGTCTAAGTGCGGTATTCCAGACTTTGTTTCCCCACTTGTGTCCTGTCTGCTTCCTGCTCTACATGAACCGGACTGAGGGCTTATTTTTAGCAGCGCTCCAATAGGAGATGATTTAAGGGGACACACACTGTTCCCTGGGAGAGCTTACTGTCATCTGCTGATATATGAACAACTATCTGGTGACTTCGTCTTCTGATTTAATAGCGGGATATCTGTGACCTGAGAGCCAATGTGGCTATGAATAATAAACAAAGTGATCAGCACTGGTGAGAAACTGAAAGGAGGAAACTTCCTCTATTATTTCGATCCCGTGGAGCTATTTCCTTCCTAAAATTAGACTTTATTATCCCCTCAGTGAGGCACCCCCACAGGATTTATTCGTGTTTAGGTATGGATTGATGAGAGCACTTCTTGTTTTCAAAGCAGCCGAGACAGTAAAATATATTTGTCTGTAAAAACAGGACCAGACGAAGAGCTGCATGTCACTGAGACTGTTATAAGTGACATGGTTATTTAAAAAGACGGCTTTAATGCATTATAAACATACCTACAACTTGTTGTAATCTGCTTATAGCACTCTATAGTTATAGTTATAAGCAATTAAAAAATATCACAACACAAAACTTTGTGAAATTAATTTTTACTTTATAATGTATCACAACAATGGGAGTTATAATACACTCACTGAGTGACCGACAACAGTCTTAATAAAATGCTTTATAACTATAGTTATGATTCTTATATTATGAAGCATTACAGATATTTACGAGTGCTTTTAACCAGAATGATATCGTGCTGTAAGAAAGATTACAACATGTCATCAGTATGTTGATAATGCATTAAAGACATAGCGATCACTTACTCAGGAACCAGGAATATTCTGTACTTTGACTCAAGTTGAATAAGAATCTGCTAAATATAAAAAACGTTTTTCTTCTGTAACCAGATGAACCGTCTCCGACCACTCGTCTCTCCTTCGTCTCAAACGCTGCAGCTGAAGAGACGTTCATCAGACGAGTTCGATGGAGTGCACCTGATGCACACTTGTGTCTCTGTTCAAGTGTCTGGTGGAATGAATGAAGCGCTCCTCGAGTGAAACCATTTTATATTAAATGTGGGAAGTTGAGCACTAAGCTGGGACTTTAATTTATTGTGAACATTGTATTTGCCAATAAAGATGATGTCATAATAGGTTGAATGGCTTCGGTTCAGGTCGGGGTTAGGGAGATTGTGCTTTGCTTCCTTTTCTCACCCTCTTGAGTGTTAATGATACTGTTGAAGGTCTGTTTGACGTTAAAATGAATATTATGCATCACAAGAAATAACAGGTTTTAAATAATGAACTGCACCTTGAACACAAAACAAGATGTTGCATTAATTTAGACCCTGAACAACATTTTGTTTATCCACAAGTCCTTTAAAATATCCCTCACCATCGGGCTACATGGAGACTTTTAATTTCACATTTAAACACATAGCTTGTAGTGCATTTGTATCCCATTCGATGAATTGTACGAGGATGTTTTCACGGTTTCCTCCTGCACAAGAAGAGACAAGCGTGCTACAGACAGATGTCATTTCCTAGGTCACTGCTCTCAGTGTGAGTGATACTAACAACATCTGGCAGCTGTCTGCTCAGCTCCCAGCACATAAAAGCCAAGTCACTAGTGGGACATTAGCTTGGAAATAGAAGGAAATGCCATGTTTTATAGCTGCAGAGCACCAGTGAGCCTCTCTGCACGGTTCTGCTCTGACATGTTGAGCAGGAATAAAACATATTGAATGTCGATGTGACTCTACTCACTGTTGGGTGAAACATTATTTATTTAAAGATGGCATAGCATTGTTTTATTTGTCTTATAACCTTATTCTTTATTGAGTTTTATTTCAGCTGTCATTGTTTAAGTTGTCCTCGTCGTATTGTTTTACCATCTCATTTTGTTTTCTTTTTGTTATGCATTATACTTAAAGGAGATGTATCGTGAAAAACTCCCCGGTGTCTGGACCCGCAACACACAAACTGGAATAACACGACGCAGTCATTGGTTGATTGGCGATTTAATGAGCACGAATGTGGCTCCCCTTATTACGTCACATGCAGACTCATGAGAATATATTTCGCCCGTATGCACTATATGTTTTTTCGCAAGCCAATCAGGGCTGACTGGGCTGTTTTGGGAGAAAGAGGAGTTAAATCTGAGCGTTACATCCACAAAGTTACAAGCAAATAAAGACAACTTCTGCTAGAAGTACCTGAAGAGGTAACAGAATACGTATCGCAAAGGTGACTGTATTCAGTTACAGTTACAGAATTATAAGACGTAATCAGATTACTTCTCGTGGTATTGACCCATTCAAATAGTTCGTTTTTTATTTTGTGTTTTTATTTCAGTAAAAAAACATGTGCATTGGCTTTATACATGAGAGAGCATACGTTCTAAATTATGAATTGTTCTTGTGTCAGTGTGCTGCAGCTGGTGCGTTTTGAAGCCCAAGCCCTCTGTTCCTCTTCTGGTAACACTCCTCCTCATTTGGTCAGTATTGGTCTTGTTCTCTCCTCCTCCTTGTAACACAAAAAGCTTGATGCAACAAATTGACGCACGCTCTCCGGGTGTTGTTGTAATTCTTGAAAAAGTAGGTAATTGACAAATGGAGTTTAAATAGACAAAAGCAGGTTTAGGGTGTCTGTAACGAAGAGACGAATTGCCACATTTAATCATAGCAAAAGTCCTGGAATGTGTTGAACATAACAGTGTGAGAGCGTCCGAGGGAGGTATTTACACTAAGGGGGGCAGGACGGAGGTTTAGTTGTGCGCACGTCCCTCTGCTTCAGAGCTGCTGTGGAGGCATTAATAATCTCTCTGCTGGCGTTAAAGAACCAACATTTCTTCTTTAAAATCATCAGAATAAAGAGAAATGAAAGAGTGTAGTTGCTGTACAGTTGCATCTTACCGTCTCAGCTTTGAGTAGTGTCTCATTACCGACCCGCTGGAGAGAGTCGGCCTGCCAGCCCCGGCCAGTGCACTTGTGATCAGCTAATGTAATGGGTCCTATTTTTAGCGGAGCTGCCACTGTGTTGACTGGTCTACTTTGAAGAGCGTCGCTTGTAACAAACATGTGAACTTGTTCTTTTTGTGGCAGAGAAAGGCCCTCAGACTGTTGTATTATACATGTATTCTACCACACAATGCTGAAACATGAAACAGGGGACGTTTAGTTGCTGCTTTTCAGACACAACCTTTGTCAGAGTGTTTGGATGTGTGAGGGGAAAAGGATCAATGTGAAACAAACACCACAGTCCGTTTATCTTGACTGTCTGAATCAAACTGATATCTCTCACTATTTTCTTTTTCCTTATTTCTCATGCAGATTACGATCTTATTGATACATGTAAATATAAAGTAATGAAACGGACATTTACTGAATGTTATTGACTGTTTCAAATACAGTTCAGTTGTTTCAAGGACGGCTTCGTCCTTTGGTGCTTCCTTCAGCAGCCATGAGGGTGGAGATCCACCAAATCTGGCCAAAAAAACCCCAGAAAGACAGCTTGGTTTTGGCTCCACTGTTTTCAACATGACAAACTTTCTCATTTCACAGCTTAACAGTAAACTAAAGCATGTTTCTGAAAAACATTTGAGGTGAGAAATGGGCTTTAAAATGACGTTCTTTCTTGCCGTCATGACTTCGATGCACACGCAGCACCAGCCAGGTTTTATTATTCCACATTAGCGGGTTGATCACTGTAACCTCGATCGCTATCAGCGGTTTCCACTCTATAAGTTGAATCACATCCTGCAAACGGTGTCATGGGAAACTTCCCTCTGGAAACATATTTTCTGCTGGAGTCCCGGATCAGTTGCTCCTGGCAGGTGAACGACTTCTGCATTAGACAACAAATAACGACCCGCAGTATAAACGTGGAGCTGTGATTTATTGTGTGTTTTTATGATGCAGGGTTATTAATGAAGCGTTGTATTTAAGCTCCATTTATCATGGCATGTTTTTAAATTCAACTTTATTTCAAAAGGTTCACAGCGATCAACCCACAGAGAATCATCAGCTCCAGCTGTTTCCCCTTTTTCTTTAGCTCAAACTGTATTTTGGGTTTTATTTACTGTGCTTCCAGCAGCAGTAGGCAGCTGTTTTCAACAATCACGCTCTGATAAACTCAGTGTACGCTACATGCTGAGCCCCAAACAGCAGTCAGGCATAAAAGCAACTGGCTGGAGAAGAAAGTAGAACATCTAGAAGCTTAAGAAACAGAGTTTAATTGTTTCTGCTGGTTGTGTTTAAGCATCAGAGCTGCTGAGAGGTCAAGGTTCGTCCTCAGTTGATGATCAACTCATCACATGAATATTATGACTTCTGACTTTCCGACTTGGTCACAAAGTGTTCGCAGTGAGTTCTTTCTAATTAAAGCTTTGCAGGAAGGGGAGGAGAGCCCTCGCCTCTTTTTTATTGTTCCAAGTTTCCGTCTCTCAGCAGAATAAAGGATCTAATCTGGCAGATAGCAGGTAGTTGCTTTGTATTATACTGCCACCTCTTCATGGCTGTGGCCTCAGAGGTCGAGTCAGTTTACCAACTCTGTGGTGCCACTGTGCCAGGAAGTGCTTGCTGAGGACTACCAGGATTATGGCACCGCAATAAAAAAGGCAAACTCACAAAGACAAACACGAGCAAACAGAGATTCATCCAAACGCACATGCAGACAAACAGACACATATCCATAGACGTTCATACACATGGAGTCCTGGCTGCTGATTCATGCACTTTAGACGTTGATGAAACAGACGTGAGCATTGTTGAACAGATCTCCATGAATGCTCTTCTTATTATTCTTTGAGGCTTCCAGCAGCTGATATGACGTGCTGCTGAAATGTTTAAAACGCCTTCAAAACCTTTTTTCTTCATCGACTTCTTACTAAAAGCAAAGAAGGAATCGGATTGATGATATTTAATCCTACAGGTTAACTGAGTGTTTAAGGGTTGAGAAATGTCCTCAAAACCATGAAACAAAACCATGAAACAAAGCCTTTGAGGCCATTGGATGAGCTGAAAACTGCTTTAGCAATGCCCGGTGCTTATTACATTATGTATTGTTTATTAGACTCTGTTTTAATGCCACAGTCTTTTTAATTTTCTAATTAATATTTTTAGGATGGAACAACTCTGAGATAGTGGTCTGTGAACATTTTAATTTAGCAAGATGACCCGACACACACAAGAACAAAACCAAAACATTTACAGAACTATTCCTGAACAACACAACGAAATTTGAATTCTTTTTTATTTTTGAACGGAATGACAATATCACAATATATTTAAAAAACCCCGGTGTAATCCTCATGTACGTAGCACACTTTAACTAACACTCACACACTCACAGGGATCCTGGTGTGTGTGTCGCTTTGCAGCATTGCACAGCAGGACGTTCCAGCTGTTTGCTGTCAGCTCCTTATCTCTGTCTGTTTAACAGAGACCAGGTAGCAGTTTCCACTGTCATTACTGAGCCGCTGCAGTGATGCACAGGCATGTGTGTGACCTACATGCAGCTCCTATCGATGCTGCTTAACAGTAAAGACCATTAAGGTTAATGGCCGGCTCTGGTGGAGTCCTACCCGCTGCACGTTCCCTCTCTGTGTACAGGACCTCATGTCACTTTTAATGGCCACCTTTAATAAAGTCTTTATTGGCTTTTCAGTTTACAAACAGATCCCGTGAGAGAGCGCTGAGTTCATCTCACTGGCTGTGTTTAACCTCAGCGGGAGGGAGGGCTGAAGAAATAACACGTCTGCAGCTGAGGAAGTGCTGACTATTTGATCAACAACAACAACAACAACAAAAAAGAGCAATAAAGTGTAGGGAGGAGGTGCATGGGTGGGTCCAAATACCCACTTCACCCAGGAGACCACCCTTCATGGCCGATGTGAAAGCAGAAGCCAACGTTGACTTATTCGTCCTGTAAGTCCTGTCATTAAGTAATGACTTAATAACCCAAACTACAATCTTTTCATAAACCTAACCAAGTAGCTGTGTTGCCTAAGCACAGCCAGCGCACTGTCTCAGGACAGTCGTAGGAAGACACAAACTAATAACGGAAATGATTCATGAAATGAACTAAACAATCATCTCTTCTAGTGGATGCAATATCTCGGGAAATTTCTTCTAATTTGGCACAAAAAGAAATTAGAATTTGGGGATCAAACGTCAAAGTTTACGGTCACTGTGACCACACAAAACACATCTATGACCGTAACTCAATAATCTATATGCTAATTATTACTGTTTCATTATTAACATATAAATAAGACTATTTAAAATGTTTAACAGGATAAAATGATGAAGTGATGATATTTTGAACAGACATGGATTTAAACTGCAACTTGACTGGTTGGCAGAGGCAAAAATCTATTCGGCGGTAATTCTTGTTTTTGCTTTTTTATATGTACACACACACACACACACACACACACACACACACACAAAAATACATACAAAAACAGAAAAAATAATAGGTTAATTAGTTAACGCGTGTCTTTCAAAATCACGACAAATTTCGTTTGATATTAAATTATTTATGCTTATTTTCTAATTTAAAATTTGTGGCTTTCTTCCTCGGTTAAATGACTTTCTTTAATCGCTGGACCTACAGTATGTTTCTGTATTTTTCTGTGACCTCATACGTGTGAATATCGTCTGTCTTCTCTTAGAGGCAAAGGGCAGAAGTAGTGAGCCGTTGTTGGAGCGTCTCAGAACCTCTGAGTGAGGAGATCGGGGTGGATGGTCGGTCACTGGAGGCCACAGTTCTGAACGCAGTCTTAACCTGAATCATGTAGTTCAAGTCACTAAACTTACCCAGACCTCATCTGAGTTTGTTTAGAAGGCAATAATAAACAACATATTTTAAGTTATGACGGCTATTGGTTTGATTTTTCGGTATCATTTCCTCTTCTCGAGGTGTTTATTGCATTATATTTCACCTGCTGAGTTTGTGCATCATATCCAGACCTCACATTAAAAGGGAGGAGACTGATTACCAGCTGGCAGTTGCAGGCAATGATTCACCGGTCGGAAGAAGTCTTTGGAGATGCGGTGCCTTGTTTTGCCAGTTTACGGTCATTAAACTGAAGTATTAACTGCTGTTTATTTCTTCTGAGTGAACTCTGGTGATAAAAACACGGGATTAGAAAAAATGTCCATCTACAGCGGCGGTTTACTTCTCCATACACCTTGAAGTATTAGCTGCAGTGTTCTAAAGGGCACTGGTTGGGAGAGCAGCTCCGGCCTTGGACTTTGCCACGGACGACCTGAGCGAGAGGAAGCCGGGCTGTCAGCCGTGACTCGTTCATTTGTTGGGGAGTGTTGGGTTGTAAAAATATATCATGTGTTAAATAATGCACGACACAAGAGGCTGCATTGTGGTGAGAGAGAGAGAGACATGAAGTTGTTTGTTAGAGGGCGGCAGCCTCACTGGGAGTCATTGCTTTACTGTGTCATAAACTGTTGGATTGTGCTTTGAAATATTGAACATGGTAATTCTGGTGCACTTAGGTTTAGTTTAAAATAAAAATATGTTTTATTGGAAACAAAAATGTGTCTCAAAATTGAAAGGATAACATTTCAGTGGTCGATTTGAAGTCATATTGACATTTGATATCTTCTTTGACTTCCTGGTTGCATAAAGGGTCAAAATAATGCTCGTCTCCTTTCAGGTAAATGATTTCCATGTTCCTCCCAATGCGAGAGCAGAAGACGTTAAATGGCTTTCGGTTTCTTCCATCATGAAAACTCGGTTGGGATTGAAAATGAACCACATTTCATCTCCACCTTTTTGGCTTTAGGTGGTCAAAGAATTAGCTCTCAGGGTGAAGACCATGTTTTTATCTCGTTGTGACCAATTACACGAAGCCCTAACATAATGAAACAGAGAGTCTTTCTTTTGAACATTAAGTCTGTATCTTTTTAAATTATGTGACAGAACTGCTCACAAAGATTATTAGGGTTTGACTATTGAGGCCCACAAGCCTTTTTGTTGAAGGAGTAAAACATCATGTGTTTTACTCCTTCATATTTTCCTCTTTTTTTCTGACGAGTACACCCGACATTTTGATTTAAAAGCTGCCACACAACAATGTTTTTCTCTGGCTCGGTCCAAAGCTGCACAGTTTGAAGACCTGAAAACAAATCCTAAAAGCACCTGGATGTGAGTCTGATGTGTTTGGCAACTTGTTGTTTCGGTGATCAGGAAGATTGATGGTGTTTCTATGTTGTATAGCGCTGTTATGGGAATACCAGGGAGTCTCAGGTTACTGCAGTTGTTATTACCCATATTTCAGAAACAGAACACGTTTTTTTATCGTATTTCGTCTGCAGCGCCCCCTGCAGGCCTGACACCTGCAGCAACGATATCATTCTTGCTGTTTGCCTTCAGGGAAGTAGGAGCTGACACAATGTAATACGTATTTAACTGTCTCTGTGTTTGCTTTTAAACTCAAGGAGACTTATTGCATAACAGACTCTCAGGAGTGCTCTATTAGATGATCAGCAGTACTTTTCCCATCGGCCCTCCGCATGTTTTCTTCTTCTCTCTTCTTTTCTGTCCCCCATGAAACTCCGCACAAACTTTGCTTTTAAGCAGTCATTTATATCTTCGGCCTGATGTTATAAAGGTGCTTTCTCTTTTTTTGTTCGTGTGAGAGGCTCTCTAGATTTTGCAATCAGTGTGTGTGTGTGTGTCAGTGGCAGAGGTTATAGAGTTGTGAGTCACTCTCTCTACAGGTGCTCTTTGGACAGTCCAGCAGGTTTTTATGGCTTTTGCTATTGAAATCTCCACTGAGGCAGCCTGAGAGTTCCTGTGGACAGACAGACAGACACACACACACACACACACACACACACACACACACAGACAGACAGACAGACACACACACACACACACACACACACACACAGACAGACAGACAGACAGAGAATTCAAAGGTCAGTTTTTGATGACTACTCAGCGCACAGGGACCACTCCTGATTGCTCGTGTTATTGAGTGTTCTGACATTCAGTTCAAGCCAATATCCGAACAATATTCTAGCTGACATTTATTCCTCCTCTCAGACATCTCCTTCTGCTCGCAGTGTGTACTGACATTATTAAATGTTAATGGGTTTTTCCTCAGTAATAACATCTGTCTAAGGGCTGCAACTAAAGACGATCAGGTAATCTGCTGCAGTTTTCAATCAATCAATCGTCAATTGTATTAAATGTCACAACTTCCCAAAACCCAAAGATATTCAGTTTCAAATGACAAATAAAACCTCAAACTTCAGAACTTTTGTAATTTTTCATTATTTTTGATAAAGTGATGATTAAAATGATTGATCATCAAAACGGACACAATTACTTTTCTCTCCAGCGTTTAATTGACTAATAGTTATCTTGACTCAAACATAAAAAGACTATCAATGTACCTCATGAAATACAGAGATCAGGCGTGGGCTGTCCTCTTGTATATGATAACAATCTCTACTAAAAAGCCACACGATAAAACCAGGCTTCCAGAAGGAAACTTCCATGTCTGTTTAGATTCATTTTTGCGACTCAAGTTTTATTTTTATCCAAATTCATGCAAGTTTAATTCACTGGGAGTGCTTTCTTCTCCCCAAACAGAATGAAAGCTTTTCTGAAAGAGCTAACCTTGGAAAGAGCCAAGCACACATGACACGGTTTGACATTCGACTCAAAGCATTTACCTGCTTTAGTTTAGAACAGACCAGGGATTCCCAAACTGTAGTGCACGTACCACTTGTGGTCCTCACGATCCTTACTAAAATACCAAAAAAGTTTGTAATGATTTAGATATTTAAGAAATACAATTTGGTTGAACGTGATGTCTGATGTAGCATAAAGCCTAACGTTAGCGTTAGCTAAGCGCAGTCGGATTCTGACTCTCAGTCGTTGATTGGAGCAGAATGAGAGGAACTTTGAAACGGCTCCAAGGTACAAAGTATAGTTGAGAGTCAACGTTGGCCTTCGTGATTCACTGTCAGCTGAACTTCATGCTGAAGAGGAGTCGGAGTAGGGAGTTGAGCGGCCGAGCACAGCACTTCTTGCACCACTTCTAGCAAATTGAAAAGGTGTTACCATGCTAGCTACATCAATCTGAGATGTGGCGTCACCGGGCCAGAGGACCAGCATTGCTACAGTGGTGGAATCTGCAGTGGGTAGGGGGTAGGGGGTAGGGGGGTAGGGGGTGGGGGGATTTGGTCTGGTAAATGTGGTTTGAAAGGTTTGGGAACCTCTTGACTAGACTCATTAGACCCGATTCAAACGTTAAACAACATGTGAAATCACTTTAGGGAAGTGAAAATGAAGACCTGTCCTCAAATGTCCAAAACACCAGTTTGACCCTGCAGAGCTACTTCCTGCTTCATCGTTGCCTCACTGTATTAACTGTATCTGCACGAGCAGTTTCACAGTGCAAAGGACACTCAAGCTGACGGTTCAGTTACTCGGATTAACTCTTCTTGACTTGTCGGACTTTTGCAAAGGAGTGTTGAGTGACGTCGCCACATCAGCCGATCTCAGCAATGAAACCAGTGAGTCAAATGTTGCTTTAAGCAACTGGAAATAAATCAATTAAGTCAAGAAGCAAAACAGAAGATAATGAGGGAGTTCACCTTTGAGTTGCTGGCTCTTATGTTTCCCTCCTCTCTTCCTTGCTAGGTTTCTTTTATAGGGTTTATTTTGAGTCAGAGGCCTTGAACTGACATTTAGCAGGACAAGTGCCCCTGAAATACCATCCACCGTCAGCTGCTGTTAGGAATCAACAACGTGATGAGACACAGAGTCAAATAACTCGGTTCAAAGTCCAAAAATCTTCTTTAATTCTGTCGTTTCATATCTTTTTTTCCTTTCTAAATCTTTTTTTCTGTTTGATATTTATCCTCCTTACTTTCTCTCACTCCCCCTGTCCCTTTATTTCGGTCCCCCTCTCTACCGTTATGAATGATTCAAGGCCTCATCCCGAGTCCTGGATCGATACCTTAATGAACCAGGAGCAGCAGTTTGGGAGCAGTATGCAAATAAAAATAGCCAAAATGCCGTGCTGGATTTCATCCGTGGAGAGTAAATAGACTATCTCAGCTGCGCAGTGTTCTTGCATGTGTACCCAGAGACCACAGGAAGTTCATCTGTATCAATTAAGCAAATTGGGCGTAGCTCTCCGACTGCTGGTTTAGTTGAGCCCTCTGTGTGTTTTTACACAAACTTTACACAAATACACAAATACAGGAAATAAAGTGGAGAGCATCCATCTTGCCTTTGAGAGAGAGAAGAGCCCCAAGACTGCCATCAAACTCAAATTAGCATTTAAATTAAATTGGAAAATTAATCAAGAGGTACAGAAGTGTATGTACTCGTTTCGTGGGTGCAGGAGAAGGCAGTCCCCCTGCTGCCAGACCGACGTCAGTTCTCGATTGACGGGGGCTCCGCTCGGTCACAGTCAAGTACCCCGTCTGGAGATCCAAGTATTTGGCAGCTGGACTGCCCCTCACCAACAGGCGGGCGAATTTGATTACCCCTGTCAAACCGATCGGAGTCGTCCGTGAGCCTGCACTTGGAGGGAAACTCAAGAGCAAGTCCGTCCAGATGTCTAAAGGGTCATTTCTGTTGCTCACAGTGCACAGCAAAGGGGAAGTAATGAGTAATGAGGGTTTGGTTGGAGGGGCCCCGACAACACAGGAGCTGGCAGATAATTAGAGCGAATTTAAACAGAAGGGAGGAATTCAAGGTAGGACGGCAGCTGGCGGGAGGATAGAAGCTGGCAAGGACAAATTTTAACCCCCCCGCCTTGAGTAGACAGAGTGCAGTAAAGATTTTAATCAGCGTGTCCTAAACTACAGTAGGAACACGCATTTATCCCCCAACACCGCATGGTGATTAGCAAAGTCCATCAAGCGTAAAGAAGCAATTCAAGGTTTTAGATCCTCCTCAGTGGTCCTGTTTTAAGATATTAACTCAAACACTGAGATTATTTTAAGAAAATCTTATATAGTTTGATAAAAAAATCTTAAATCATGGCCCACTTTCCGTAGTCTTGCCACTAAATCTAACGCACTGAGTGTGAGCAACTCCGTCCAACAATAAAGATGGTAAAATGGTGAGGATATGAGCTCAATCTCTTGAAAATGAAAGTTGTGAATTTGTTTAAACAAAGACAGTGAGATGCAAAGAATAGAGATTTGAGATTTTTGTCAATACAGCAACTTTTATTCTTTTATGCTAGATGTAGTTTCAAGAAATCTTGGATTCCTGTAGTCTCTCCAGTTCTTTTTCTGTAGATTTAGCGTCAGATAGTGTTCAATCTTGACCCTTTTCCAATGCTTGTTTCCTTGTTGTGCTGCAACAAATTTCCCAAAGATAATGCTGTAGATGTTCTTGTTTGTAGAGTTGTTGTTTACTTACTCATACAGTCAAATATTATAGTTCAAATATTATCTTATTCCACTTCAAACTCTACTCAGCTTGAGGCTGCTAGCTCTTAAAGGTAATAATGAACTACTTGTTGTGGAAATTCGTTTTTTTTAACTCATATACAGCTTTAAGTAAATTTAAATCTCAAGATTTGTAATATTAGAGCAAATAGTTTGAGCATAGTGGAAATAAATCCCTAACTCTGGCAGTGTGTATGCCCTGCTTACATGAATAGAAAGGTGCTTAATGTAATACACTTTACTTTGGGTCAGTTTGCACAGAAGGGGTAGAAGGTGTTGTGGGACGGATCAGCATGTTTCTAAACTGCTTGCACAGGACTTGGATGTTTTCTTTGGCATAATGCAGCAATAGGCAAAACACCTTTAACGATTTATGTAAACGATGGCAGCTGTATTACGGACGTGACCTTTGTCTGAATGAAGAATGTAATCGAGTTATGGTCAAAGCATAAATTAAATGCCAAAGGGCATTGTGTCTATTTGGCATCAAACCGGTGGAAGGTAAACCCACCAAAACTCTCTTTAAAGTGCTGATCTTCCATTTCAGGAATCAATAGTACGCACGGAGTATAGTGATTTTCATTATTACTGTATCACTGTTATTATTTCTCCAACAATAAATTCATATTTGAAACTCTTTTCAAATATTGTAGGGTGAATGTTTCACGTCTTCTCTTAACTTCTTTAACTTAAAGCTGCTACAAGGAACTTTCACTCTGTTGTTTTGGCGCCCCTTGTGGACAAAAGTGGTAGTGTTTCCTAGCACCAGTGTCCCTTTTAGAAAAGCTCTCATTTAACTGCAGCAGGGTCTGACAGTCTGCCCCTCTCTGTCCTGGTTCTGAGCCCAGCAATACGGCCTGGGTCTACGGCCTCCAGTCCCCCAGCGGGGACCGGAGAAGAAGACGCTGGCAAAGCTCTGCTCCTGGAGGAGGAGGAGGAGGCGCTGCCGGATCTGGGTCTGTCCATGGTGGACCGGTCTCTGCTAGAGGATCTGGGTCTGTCCACGGTGGACCGGTCTCTGCTGGAGGATCTGGGTCTGTCCACGGTGGACCGGTCTCTGCTGGAGGATCTGGGTCTGTCCATGGTGGACCGGCCTCTGCTGGAGGCTGAGCTGAAGGAGTTTCTGATGAACCTCCAGGATTTAATGATCTGATTTCACCAGAATTCAACTTGGTGGCAGCGATGACGAGCATTAATAATAACTATTTAGAAATACACAATCTTCTCTCCGATAGTCTTGTTTTTTTATATGAATATCGTATTATTAGTAGAAACAGTTGGCAGAGGAGCTCAGCTGTGTTTTCCTTCTGCTCTATGAGAAGTCTCCCCCAGTGGGGCCTCCATAGGGCAGGTTCACAGTTTGGGGGGTGATCTCACTGTCAGGTCCTGGTTGAGTTCATTGGCCGGCTCAGGTCACCTCCCTCTACAGTGTGTTCTGCAATGAGGCTTAATGGGCCTCTTAGTGAGGAGACCGGCAACAGATGGTGTGGGGGAAAAAACCACACAGCTGGATCATTACAAACACACAGTCTTCTGGCTAGTATTAGTCGTATCAACAGCTTGTAGGTTACTTTTTCTTACAAACGCTTTTTATGTTGACAGGAGTTTAGTACCAAACGCTTCTTGTTGTCTTCTTCATTCATGCAGTGTTTGGTTTGCTACTAAAATACAAATCCTAGAAACGTCATTCTGTCCCACAATGCACTCATTTAATTCTACTGTAATCAGAATTGAAGTGCTTTCAAAGTATTATGTACACCTGTGATGTATTTGCATCTTAGCATGTTGTTAACTTTAGCCCATCCTAGTGCAAGTGTGAGCAATTGCTAAAAGTTATATAAATGTAAAGTTTGCATTTCTCTATCGACGAAACTTTTAAATCTATATGAAGCCAAACTCTTTAAAAACCAACACCTTAAAATACCATCAAGACTCAAGACTCAGAGCAACATTATCATCGTGTTTAGCCATGTTTGTGTGCACCTGATGACTTAAAGTCCAATATTTACTCTCCTTTTACCTCCGGTTTGGTCTCCACCAACTCCATAGAAAGAAAAAATCTTACTTTTGCTGCAAGGTTTTCCATTTTATTCACAAGGTAGTCTTTAACTTTCTGCTGCTTGTTCTTAGACTGAAACCGATAAGATGAAAGACACTAAACTGTCCATGCTGATTCACAGTTAGTTCAACACTAGAGGCCTTTTCCTATCAAGTGTTTCATTTCAGTCCTTGTTAAGATAAAAAATAACCACTAATTGAGCTTACGGTACCACAAAAATATCATTAGCTGCAATAACTGTGTGACCTGATGTTTACACATCAGAGGTATTGCCAGATGGAATGAGTGTAGAATCTCTTAGGAGGTGCTGAAGGCAGTGTTGTATTGTGTGTAATCTTAAGGCCTTGGTTCTGCCGTGTGTTTGCCCACCGGGCAATGTTGAGAACATTCATGAGACCGGTAGAGTGCAGAGAAAATTAGAAAAGGAAGCACTGCTATGGCCTCATCTCATTAACGCAGTTTGACACCCGTTGCGCATGAAAGTAGCAGAGCTGTGGCATGTGTCGGTCATGCCGCTTGACTCTGAAGCGTTAGAACTGTAGGACCCCCTGCTGGTGTGAGGAAATGGAAAAAAGAGACGGTCGGGTCACCAGGCTGCTGCGTGGAGGACGAAATGCAGGGAAACTGAAACCTGAATGACACTCATGAAAAGAGTCAAACAAGCGCAGGACTTTCACCCAGGAGGGGTTTTAACGTAACTCCTGTACTTATCTAACACTGACCAAGCCTGGATATTTGACAAGTTGGGGGTGAGAACGCGTTGGTCTCTTAGGTTTCCAAACTAGAAAATACTTTCTCTCTCCTCCTGTATCCAACATTCAGAGGTTACTTAATGTCTGAGTTGCCAAAATAATAATCATGTAAAAAATATTAATAATTTTTAATCTACCACAATATATGTATCTTTTTTAAATTTCTTGCAATAGTTCCTCACTGAAAAATAAAACAGAAACAGAGATATCACATTTTTCGTTCCACACTTTCATTCTTCCTCTTCTTCTGGCGCCTACATTACCCACGATGCAACTTGAAAGGCAACAGTCCGCTCAGAGATTCAGGTTTCTTGCGTTAGCAGCAGCTAATGAAGCCCCGAGATTCAAGTAGAGATGAGGAGCTGCTACAGAGGTCTGGTAGACTCTTCTTTGGCTAAATGAAAGGTCACATTCACATTATCAGCTGATTGCAGGTTCTTGATTACTAATTAGATTAAATTAATTGACATTAGGTCAATCAAGACCCAACGGAAATCTAAATGACATTGCCTTGTTTGAACTTGAAGTGAGTGGGTAAGTTTCACTTCCTGGTTAATTAAGTGACGGTAGACTCAGTAGAACTGAAGGTCACTCGTCAGCCTCTCTGAGTATTGATCAAAGATGTCTTCTCTCCTTCTGTGGCTCTGCTATTATCTTCAGCCTAAAATTGACACGTAATGTACTGTATTATCTTCAAATCCCAAACACAAAAAGGATTTAATGTTTCTCTCAGAATTGTATTGTTAGTTAAGGGAAACTGCTGAAACAATAGATGACCATCGGCCATCAAAACTCCTGAAATGATCTTATTTTTATTTCATTTTTAAGCAGAGTGACCCTCCATTATCAATTCACTTGTAAAGAAAAGAAGGGAAGCTTTTAGTATACACATATTGTATATATCGAAGCTGCATGTGTAATATTATGCTGACATGTTGGTGTTGAAGCCGGGGCGGAGTTTAACAAAACATAAACATGCTGTTATCCCATTAAGTCCATTTGAAAGATGTCAACGATGACTAAACATTGTGCTGTTTGACAGTCAAAACCCAAATATGGACGTATTATTTCATAATAAACTCAAGCTGCTCTTTTAGATCGTCCACAGCACAATGTGTGCCATTAATGTAATGGCAGCTTTCAGTCACCTTTTCCTCTGATCGTGGTCCTACGAGCTCGTGATTTGAGAAGAGCTTCTCGCTCCTGTTGGTTAATGTAGTCTGATGTGATTGGATCATAAGTCTCTCTGGAAAGACGTGTGACCTCATTCAGTCTGCATCCCGAGCCAATTTTAATCTGAGAAATTTTCTTTTTTTTAATCCCTTTTCTATCATCCCAGTAGTTATGTTCTGTTTATTTGTTTTTGTATTTTCTTGGCTGAATATCTCAAAAACCTATTTCTTTGGTTTATTTAGTTTTTCTCCAAGAGATGAATGTCATTTGTTGGTCGGGTTGTTAAACCCTCCGAGACAATATTGGGATTTCTCTTTCCAATCAAACTTGATCAGATTTGGTATAAACTTGTTTTATGGCCCAAGGAACGAGGCTTTTGCTTCTGTGTGCAGAAAACACCTGCAGTTCTTCATGATGAAAGATACAGATCTAGAGGATTGTGCAGCCGTGTTGGAGGTCTAAGTCTGTGTGTGGTCTGTGTTTACATCGTCTGCCGATTAGTTCCTGTCCATCTGTATGTGTGTGTGTGTGTGTGTGTGTATGTATGTGTTACTCGGTAGCTGTGGCCTAATGCTTAAGGTCGCTGAGAACAAAAAGTTTCTACTCATGTCGTAATACATGTCTTTATCAACATACAGAACAACCTCACACATTCTTTCTTTTTGTTATAGAACTGTGTGTGTGTGCTTCAGATTTTGTGAGGACCAATTTGAGTTTCACTCATTGATTGTGAGGACATTTTGGAAGGTGAAGACCACAAAGTGCTGTTTTAGAGTTGGTTTTAGGGTAAAGAATTATTAGAATTTGAGTTATCTGTGCTAAACAGATACCAAGTTTATATATCAAGGGCTTTTATTTTGAAAGGTAAGAGCGAAAGGACTGTGGATCTGGTCTGCGCTGCCTTTGTCAATGTTGAAAAGAGTACTAAAGTTTGCCGTGTTGTTGTAATACAACGTGACGGTTGATTCCTTTATTTGTGGGGCAAAAGCTCAGAAAAATCCTCCTTGCGGCAAAAAAGAATTATGTCACTTTTTGACAAATAATATTCACATTCTGTGAGAAAGTACTTGTGACAAAAACAGCAGTTGGAAAAAAATATAAAATATAAAAATAATGTTGTGTAATAATGTTGTGTAAAGGCCTTCAGCTCTTGGTTGCAGGTTTTAGGTTTAAGTAGGTGTCTTGTTGTGGTGGTCAGAGTGAGGGTCTCCACATGGGAGTACAAACATGAACGTGTGTGTGTGTGTGTAACGCGGAGGGAACAAACCTCACCGGTCGTAACAGCTGCCCTCTAACAGCCTGGCACGACGCCATCCGAACCCTCTAGTTTAACCATTAGTTCCAGTTGCATTCGTGTTAAAGCCCCTCCGAACACATCCAGCGTGTTTCCCATGTGGACGTGCATTAGCACATATGGAGCCAGCTGAAAGGTCGCCTGTGTGTGCGTGTGTGTGTGTGTGTGTGTGTGTGTGTGTGTGTGTGTGTGTGTGTGTG
>NW_022280067.1:4370306-4474323 GCF_004355925.1 Anarrhichthys ocellatus | reverse complement strand
GTGTGTGTGTGTGTGTGTGTGTGTGTGTGTGTGTGTGTGTGTGTGTGAGAGTGTGTGAGTGTGTGTCTATTTAAAGTGAATGTGGCACACACACTATGCACACAGTAACTGTTTCAAATAGTTAACTACTGGTTTTAGACTTTATTAATCCTAAATGTCACTGTTTGTTTTTAAATCATAATTACTTTAACATAATAATACTGCAACAAAGATTTAACTTTTACCAAACTTTCTTCTTGCTTTATCTTAACACACTTTTATTTTTTCTCAAATCTACATTTTGAGCAGGCCAGGCTGGTAATAGGAGGAGAACATCAGTGTGTGCTTCAACTACATACAGTTTATCCTCCAATAAATAACATTTTGTTGTATTATCCAATCCTGGGTCACTGTAAATATCATATAAATACATCTCTATCGTACTATGCTACCTCCATCTACTACCTCACCAACGTCTTTCTAAAGTAATTACATTACTCTTTGTGGTCCGTGCAGCAGCTGGTAAAACTGTGACGTTGTGAAGTGAAGAAGCTAACTAGTTTTTCTTAACTGGAGTCAATAAATAGAATGGTTGTAATTCACTTAAATAAAGAAGAAACTGGTTTGAGTGGGCCGGCTACAGGCAGTTTAGGCTCAAAACCGGTTAAAGGAAGTCATGATCAGTGTGCTTTCTTGTGGGTTTTCTTCTCTTAGTGCTTCATCTCCATTTCAGGGAGAAAACACTGGAGGAAATATTTGGTATTTAATGTGTTTTGGATTTGTCTGGCCAAGAGTTGAAGGGATATTGAGATATATAGACGTAATCAACATTCACAAGTCCTTGCAAACACACAATGCCATGTGTTTAACATGCAGCCACTGTTTCACAGAAGAGAGGAACAAGCTTGACTGTACATCATCAACACTCCCAGCGTGGTACATTTCTAAAGCACTGGGAACACCTTTAGTGTCATTTTGCAACGTGTAGGGTAGACTTCAACACGTTAACGTAAAACCATTTAGAAGAGGCGTTTTCGAGATGTTTTTTCACCAAGCAGCCTGTCCAGCATCTCCATTTGAGATGCCTCAAAATCAGTGACATGAACAGTGAGCACAGAGTCCACATAGGGAGCAGCTCAGGGTGGATAGATGGGTCAAACAAACACAGGACTTTCACCCAGGAGACAGCTCTTTGTGTCCCGTGTGAAACCAAAAGTCAATTGACTCATTTTAACTTCACGTACGTAATGTACCTAACTTATTTGATGTACTGAGCTTAAGTACATAAGATGCAGATGCTGGACAGGCTGCTTGGTGAAAAAACAAGCCCCTTTATTTACAGGTAGGGGAGATGGAGGCTGGGTGGCAATAGCTCCCTGAAAAGAGCTTCAGGGGAGAAAGCATTGGCAGAGGGAATCTAGGAATGAGAGGTGGCTGGTGGGTTTGACAAACAGGCAAAGTCAGCAGGTTTACCTGGAGATAATCGTAATAACATTTTCTTGGCACTACATTATGTTGAAAACATTTCCATAAAACCACAAGGCGTGGTCTCGTGGTTGAAAGTCTTGTGTGTGTTGATGCATCCACCTCCCCTCACACACACAAGAAGCAGTCTTTTTGGATGTTAAATACTGCTTCACTTGCTCTGAAGTCATGTGGATACATTTACTCACCAGGGAAAAGGCTCCTCATTGCCTTTCAATCAGCATTCATTTAGTTTAGAGCGACAGGCGAATAAAACAGACAATTCATTTCCAAGTACACGAAACCAATAGATTGCATCTTGTGACTATTTCACAGCCTGCCATCATACTGGGCTGCACAACAGGTAGGGTTAGGGTTGCAAATATATATTTATATATATATATATATATATATAGGGTTTCATATTTGTTTTTCATGGTGTTTAGTTTATGTCCTCCAGGAGGCTGCTGTGCCAACGGCACACTGGAGCTTATTTTTGCGGATTAGCCCCACCTTTACTGGAAACCTTTGGCTGAACCTCAAGAGAAGTGAACCTTCTCCAACACACAGTTTAACAAACACAGACGAGCCCTCCACCCCCACGGTGCTCCAGTCAGTCCGTCTGCAGGTGTCTGCTGGTCTGGATGTGTCTGCCTCTGTTGTTTGTGTCTTCTTCTATCATTCATTGCCCTCTTCTCTTTTTCTTTCCTCTCATCATTGTGTATTAGATTCACATCATCCCTCTTGACACTTGAAGGCGCACAGAACACTTTATCCTAACCTGGTCTGATTTTTCTCTAAATGTGAGAAACGTTTTTGTTGTTGGTATTTTAGCTCCAACCGACTCTACTATGTTAGAACTGATAGTTTTAATCAATCGGTGATCCACGCTCCTCAACAATCAGACGAAGGATCCTGCAGTCGCTCGGACATTGTGGCCGACATTACATCAAAAACGATAGTTACGTTTAGACAATGACACCACTTAGCTAAGTTTTTTGAAAAACGTCATGGTTGGGCTTAAAATGAATACGTACAGTTGGGTTAAGGCAACAAAATGAAGTTTAGGCAACAAAACCTCTCGTGGTTGAAAGTCCTGGGATTGTTGGACCCATCCACCTCCCCTCCCACCTGCCATAAGGTCACTTTTTGGATATTAAATACTACGTCACTTGCTCTGACTGCTGCTTATTCACATGGATGCATTTAATGTGTGTGTCCACCAGGAGAAAAGCTCCTAATTGAATTACCATTGGCATTATTTTCAATAGACTGCATTTTGTGACTATTTTGTAACCTGTCATGATACTGGGCTGGATGTGCACATGCAGATTCCCTTTCTCCAGACCCCCGCACTTAGTTTGTCTTTCTTTCTTTAAAAAGCCAGGAAGTTGGATGGGACTGGGCTTAATGTACTCCCAGGGTGAGTCTGTCGCATCAACACAGGAACAACCCGCCACGACTCCGCTCACACTTCTCCCCAAAACTTAAGCTGGTGGCTGAACTCTAAATCTTTCATGAGCTTCAATCTGCTGACAGTAATGTTCTGTCAGAAGCTTCCTTAATGACTGCAGGGAGTAAACAGACTTCAGCTCCATTTGGACCAATCATCCTTCTACTTCCTGCTCGTAAACATAACCATTGACACCGATGTGTTTACATTCATGTGCATTAACTGGGCTGTTGCTCCGGCACATAGCTGTAATGTTAAACACGTTTGATTCCCTGCAGCTGAGTCTCCCATTCATGTAGCCACGAATAAACCTCCTGACAGGATATTTCTGTCCACTCGCAAAGTCCCGCCCACTGCTTGAACAGCCCGCAACAAACCGATGGGCCTTTTCTGGCGTCTCCGCCTTTGTTTGATGCCACGGCTTCTGTTGATATCAGCATGTACCCATAATGCTCTGCAAGAACCAAAATTTAACATGTTTTCCCGCTGCAGCAGCAGTGACAGAAATAAGTCTGGCATCTTAACAGCGCGACTCATTACTGGAGTATGAGCCTTGGTTTTTCAAACTCCACTGTTATGTTTTCATGCATCGTCCCAGAATCAGTTTAGTCTGAGTCGTCGGTCGGCAGTGCATGAAAATGCAGCAATTTGCTGTATCACGTCTCCTCCTGCTCAGTGTTTCTTCCTCTGTTTTTCTTTTCATTCTTCTGCGATTCTTTCTTTCGCTTTGCTCCATTAGTTTCTCAAACTGTCATCATTGCCCTTCCCCTCCTCTCTGTGTGACTGGATGAGAGCCGACAGACTCCAGTAAGCCCTCTCCGCGGCCTCGTCCATTAGCTCTGCCATGCGTTCAACTCGCCTCACCTCCCCGACTGTGTCTATTATGGAACAGAGTCGGCAGGCCCGCCGAGACTCGAAGACGGTGCCAGGGAGATCTCAGACGGGTGGCAAATCAGCCTCATGATGATATGATAATCTGTTCTGGGTTAATGAATGCTCGGTTACACTGGTGCCATGACCTTCTTTGTACATGTGTAGGGAGAAGGTGGGAACATCTGCTTCTGTGTGTGCTTATGTCGCCATGTGAGCTAATATTTTTACCTCACACATCCCTGTACATTTGTGGTCTTGGTGGTTGCATCACTGTCTTATTTAAAGTGCTCCAATTGGAGTTAATATGTAGCAACAGCAGTTTATAGGTGACGATATTAAACGATGCAGACAAGGTGCCCCTCTGTAATTTAAGCCAGTTCTCTCTGTTGGACGGCTGGGATTGTGCTACATATATTACATTTATTTGGGGGGAATACATTTTTTTTTCCACACTTTATTTTTTGCCTTTTCACCACAGACAGACAACACATACACACAAACAATAAATAAATAACTCCTGTGAAATATGCAGGTTGTGTTATCGTTCACATGTAGACATCGTCCGTTTCTCCCACTTCTCACGACATCGCTCCACTTGAGCTCTTATTCTGTGAGTTAACGGTTCCATATCATATCATTTCATTCACAATTTTCAGCCATCCACCGTCAAAAAACGCAAGCATCACCGACGCACAAACCCGTATAGCAGACCTGGATCAGATGAGAGACACGCTGCTGACGGTAGTGGAACAAAACCCGAACATGCACAGCGCCATTGTTGATCTGGAGAGCCGTTCAAGGAGAAGTAATCTCCGCATTCATGGAGTCCCAGAAGATAAAGAAGGGAGATCGGTCACTGAACTTGTAACTGAGTTGTTTAAAAGCCATCTCACGCTTCCCGACGGCGTTGACGTCAGAGCCCCGATCCCAAAGACCTCAACTCCGAGATCAATAACAGTTAACTTTCTACAGTTTAATGTTAAAGAACTGGTCCTTAACAACGCGTGGCAGCAGAAGATTGGACTTGATGGCAAGCGACTTCTTCTTTGACAACGACCAATGCAGCGGACAAAATGGAAAGACGCAATAAGGCATACGGGCCGATCAAAGCGGTGCTGAAGGAGAAGGGGACCCCGGTACCAAGATACGAGTGTACTGGGACGCCTGCGGGTCTACGAGAGCGCCGACGAGGCTGCACGCGACCAGAACACACGTGGGATAAAGGTGTCGGTGACGGAGAGGCTGAACGAGGTGTTGCCGTGGAAACGTACCGACGCGACCGACAGCGCAGCCCGGCGTGCCAGAGAGAAGCGCACCGAGTTTAGACGGAGCCCACCGGGTTCAGACCAAGAGATCGGAGTGAAGTGGACCAGATAGGTAATAAGCACTCTAGATCTGAACTGGGTTTCTGTAGACTGTCACTGTGAGATAGGCAATGGGAGAGACACAGATATTGTTATTATTTGTAACTGCTATTTTCCAACCGGAGGTCTGGAGGTTGAGGCTCTGACTTCTCGTTTGTTTAGTTCGGTCTCTCCCAACGGACAATATGCAAATATGTTGCTGGATTTAAAACACTCATTTAAAACACTGTATATTAAGGTCACAGGTCATTCTAAAGGCAAGTTTATTTCTGTTCCACAGTTCATAAACGGTGCAGTTTTTTTAAAGAGCATATTAAAACAATTGGAGATGACCAAAATGCTGCGCAAGAAAGTGAACAGCAAAACAATGGCGAGTTAGTTAACATCAGCAAAAGCAACAAAAACAAAACAATAAATGTCAATAGGAAAAAAACAAGGCAACATCATAATATGTGCAAACTATTAAGGTACATTTATTGAAAAAAAGATGATAAAATATATCCAAACCACTCAAAGGCCATCACACATATGTTCATACAGTTAATAAAGATTCCTCATGTATTCACATGTATTTGGTACATTAGGTTTCCATAATAACTGTCAAGCTGTACCTGATGATGTCCAGGTATTAAACACAGAAAGGGCATTGTCTCATACACGAGACAGATTTAATATACGATGCCATCGATTTAATACGCTTTACTGTGACTTGCTTTTTGAGCCGGGGTCCATCTTTTCCCAATATGTAGACATTAGAGCTTAAATGTATGAATGTGAATGCAATTTGTGCCATTTGGAGGATGCTTCTGTCCAAAGCACCTTATCTTCTGACTTCATATCTATAAAGAAGGATGGATGTTTGTTAGTTTGGTACATTGTGTGGATTTGCATGAGCCTGTACACGGTTGGACATGTAACTCACAGGCCGTCCTTTAGTCTGAGTCTATACGTATTTGAAGATGAAGCCTCCCGACAGGCTCATGTATGGAGTTGTACTTTAAGATAATTCACCAGGACACTTTCAGAAGTCGTTGTGCTCAAACCGTCTGTACAGCTGACCTCTGACCTCTCATCTCCAGCAACCTCAGGTTGTCATCTCTTCATGTGAGCAAGTTGAGCCGTGGAAACATGACATTCAGTCAAAATCCCAAAAGCTTCATTTGTGGATCTCTTATTAAATTAAATCTGTTATCAAGAGATACTGTTGATCATGATAATTATGATTATAGATAACGAATAGAGGCCATGATGGTAACGTTCTTATGGAGGTCTGCTTCTTTAATCCTTAATCCTCATAATTTGTCTCCCTGTGTAGGTCAAAAGGAAGGACCGCATGATGTATGAATACATATACAATAATAATATAGACACAAAGTGTGATATCTTCGAGGACAAGCCATCTACATATTCACAAACTCTCTTTGAATATAGTGAGTGAATCTCACGCTTCGGTGTGAGCATGTTACTTTTAGATAGTGTTGCATTGTGGGTTGTTTGTAGCTTGCTAGGGGTGTCAGATCTGGACTTTATACAAAAAGTCGATCAAAAGGAGCTTTTGATTCTCAAAGTATGTTTTTCTTCTCCACCCCCACATATTCTCGCACGGCCAAAGATAAATCATGCTTGAAGTCTACTGACACTTAGAATGTATTTTTGCTCTTATTATACATTTGCAACGCCAATTTTTTGGACATTTCAAGACCTGAATTGTTAACATCGATGTATGCTATCGGTCTTCTTTCCCTCCTGACTTTCAGCTGCTGCTTTGCTGTGTGTTTTAGCGCTTGTGTGCATCGCTCAAGACACAAACAACAGGAGCTTGCTCTTAATAACAGTGAAGAGGCTTCAAGGAAAATGGCAACATTTGATGACAGGCATGAAATATATTATTAGTAATTGTGAATGTTCAGTTTCTTTATAAAGAAGCTGCCCTTTGTGTTATTATTCATAACGTATGAATGATTTTGTTCCTTCTGCTGTTGGATTCGTGCAGAGGCGCCACTGCTTTAAATGTCCACATGATGAACTGGTTCTGACAGCTGCCCGTATGGCTGAAGCACAACGGGTTTTGTTATTCAGGCGGTAACTCTGCAGGTCTTGATCCTCCTCGGCCTCCTGCCGACCTCCCCGTCAGGCCGACCTTCACCGTTTACACTCACTCAACAGTCAGGGCTGGTTCTGTCACTGTTTCAGTGCAAAAATGAAATGAAGTATGAATAATAATGTATTTTTTTAAAAACCCAAGTTGTTCACAGTTCCCATGATGTATTGTTCCATCTTACTGGCTCCCGAATGATGTCTTTATTTTGTGTGCATTGGAGTTTAATTAACAAAATTTGAATTATTAAATATTGCTGCAACCCAGGTGAGAGTCACCACTTCTGTGAAATATCACATCTACATTCTCCAGAACTCAGGCGCTTCTCCCAAAATGGTTCCGATTGTCAAGTTTGAGATATAAAAGATCAACATAGTGAAATAACAACAGTTATATGAAACAATAAGAGGATGTGAAACGTGACCATGTACGCTGCTTCTTCACAGTGAGGCGCAGCAGCAAATAACATGGAGGATAAGTCGACCTCCACCTGCTGAATTGAAAGCTATTTGTTTATTATTTCATGGATTTGCTTACTCAGCTCCACCAGGAGATCTCTCGGGGAATATTCCACCGTTCACAAGAAAGACGGGGCCACGAATAGCTGCGTTTGTCTTTGAGATTATTCTAAGCATTGGATTTAATGTGGAGAGGCAGTTTTGAGAGGCAGCAAATTCATAGTTTTTTGCTAAATGCAAGATTATTGCACATTGTAGCACACACGGTGTCGGTCATTTGCCAGTAGAAGTAAAAATGTCAAAGAAAATTGCCGCATTTGCATAATTCTGACTTGGTTTGATACGTTTATGTAAATGTAATCTACTGAGTCCGCTGACAGCATGAATTGTTTTGTGTTAATTAAAAGTTCATCTTATGATAATATACATGATTATGTGAGTTTGCTAACTGTGATCTTGTGTCTGCAGGGACTCTCTGCATGTATGGTTACATGAATGTCAGCGCTGCAGGCCAGATGCCGGTGATGGAGGAGCTTGTCAGTGAGAGGTGAGACCTCATCAACAGTTATAGATAATCACTGTATTTGTGATGGAGCACCTCATGACGAGGTGACGTGGTTTGATGCACAACGCATCAAAACAAAAAGATAACTTAACAATCAAATGCAAACCTACAACATTTAGTATTCCTGCTTTTGAACAGTAGATAGACTGTTCTATTGCATGTGACCTTCAATGGCATCTTTGCACCCGAGCAGCCAAGTGGTTAACATGTACTTTGTTCAGATTTCCACTTGTAGTTAAAACGTAACAACTCACCTAAAGCTGCTGGCTCTGAATGCACTTCATCTCATCACTTTTCTTCTTCTTAATCTGCGATCGTGGATTCCCAAAGTCTTTAGTTTGTGTGAGGCAGAGCATGGTATGCGTTGAATGTGGACATTTCTAAACCAAAGCCAGAACGCACAATTCCGTGTGGTTAATGTTGTGCAACGATTGGTTAGGTTGAGACAACAAAACTGGTTTGTGTTAAAATGATAACGCAACAATTATCGCAATTAGCTTAACGAATACCAACAGCCCTGAGCGGCTTTCGTATGTACCGTCACTTCACAAGCTTGACAGTGTTTAGGTTTAACAGAGGTCTCCTGGGTGAAAGTCCTGTATTTGTGATCGTTATTATACAATTTAACCGTTTATTGCCAATGTATGTTGTACACACAATAGCGGTCATTTGCTCCGTCTTCATAAAGTGTTGGTGCACACAGCTGGCTGCTGCGTTGTTTAATGAACCGGTCTCAGAGGTCTGCAGATTGACTGCCCTCATTCCTTCTTCAAGGGCAAGCTCATCTTCAGATGTGTGGCTCAGCTGAGGAAACAATAGTCGGTTAAGTGTTTCTACTGCACGGCTCTCTGCCTCTGGCCCTCGGGCTGGTTGGCTTGATTGAAACAGGGATCCTGCTGAAACTGCAGGTGGTCTGCTTACGCTGCTTTGAGATGTAAAGAGGCACTTTTATAGCTTCCTCTGCCTGGCGAACTTCTATTTAGCCGGAGGCTAAGAGAGAGATTTAGATCTTTCTTCAATCGTCACTGTGAAGGCGCAGGCGGACTACGTTTTTTTTCTGACTGGTTGCTTTGACTCGCAGACGATGAAAGTGACAACAAAAGAGAATAAGAGTGAAAGAGACACAATAAAAGCACATGGACAGTACTTCAAGAATGAAATATGGCAATATTGTTGCTGACAGTATTTAGGCCCTTGAATTTGACACAAATTGCGTCAGAAAGGTCACGCCTCTATGTGTCACTGCTCAGTCACATCAAAACACAAAGACATCCCGCACATGTATCAGTGTTTGGCTGGAATCAACATGACTTACTTAATGTGAGGTAATGTGATCTCTAGTGTCCATTGCTGACCTCGACATTTTATGAGAAATCACAGACGAATGAATGTTCCATAAGACATGTCCCATAATGATCATGTCTAGACATTAACTCAGAGACTCTAACGGCCAGGCGGCGGGCGTAACGGAGGCAGAATAAGTAAAGTTGCTGAGCAACCATCAGCTGCTGCTGGCAAAATAAATGGCAACAGAAACTCATTTCTGCACAAAATGCATACCGTGCGTAAAGAAATGGTTTATTTTTACGTTTAATTGATCATAGTGGAAGAGTACTGTGATGAACATAGAAATATATTCATGACGTGGGTAAGAATGGCATTTCTTCTACTACCACAAAACATTAAAACAAATTAAAATAACTTATCTTCCCCCAGCGGCCTCTCAGCCCATTAAACTTAATGAAAAAGAACAAAAGTTCATTTTGAATGTGCTGCTGTGATAGAATGGCCAAATGATGTTGTCATTGGAAAAGGGGATTAATGTGGAAGCTACGGGTTTTAACAAGAGTAGTAAGACAAGCTTCTTTATGAGACGATAGAGTTTCACCACACGGCCCAGTTTGGACGGGATCCGGTTGATGGCAGTAATACGGAGCCTCAAGCTGCCTATAGAGAAACGGCTCTGACCAGCAGGAGCAGAGTGATTTATGAGTCAGTGTCACACCGGCCCACGCAGCGCCCTACGTACGTACATACATACATACATACTACTGTCACATATGTTACATATGTGTCGTCAAATGGAGTGACACACTCTCACATATTTAATCAGAATAACAGACAGTTTGTTGAAACAAGCAGTCGGTGTGATGAAATCGAGGAATAATGACATCAAGAAAAAGGAAAGAAAAAAACTTTCTGTGGAATCAAATCAAATAAATTAGCAAGCATCCATTGCTGTTGGGAGGGAGATCAATATTAGCATAATTCTCAATCTTCAACCCACTCATTTTAATTAGTGGAAACTCTGCATGAGCAGCAGTACGGCATCTCGTCGCTGTCTTATCGCTGTTTCAACATACATCCAGCCTGTGCAGTTCACTGCGTGTGCCGGGGTTTGTCCTCTGGCACGGATGATTCCCCAGTTACATCTTCTAACATCGGTTCTGCTGCCAGATCTATGATCACTTTCCTTCACGAGATTTAAAATATGTTAATCAGACAGAATTAGCTTGGTGGCAGCTTTAGATCATAGCACACATTATATCTAGGATTTTAAACACACGCTGTTTACATTTTTAAAGCAGCTTGAGTCAACCAAGTCTCTGAATGAATTATTAAATGCAAACAGATTTTTTTACACATGGACATGTTTGAAGCGCGTGTTGATTCCCGCTCGTTGCATGCACACAGTGTTTTCAAAATAAACTGACGTCTTCACAGGAAACTCAGTTTCAGCAAAACCACTTAGTTAGGTTTAGGAAAAGATTGTCGTTTGAGTTTTAAATAACCAAAGTATACGAGTTACGTGACAAAAACATCAACATCGACCTCTGGTTTCACACGTGGAACAAACAGCGGTCTCCTGGCGGACGATCGCTGTTTCTTGGATCCATTCACCTCCCCTCCCGCCCGCCCTGTGCGTGCATTAGTGTACTTTATACTTCCTTCTTTAAGATTACTTGGAAAACGTACGACAAAATTTCATGATAAATCTACGAATTACGGCGCATTATTTTTTGTAGGTATAGCTACGAATGTACGATGAGACCAGTCTGACTGTTTTCAGTACCGTAGATCTTCCATATTTACAGAGTGTGATGCAAAGCAAATACTAAATGATTGGTACTTTTACATCACACAATTACAGCATGTGCTGTTGTGTTTGCAGTGCTCCATCCTTACACTCAGTCAACATGACATATTTACAGTAATGTCAGCGTGGCTTAATGCAGGTGGAGCAGAACCTCTGTCCTTCCATCACAGCACACTGTTGACCTGAACCAAAAGTGCCCAGTGGTGTCTGCTGCACATGCTTTATGTAAGAGTGATCTTTCTGTATATAAGAAGTGGACGTAGTAATCGTGATGTCACCGAGTGACGTAGAGACACCGTATACGGCTCTGATAGAGGCAGCGACCTGTCAATCACCGTGTAGCCCCGCCCCTAAAGCATCCCCTGCTTTATGGTCTGTCTGACTCTAAATGGACCATAATGTACTAAATGAACATCATGCTGTATTGAAGAAGACTTGAAACTAGAGATTGAGACCATGACCTCATGTTTACAATGTTTACTGAGGTAATAAATCAAGAGATGCAGCAATGAGATCAAGTTCCGGGTCACAAGCTGGAGGATCGAGGTGCAAAATGGAGGAAATGAGAAGTGCCCCGGGTCCTCCACTCACTGCTGGGATGACAGAAGACATTGCACGTTTCAGCAGCGAATCTCATTATAGCGAGCATCAGCTGCCCTTGAAGAAGACCCTGCAGCTTCACCAGCCAACCTTGCGTGACAGAAGAATGCCCGTACTAATATCCATGGAGCGTCACACTGTAGCTATCTTTTACCAACACTTATATTTCACATGGCACAACACATCCTGCAACGTAATAGCTCATGTCAGGGACTGCTATGCAACCATCGAGCGCGGCCATCCCGGAACAGGCCCGCGTGCTGGAGCCATTAGTCAATACGATGCAGTCAGTCAGACTCATGGCGATCAGATAGCACCCAGCTTCTCCTTTCCCCTCCTCGAATCAGCTTTCCCTCTCGCTCTGCGGTTTACCTTCCGTCTCCTCTCCGCCTCAGGTGTCCTGTGACAGGTCCTGTTTTCTGGACGATTGCTTTCAACAGGGAAGTTTCAGCCAGCGTGAAGCCAAACAGCGCGATTGAAGGAGCGGGTCGCCTCTGCCTCCGCTCACGTTGTTATAGTACGATTGTGGATTGTTTGCTCACTCGTTCTTTTGTTTGCTCAGTCGTTCAGTTCACTCGGCTGTTTATTCTTTTGTTTCCCTCTATGCAATCCATTCATGGATGTAGCAAGAGATAAGTGGCGTAAACATCGCCCTCCAGGTGATGATACTGCCTATTTTCTTACAATGTACACATGCAGGGTGTGGCAGCGTTTGCTCTCTGTCCCCCCTCCATCAGGGATCCATTCATCACCCATCACGTCAGGCCACCTGTGCATAATGCTGACACATTGGTTCTTCGCTGCAGCGGTGGCAGCACAATCGGAGTCTATTCTTTCTTTTCTATCCCTCCATTCAAGCCCTACTCATGCCGTTTGGTGGCTGCGTAGCAGAGTGCAGACTTGGCAGCCGACACAGTACACACGGCTTTTTGGGACTGAATAATTCATTCAGCAACTGCTTACGTAATCTCAATAAGAAAATCCTCCATTCAAACAAAAACATAAATAAGCATTTGCTGATGCATGAGGCTGAGCGTGCACACACACACACACACACCTGAAAATAAACAATGCTTTGGCCCTCATTCAACTTCAGCAGAATCATTTCTGAATCAAAGACACGAACGATGCTGTCAAAATCCCCCAAAAACTGACATCTGTCAAGCCTCTGAATCTCTTTTCCTCCCAGATGGACAGGAGGTGGATTGTGTGTGTGTGTGTGTGTGTGTCATTATACAGTGTTTCCAACCCATTTCCATTCATGCCTGACGAGGTGATTCATCCCATCTGTCACTGATAGCACTTCCAGGCGCGCCAGTTCAGCCTCCAAAGCCTCCCCCTGCTCTTTGATCCTCTGCTTTCGGAAAACAGCAAACATCTCGCAAGACTCTCAGTCTGCCTGTTCTTTCACACAACTCATGGCATCTCCTCCACACATACACACCTGGGTGTGGCTAGCATTGAGGGTACGGTCGTGTCAATTTTATTTTGGGGGGGGGGTTAAACTGGGGGCATGAATGAAAGCGTTTTAAGACTTTTAAAAGGCTGTGACAAAAATAGTTTTGAACTAGATTGTGTCAAAGTTGCACTGTTATTAACAATGGATCATATGCAACCTGTAACAGCATTAGGTTAAATTAAATCAAATAAATGTCCATAAAGTCGAAGGAAACCCTCAAGACACTGTGAAGAGAAGCCTCATCGACTTAATTGGGCAGTTTGCTGACAGAGACTCTGCTTTCCAAATCTGAAAAAAATGTTAAAATGTTCAATTTCTAGAACACATTGCCCTTTTGAAAAATACATTTTAATTTCTATACTCCGTACCCAGTGTTCTGCACAGGTCACCACTTCTCACTGGCTTTCTGAATAAAACATGAGGGGTTGTGCAGAACACTTTAATCTTACTTTCCATCACGAAGCACAACACTCTAATGTCATTTATCACGCGGAGAAAGCTGCATGCTCCTTCTGCAGCACAGTAATACAGTAGTATAGTACTGTAGTACCGTAATACAGTAATACAGTAGTACAGTAGTACAGGACAAGAGCAGGAAACACGAAGAAAGGGGAACTTCTTCAGTCATTATATATTCCCAAAATGTCCCTTCTGATCTGGATGCAGAGGAGATTTGAACTTGAGTCGTGTTGTTTTAAAACACAGATGAAAAAAAGAGGAAATGAGACTTAAAAGAAGGGTCAGAAGATTGTTTCATTGCCAGCTTCTCCATCCAAACAAATCTGTCATGTTCCATGGAGCTTGTTCAAGTGCACAACAATTAACTAATTTGTGCTGACAAGTGGCTCTGAGCTAAAGTCTGCACAGTGTTTTCACACAGAGCTGTTCTCTTTGATACACACATGCCAAAGACTGCTGCAGAGAGTGTTTATGATCTTATTCACACACACACACACACACACACACACACACACACACACACACTGATTTCCACTTTCCACCTTATTTTTAAACACACACAAAATACTGTACACAATTCCCTGCACACACCAGCGTATCTTCACACAACGGTTCATATGATATCTTTTGAAAACGTATTCCTTATTGTTAGTGTGAATGCAGCAACGTGATGACTTCCACCGATAATGTGAATACAGTCTTTTAGAAATAAACGTCTTAGTCTTCACAGGAAACAACTTGTTATGTTCAGGGTATTTATTGATTTTAATTTGAGTAATCAGGCATTAAATTGATTAAACTTTATTTAATTTGAGTTTAAAGTTTGACTTAGTAAATGGAGATTTGTTTCTAATAAAGAATAAATCCTTGTTGGTGCAACCCGGTCATAGGGCTTTTATTTTTGTAGGTAAAGCTAAGACCAATGTATGAGACACAAACGGCCCTTTTCTTTAATTTGAGTGGTGTGGATGTTAAACGGGGGAACACTGCTGGGTGCTTTGGGTTCCTGTCTGATATTGTTTATAGTGAGGAAAAAGAACTGGGAAGTAGGTGTAGTGTTTCCTCAAGAACACCTGCTCTTTTATTACAGGAACTGTGATGAAACTGTAGACGGGCACCATCGTTTATTTAAAACCAGTTTTCGCCCGTTATCGGTACATTGGCTCATTTTAGAATAAGTTGACAGAAAACGTTTCCTCTTCTTACATTCATACAGTGTCTTGCTAAAATAAACGTCAGACATACTGTAGGTTTACTGAGTTATTAGGTTTACTTACACAACAAAACGGGCTTAGGAAAAGATCTTATGTCTGGTCCACGGTTAAATGATTCAATACGGGACAAGAACAGTGGTCTCCTGGGTGGTGGTCCTGTGTTTGTTTGACCCACCCAATCTACCCTCCTACCTGTCCTTCACAGATGTTCTCCTTCATTATACTATGTCAGGGGCTCTGAGCTAAGTTTAAGTGATTTAATGGAAATGCACATATGTGTCTTTGACAAGCAGTTCAGTTAAACTTTACACATCGCTGTTTGTGTGCAGAGTTACAGATTGTTCCTGGTTTTTGCATGATGTGGAGATGTAAAAGACAGAATTAAAAAAGATGGATGATCAATAATCTGTGCATTTATTCCAGTCTAAAACCAGCAAAGATCTGATTTCAGAAGTCAAAATTGTTGTGAGGCCAGTTGACCTTTTCATGCACTCAGATAAAATTTTTTACTTAAATAGCAAACTCCACCATTTTTATTCCAGCGTGAAAAATAAAAACAGGTCCGCGTAGCTCAAAGTCTGACACACGTCATCAATCACGAGACCCTTCTGACTGACAATAGACTGAGAGCTGGTGTGTGATGGATTAGATCGTCACCAGGTTAAACAGGGCGTGTCAACATTTATGGCTACCTGGTGAAGGAGGAAATAGCTTGTGCACTTTGACCTCGGTGTGATTGCGTGCATGTGAAGCAGGATGTGGATGAAAACCCATCAGCACTGTTCATAGTCACACTTATGTAAATAGATGTTCAAACTGATTCTCATTTGGTAGACTTCCATAACAGTGTATTGTACGCCCCATGTACATAGCAAAGGTCTCAAGAGGACGCAGAGTCATTTGTCTCAGAGTTGTGTTTTTTTTGCCCAAATGCACTTTACGACAATACGTGTCGCTTTTTTAAAGTGACAAATCTGAAAAGCAAATTTAGTCTCCTCTGTCATGGAAAGAGCAGCTTGGTTATTGACCCCAAATTAAGACTTATTTCCCCAATCTGTTTAACATAAACTGCAGTGCCGCATAGTAATTAGGGCGGCTGTCCTTGGACCATTTTTATAAGAATCTGCTGAAGTGTCCTTGAGCAAGAAAAAAAAAAGGTGAAGACAATACAGAGGTGCCTTAAACTTGCATTTTTTCTGACGGCCATCGGATGACAACTCCTCTGGTTGCAAAAAGAAGTCTGATTGTATCGAAGTCTCACTTGATTTATTCACTCACTCCTTGCCGCACCACAGTCGGACAATCTGTCCCAAGCTGTCCTAAATGTCCCAAATGTCCTCACGCTGAAGGTCTAAAACTCAAACTGGTCCACACAAAGTTAGCTGAACAAGTATGCACACACACACATTGACACAGTGGCAGACCCACATGTATCCCCTCTTTTAGTACACACATTTCACACATTCAGTTTGTGTCACTGTGTCTCTTTTATGCTCGGATGATAAATGCTCAGATCTTGACTCATTAGTAATCAAACTTGCCCGTTTTAAATGAGTTTCCTCTTATCTTGCTCGTTTAACATTCCGGGCTGTTTTTTCCTCGCGATGAGGCTTTGAGCCAGCGAAGTGGACTTTTTCCTCTGGTACTTACTCCAGGTTGGTTTTTGGATATTTCTGTGACTCGCGGTCAGTTCGACTGTGTCTGAGTGGGAGGGGAATTTGGATTAGTGTCACGTCTCTCTACCAAGTGATGCACATGCAAGCAGAATCTGATCTAAACCTGCTCTGAAGCAGGTTTAGATCAGATCCTGCTTTTATTTGACAAAGTATGATTCTGTGGAGCTCTGGAGTGTATTTACAATAAGAAGTTATACTGTATCTTCACCCTGTATCTGCATTAATGTGCAGTTTATTCAGCCGAGGCGCTTTCGTGTTGAAGCATCTCAAACAATCTCCAACTTGTCTGAGAAGACAAAACAAAAGGGAAGAACCAGCATCAAGACGTCTCACATTTGGCTGACCCATTTTACTGTTGAGTGTATTTTTTGTTCTTCCTGTTTGGAACTGGCCAGATGTTGACTTTGTGATATCATGCCTGGATATTTTTAGCATCTCTGATAAGATTTCAAAGCAGAAAAAATGCTCCATGATAGTGTTAAACAGAAGTGAGGAAATACATCACATATCATTGTATTCATTATTTAAACTAGGAAGCACAACTAATTTAAATGTTCTCGATATCTCAACAGCTACACCAATTTTCAAATTGCGGGAGACAATCACGTGTTGAACGCAAACATTTAAAATGACATAGTTGTGCTGCTGTTGTCCTGGCCGACGCATCATATTCTGCAGACTAAAGAAAACATCCTTGTTTGGTACAGAACCCTGCAGAAATCACTCTGTCGTCACCTTTATATGTTTTTACAACTGATGTATAAACGATCATTCCCTCCAATTTTGCAAAACATTTCACAATTGCAATTTCGAAGATCCTCACAAATATAGTTATACGAATATGTGGTGTGTGTGGAGTCAGTGGGTCTTTGCAGGAAACTGACTCATTCTGGCACGTGTGTGTGTGTGTGTGTGTGTGTGTGTGTGTGTGTGTGAGAATGTTAATTTGTCCCATTAACACAGTAAATTTGACACTTGAACAAAGGCAGCAGGCGAGGAGGGGCCGCTGGAGGGAATCAGACACAAACAAAGTCAGTGTTTGGATAAAAATAATTGTAACTATAAATCACGATTCTGCCTCATGGTGGAGAAGAGATGAGTAGGAAACTTTCATGTGGTTATAACACCAGCTGACAGACGTTTGGAGACAAACCAACGGGCTTTAGTGTTAAAGGCTCAGTTCACCCAACTGATTCAAACACATTATTGACTCACGCTAAGTTTTAAATGCTGTGGTTTTGAGGTATTCCTGAAACACAGACGTACAGTTCATGACTCAAAGGAAAGTGAGGGAATTCCTTTAGAAGAAATACGTTATAACCAATATTATGCTAAAAAGCCATGGATTTTAACTATCTGGTGACAAAAGAGAAGTCAAAACAGTTCAGACATCAAGATTAAAATTGGCCTAAATTTAGTTGATTTTATGTTTGTTTTTTTAAAGACATCTGCTGTTAAGTTACACCGAACAAAAAGAGCAACACTTTTGTTTTTGGTTAAGAGTGAAAATAAAAGATCCAAAACATTTCTTACACACAAAAGGCAACGGGATACAAATGTGTTAACTTCTTTGTTGGTGAGCACTTCTCCATCCACCTGACGGGTGTGGCATATCAAGATGCTGACTAAACAGAATGATTAATACACAGGTGTGTCTTGGGCTGGTCTCAATATAGAGTTTCAGTTTCATCACTCAAAGCTACAGACGTCGGGGGTTTTGTCTTCCTGACTGCGGTGATGTCCTTTTAGCCCTGCGCTCTTTTGACTCATCGAGCTTTGACGCCGCATTTCAAAATGCTAACTCAATATAGAAGTACCTCCATTTGAATGTGTTGTAAAAGTCTGTATTTTCTGCTGGCTTTGATCAGGGCATCGTTAAGGTTTGTCTGCTTTCTCACCTGCTCTGTAATTTGCTCTGAGACATAATCTCAGGGAAGCTCATCTGCATGTTTGTCGTCCTCACCAGCGTCAGCAGAGTAAAGGAGTGTTTTCCTTGTAGTTTGACCCGGATGCTTCTTGCTTGAAGGGAAATGTGATGCCACAGAGTGATGGATTAATGTGTCAGTCAAAGCACGGTGATATTTTGACCCAGTTACACCTCCACTTCTCTCTATTTGTACCTTTTATGTCTGCTTGACTTTCCATTTCTGTCTCTCTTTTCCCTTTTTAACCGTCTCAGTGTCTCTGACTCTTTGATGTACACTTACTCACTTTTCTGAGCTATCTGAATCCAGTACGGGAATCCCTTCAGCTAATATACTCACGCAATATTGCACTCATCCCCGATCTTAAGAGCTTTAGCGGACATCCATCCCGAGGCAGCAGACTCCAAAACCTCCCAAAGTCCCAAAAATATACCCGGATCCAACAGGAGAGAGATCCACACACCGCACACTGTTTTACTCTGGATGCTGCTGCATTATAGTGCTTTGAACAGAAAACACAACTTTTTAAAAGTTTGCCGTCACTCAAATTCCCAAAACTATTTCATTCATTTGTAGTCAGCTGTGGAGAGCAGCGGGAATGAATGAGGAAAGGAATCAGGTCATTGAGCACATTTAAATCCAGGCTCCAGCAGACTAATTACACCGTTTCAGCTTATCTCCGCCTACCATACAATCTACAGACGTGTTTTGTAGGTTGAGTGAGACAGTAAGGGATGGAGGAGGTGGGGGAGATATTGTCCATAGACATCATACAATTTGTATTGATTTGATGCTCGATATCTAAAGGAGTTGTTTTGACATGAAGTCTTGACAGCGTGTCAGTCTGTTCATAAGATCTGTAGATGTTTTACGCTAACGAGATAAGTGGGACGTCTTAGTTGAATTTTACAAACAAATACAGCAGTTCATGAGTCATGAGCTCCTGATATGTTCGAGAGAGTGATGAATGAAAGGCATGAAGTGCAGTGGGACGTAGTGCTCTCCTCAGAGAGAGCTGCCGGGACGACGTATGTTTGTGGGCCAACAGTAAGTTAGCATCGCACTAATTCCCACGACAAGAAGTGATGGGATTTTGGGATTATTTCAGAAAGTAATCTCTGTGGCAAACAAACGCTGATGATGCTTATGTGTTTTGTTGACACATTGACTTTGAGACGAGGAAACGAGTAATTCAAAAATGCTGACTCATTTCTGGGTTCTAGGAGTCATTCCAGCAGCACCATATCTGTGTCGCATATTCTACTGTATACAGGTGATCATTGCAGAACCAACAGGAACTAATGCAATACGTGACATCAGACATCAAACTTGACCTTTTATGCTGTTGCAAACTGATTTTAAAGTGATGCACACGTCACTCTTTACACAGTTTGTGATAAACTCTTGAACTCTTCCCCAAGAGGAATGACAGGAAAAGATATCTGAGGTGTTCTCATTAATCAGAAGACGAGAGGCCCCTGCAGACATGAGAGGTTTAAATCTGAGTTATGTTTACCGTCTAATAGCACAGTTACAGACGGCTACCGCCGTAATCATGTTCAGCAATCATTCAGCAAAAAGTTAGAAATAATGGCTTTAGACAAGTTCAAGTGTTTACTGTGTGACAACATTTACCGGGCTGGTCTGTGATGGTTGACCAAACAAATCAAACTGCTGTTTAACTGCTGCCGTCACCCGGCTTGAATCTCCTCAGGGGCCCTCAGAACATTCCAGTCAGTCTGTCAGTATGTAAAGAACACTGTGTTTATATGAGTCATGCTCTCTTAACTGTGATTGGATGAAGGTTTTAGAATTTCTAAAAAGTACTCTACTGTTGCACATGTTGTCACGCGCTGGTTAGAGACGTAACTTACAGAAGTCAATCTGTCACAAACAGCTTAAGCTGACTACTATGTCATCAGAGGGGTTAATGCCATTCTCAGTCCTACACACATTATTCCCTCTCTAATATCTATTTCATATTGACGCAAAAACATCTTCAAACAACTTCATTTTTTCTCAACAAAAACTACATTTAAACATCATGCTTGATAATTAATTACAATATAATAAATGTCCTCCACAACAAAACTTAGTTAGGTTGAGAAAAAAATTACGGTTGGGCTTCAAATAAGTACGTAAACTAAGTAAATGAGAAACGTAACATACCATGAGCATTGAAAACAAGTCACAAGCATCGCTAATGTAGCCTCTGAAATGTGGGACACAAACACCGCTGCTGGTTTGTTTTACTCTCATGCTGCGTTGGTCTTCACACTAAGTCATCACATCCTGGAGCAGAATCTCTGAGCGTCTGGGTTCATGCTGGATCTACTTGAGAGCTCGGTGCATCTCATTCAGACACTAAAGGACGTGTTGTGCGTCGGTATCAGATGGCGAGGGGCGTGGCCAAGAGTTGGCGTTTGGCTCAAAGAGCCATTACCACGACCCTCATGAGTTTCAGTGATGTAACTCGTAAGAACTCTTCCAGTGGGAGCATCTCTTCTGCTTCCAGTTGGGTAAAGCGTCAACGATGAGCACACATGCAGAGTTCACACTGAAAGCTGACAGTTCTGACTCAGTTGGTTCGGAAATTGAGCAGCGCGACTCCACCGAAAGAGATGTCAATCATGACGCCGGTCATTTAGCCTCACCTCTGAGGCACGGTGGCTGGAGGGGAGGATGTGGAGGTTTGGTGGGTCACATGTCTTAATGCTGTCTCAGTACCAAACCGGCACCAGGTTCCCAGGGTTTGATTACGGGCCAGTAAATGATTGATGATTGGAGGAGAAATGGATGTGCTACCAGAGAAACTCCTGAGAAGTAATTGGATGAGGCTGAACTCGTATTGAGTGGTCGTGTCACGTGTTACTTTCTACTTCAGGGAAGCTGCCAGAATCACACCTTGTACCTTGGGAGAAATTGTTATGAAGACAATGACCCGCATGTGATCGCTTCTTTTTCCGCACTAACACTAACACAGTTATCTGATGGTTCGTGCTGTTTTGTCACTAATTTGAGAACCGTGACTCACGTTTGTTTGGCGAGATGGAGGGTTGGGTGTGAGGTGTAGAGGAGAAAAAGCCCGAGCCTCATTATTTCTCACGCATTTAAAGGGTGCATTACATCTGTGCCCTTTACCGACCTCTTCGAGCGACCGGTATTTATAGAACCCACAGCATGTCTTCCTCCACAAGTGAGTCATTGCAGGTAACTGTAGCAAACAGTGACACGTAATATGTTCATACCTGAGCGGCGTACGCAGGTTAGTTAAGAGATCAATAAGAAGTGATTAGAACCAGCTGGAGGACATGATAAGGATTTAATACATCACCATTTAAGATGCTTCAAACACTTTTTGAAGCTGAAATCCACATTAGGCCTGGGCTGAGCCATCAACAGAGCTGTTTCCCCTGAAGACATTTTGATTTGTACTTTGATTTGATTTCAGGTTCCTTTTGTGGCGCCTGCTGTCTGCACACTGCCACTCGCACCGGAAACACTTGAATAATAGTAACATGTGCTTTTATAAATGTCTGCTGTGAGAAAAGGCCTGCTGTTTGACAGTTGCTGTGTTAGTTTTACTCAAAATGAATCCTTATTTGTATTTAGTTGTCAAAGGACGCTAAGGGCAAGTTTTACAGTACGAGATACAGTAAATGCAAAAAATGAGGGCAGTTTTTTTTGCATCAAAACGGATTCTAGACTGAACTTAATGTTGAGCTATTCAATATTAATTGTTACTTTAGCCGGCTTTGCAGCGCTGCATTGGTTGCCCTTTGTAAAGTCCTTACCATTGCAAGACGACGGGTATTTTATTTTACCACACACTCTGGACGTCCCAGGTTTAAATTACTTTCATCACAAGGCAGACTTCACACTGAGAGTGTGTCGCCTTGTGATGAAAGTGGCTCTGGGGCCCTTTTCTATTCTGAAACCTCTCTGGTGTATTCAGTGTCAGGAAGGTTAGTGGACGCTCATTGTCCTTCGCTGCCTGTAACATTGGTCACACATCATTAACCGTCCCATGCAGGGAAACGGGGTCGTGGCATTACGTTCAGGAGACCATCTCAGGAGTGCAGATGAGTTTCAGTTTGCTGAAATGAGCTCAGATATTCCGTGTCTAGGAAACAGGAAGTCCTCATTCTGTTGGAAAATCACATTTGTCTGTGGCTTTTGATTGTTTCTTTCACACTGGTGCCAACAGACAATGAACTCAGTAGTTCGACTCTAACACAGGGAAGATGGAATAGAAGGTCTTTCCTGGTAAACAGGGTTTGGTACACAATGGTTCAGTCCAAAAACAGAAAAAGGTATCCAAAACACAAGGCTGTAGGATGAGACTCATTGTACAGAAGGAAGGTCTAATTTAGAAGTAAATGGGAACAAAAAGCAGGAACGTTAACTATGAAGACGAACTGGCAACAAACCAGGAGAGCACAAAGACTGAACACATGTCACTGGAACTAACCAGGGAGGAGTGGGTATCACACAGGCAGGAAATAAACAAGTGAAGGATGTGAAACAAGAGACCAAGGGGAGTTTATACCAAAAATAAAACAGGAAATATTAACTGGAAACAGGATAAACGGACCTGGATGTTGCAGATTCTTTGGACAATTTAAAGTTATTGTGGCTCCATATGGCAGTGAAGCAGCTTCTCAAAAGCAGGCTTATCTCAGTTTAGTCAGTTAGAAAGCTTTATTTGTTCCCAGTGGGGACACATCTAAAAGTGTTCATTACAAATGTGACCGCTGCTGAAACAAAAGACACCGAGGCATCCTTAGTCGTTGACTGAATGAGCTTCTGAGTCCATTAAAGACACAGTGTAACAGATGGCCTTCACAATACTTCTTAACTTGGCCCTTGTTCTCTTTTCTACAGGTTTAGCAGGTCTATGGGCTACTCTTTGTCTGATATGTTTTCATGTCAGAAAACATTGACTAGGAAGTGGCTGAGTCGAGCCAATTCAGTTCCGTAGTTCCGTATTTTGACAACTTGTAACGTCTTAACTCTTAACTTTTATGAACATTTACTGAAGTTGAGCATTACTTATCATCTTAAACTGATTTCAGTCATTCCAAACAGCTTCTACGCCCATCCGGGTTCATAACACGAATCAAAACTCAAGGACACGTAGCAAATTCATCTGAGAAACAGGGAAGAGCAGAGCTCGTCAGTCAGCTGTCAGTTGGTTGGAAGTTAGAAGTGACAGCGCCCTGACTCAGAGAATTATTCCTGCATATCCCCAGAACAAAATGAGCAATGTGAAGCTTGTGTGACTGGCAATGAGCAGCAGCTGATACCCACAAAAGTCCTGAAACATGACGTTAGCACACCGCTCCTGTTCGTGGCTGCTCCTCGGACACGTCAGGGAAACATAATACATATCCAACGTGTTCCATCGGTGCTGATGTTTGTTGATGCAGAATTTTGATTTTCCTCTTCCTGTGAAATAAAAAGTTGCTTTACGTGTCTCCAGAATTTAAATACATGAACAGGATGAATCTTCTGCATGCTCATTCGGATGCTTTCCTCTTTTTTCGAGGTTTGTGATTTAGACTGAAAAGACGGAACAATTTACATAAGAAAATGCAGTCTGGCTTTGACAAAATGTCTGTGAAATACACTGTAGGACGCATCATGTGTGCATGTGTTTGCGTTAGAAACATTGTGCAAATACTTGGCACGGAAATAAAAGGCTGTGGTTGTGTGTGTGTGTGTGTGTGTGTGTGTATGTGTGTGTGTGTGTGCGTGTGTGTGTGTGTGTGTGTGTGTGAGGAAGAGAGAGGTAGAGTCATTATTGAGGAAGGGATGACGCTCCATCGCCAAGAGAAAAGGCTGAAATAAGGGAAGTGAATGGGTTATGTTTGTGTGAGTTTGAGGAGTCTGAATAGACACTGTGAAACGGTGTGTGTGCGTATGTGACTGAATGATTGCAATTGTGCACTCTTGATGATAATGATTGCTTCTCTTGTGCAATTAATTTGGTGCAGATGGTGTTTTCCCCGTTTTAAAGAGATCCTGCAGAAGCTGTCAGGTTTTGTCTCTTTTTCCTCCTTGTGTGTGTTTCTTCTCCTTAACTGCAGCATTTGGGCCAATTACAGCGTTCTATTAGCACAAAGAACCTCTGTTTTGGGAGGTGGAATCGATGCATCGGTGTTCGGGAAGTTGTCAAAAATTGACGGCTGGAGCTTCAGACGGATTCTGTTTGTAAGACTGCTGGAGGTTAAAAGCTCTGAGACCACTGGAGGGGGGGGGGCTACTGGGTCTTAGACAGCGAGCTCAGTAAAGTGCTGAGCTACAGGGGAGTTGAGGGAGTTACACTAGATTGACATTTACAGTCATGACGGGTGCACATACAAGCTTTCATACGCTTCAGCTAGCTGTGTAAAATAATCGGATGAATGCTTCGCTTGTCATCACAACCGAAGCATCCCGTGAACGTGTCCTGCTAAATGTCAGGTCAAGTCCGATCGTCACCTTTGCTTTGCTTCCTTGCTTTTGCTTCGTGACTGATTATTGATCGGTAAGATCTGTCGATGTGGAGGCCTTCTGAAAACACGTTCGTGATGACAGGCAGTGAAAGAGAACCGGACTAAAGGACTGTAGATACTGTAACTGAGATGTGTGAACGTGGTGACATCCAAGTCCTCAAGGGATTAGAAATAGGAGCAGTCAGACAATCAAACTGCTTGTAAACATGAGGGGTGTCACAATTTTTGATTCTCAAACAAAACTGGATTGAAATGAGTTTTGTTTCAGAAGCACAATTATCTTACAATCTTTATTTGGAAGTAAAACAGAAAGCGAGTGCACATTAAGGTTGATGAACCAGGATACGTTCAATGGGGACATTTTCTTACATCCAGTGTCTATATGCAATATCTGTGCATGCCATCTAGAGTTTGGGTAAGTTAGAAACATGTCATGGTTACGAGTAACTGCAGGTCTTTGACACGACATGAACTCTGGTCTCCTGCATTAAATGAGCTACACGACCATCTTATGTCTCACCTTGCTGTAGTCACTAACATTAAACGTTGGGACTGGACATTGGAATAATGGTTATAATCCCTCATTACACAGAAAAGCTATGTGCACAGAACTACGGTGAGAAGTTGAAGAGCAGCTTGGTCTGTTATGTGTGACGAATGTTTACAACGGACAGCTTCAGAAATATTCTCACTATTCGTCTTTGTTTCCTCTCCCCAATAATACGTTTGTGTGACCTGGGGTTTGTCGTCTGGCTGTTGGTGTTTCTTTACTTTTAGTTTCCCCCGATCTCAATGATGTACTTGTTGAATGAAGTGTTCTCATTACAAACAATGAAAATATGAAACCAGAGCTTTAATCATTGTCACCCTAAGACAAACAGAAAAGGTTCCCTCAGACCAAATGTTGCTCACAATGTTCATCCCACGACGAGCTCTGAAAGCAGCGACCTGGTTTGAATTGCATTTGTTGGAACCGTCAAAAACACTTTAACGCTCTCTGGAGCTTTTTAACCGCCGACACTTTTAAACCAGATTGTGTTTCATACCTTTTTGCTGCTTCTCTCTTGAGCCTGTTTATGCTGTAAAAACCTCCCTGTCCGAGGTGAGGTAAAGATAACAGAGCCTCGTAGCATCACAACTTCAGTCTGACCCCTCGGCTCAGTGCAGAAACAGAAACCTGTCGTTCAGAGGCCAACCTCAGCTGCTCAGAGAGCCCTCGTCACAGGAAAGAAAATAATCTTCTGGGACTGTAAAAACAGACGGCAGGTAGAAGAGCAAAGCTCAGACCGACAGTTTAGAGGTGGGCACCTTCACTGTGACCAAAACACCACGTCAAAACCTGATTGGCAATTTGATACATCTACAAAGGTGTGACGAAACGAAAAGGCTTTAAATGATGTTTGATTTATTGAGCCTGGAGCTGGTAGGGATTTTTAGTTTATTTAAAAAGATCACATACAGGTGTTAGTTTAGTGACTGTTTATTTCTATGTCCTTGTCAGAACAACATTTGTATATTTCCATAAATTTGAGGTTTTAGATGGATACAGATGTGAAAAAACATTCACTGAAGTTCAGGACTCAGAGTCTCTAAATGATGATTATTTCTTTATCTCATTTGATGCAAAGACTTTAAATCACTGAGTTGTTCATTTGAAAAGAAAGAGTTGTGTGAGAACGCTCATTTCTGCTTGAATAACAAGCGTCCTCAAAAAGACAACTTAATGCATATACGTATGTATTGTCCTTTGTCAAAAATGTTCAAGCTCAGTGAACCACGATGCAATCACAATTTATTTCTACTCCCGAGCTTTCACGCATAATTATTCTTTTTTTCGCGTCCTCGTTTGCTCTCTTTTGGTCTCAGCCAGCAGGAGAATCGTGACCCGGCCGTCTATTTCAATACATTTTCACTTGTTTATGACACCGAGAAGCAGCATTTGATAGCGGCTGAGACGGCGCTCACGGCCTCTGGTGCCAGTCTGCATAATAGCTGCTTGTCTTTGCCTGCTGAGAGGGAACGCCAGTGTCCAGACAGCTATTGTTTGCAATTAGGGATTCCCACTTAGGCCTTCAGCTCTAGCCAAAATGTTTTAGTTTTTTTGTGAGACACAATGTCAAATGTGAGGCCTTTGTTGTTGATAAGAGCATGAACAGAGAACACAGGCTGGGATGGGTGAGATCTGGTCCTTTTGGGGTGAGCAAGTGCACATCCTCCACTGCAGAAATGTGGTTTAGTAAGATTTATGAAGCTGCTTACCAGTTATCAAATAACTAGAAGTGCACTTGGAGCGTGCAGACCTCTGCCAAGGCAATTTCTATGAGTGAAAAATAAAGTGTGTAGAAGTGATTTGGATCCGCTCCAAAATCCATGAGCTCTTCATGGGTGTCCCGTGCTCCACCTCTCCAAGTTTCATGAACATCTTACAAACAAAACAAGAGAAGCTTAAAGGTAATATGTCAAAAGAGTGGGAGAGGAGGAGTTATATTTTAACACAATGTAGCTGACTTGCAATTGAAGCTCTTCCAAGGCGTAGATTGACATAAAACTCTCTTGGTTGAATCATCAGTACAAAATATTTTCCGAAAAGATGAATATCTGGTTCTTTCCTTATGTTTCCTTCCTGATGCTCGGACAAACCCCGCCCGGTTGGCTCTATTTTAAATTGCCCCCTCTTATGGAACAGCTGTTTCCTGTAGGACCTCTCACAGACATAGGAAGTGTCCTGATGCTGATGTCCTCAGATGAACGAGAACTTTCTAGGACTGTCAGAGAAGACAGAGGAGAGCAGATCTTAAATGATGCATGAGCCCTGCATGTAGTACATCAGAGGCAACTCTGCAAGATTTAGCCGTCTACGAGTAACCAAACCCCGTCTTTGTGGCGTTTCTTTATTTTGAATCTTAGATCTTTTTTAATAGTGCTTTAATGTGCTGTACTCCGCTCCAGCAGTTTTCTGCTAACAACTTTAATTAGGGAGGCATAAATTAAGTAAATGTCAACACATATTCACTCCCAACTCATCAAATACTGATGTTTGGCGTCAGTATTTGATGAATCAGGGATGTTGTGTCTTTTCCCCTTGTTTCATGCATAGTGTCTTAAAATATATAAATAAACTCCCAACGTCGGTTCACTTTGTTTCAAGGCTTGCTTACGCATCAAAACCACTTGGTTAGGTTCAGGAAAAGATTGAGGTTTGGGTTAAAATAAGTATGTTTGTTACGTAACTAGCGTAAAGTACAGAAATCACATAACAAAACTACTGTAAAATAGCAACTTTAACTTGGTTTCACCCGTCCAACCTCCCCTCCCACCAGCTTTATCTCTCATCTCTGATATAGTACGTCAGTTAATCTCACCGTCTAATAACGGTGTAGATCAGTTTACATTGTTGAAAGTCTAGTGTGTCTCATACAGATGCTGAAGGAAGCCTCATGCATCGGTGTCTCTATTAGACGAGTTGGGAGTGAAACCAGGTTGTAAATGTTCAGCAGACAGATACAAATCTGCAAAATAAAAAAGTTTAAACCAAATGACAAAGATGAATGACTGCTCCAGACGAGCTGCGTAGCTTGTGGTGTTTTTGCGTTTGATGACATCATCGACAGTCGAATGTGAGTGACACTAACATCACGCTTCTGTTCTGACTTGAGGAAAAAAGAGACATTTTAAAAGCACAACATTTGAATGCAACAGCGAATGCTTTCACCACATCCACTCTAACGTTGTACAGGCCCCCAAAGGTGACAGCTTCTGTGCAATCAGCTCACTTGAGTTGACGTAATGTGTTCATGCAGAATCACCGGAGTGTTCAGTCAGACGCGCACAGTCGACTCTTCAGCCCATCCGTGTGGACCACCGAGGGTCCTGCCTGCAGTCATCAGGGCTGAAGAAAAAACAAAACGTGCTCTTTGGATCTAATCAGCAGCACTTCAGCAGCTCGTTCAGTACCTGATATGGAGCCTCTGAGAGGGCTTCAGAATAGACTGTGATGCAGAAGATATTCTGAGGCAGAGTAGGACATCTTTTCTTCACTTCCTGTTACAGCTAAGATTACATTTTCCCGATTTTGCCTCACATTTAGCAGAGGCATCAAAATCACTCAGACCCTAAAAACCAGGTAGGAATAAAGCCTGTGTGTGTGTGTGTGTGTGTGTGTGTGTCTGTGTGTGTGTGTGTGTGTGTGTGTGTGTGTGTGTGTGTGTGTGTGTGTGCACTCTGTCTTCATGACAGATTGGAGCTTTTTAGAGCTTCTTGTCTGGAGGTATTTCCCCAGTCAATCCTCATCTGTCCTTAATTGGGGCTGCTAGCTTGCTGATTGCGAGGCAGAAGTTCAGCTTAGCTGCGGGTCAAAGTTCATGCGTATCGGATGTCAACAAAGTTTCGCTCAGTCGTTGCGTCGCTGCAATCTCTTCCACAGTCTCACAGATTTAAGAGCAAATGAAGGTATGCAGAAAGAGCTCTTCATGCATCTGGAAAATCAATTTAGAGCACATGGTGTGGAGTGAGAGAGCATATTTGTTGCCACAAATGCCTCCAACATCTCACCTGTCGACTTTTCTAAGCTAAGCACACATTCGATATACAGAAGCTTACAGAGGAAGGCAATGCAATATTTGATAAATAACACATTTACATGACGCTGAATAAAAGCACAGCCCAGATTAATCTTTCATCAAACGGGCAAAATAATATCAGATCATAAAATATGATCGCTGAGCTCAATGAACACTTTCCACACTTTTTTAAAATCTCTTTTTGTGACAATTTAAGACAATTTATGTGGTCATGGAACCTAGTGATCTGGTGCTGTGTACATTAAAACATGGTGGTCACTCATCTTAGTGAAGGCTCTTCTTCTGCTGTGGCTCCACAGTGGAGGAATGAAGTCTAGTATCACGACTTTGACATACTATAATATGAATTCTCTATAACTTTACTGTACTACTGACTTCTCATAAATATAGACACTGTAAGGACTGGTTCTGGGGCACTAAACCTGTTTCCATGTGTTTTTTATAAAGGATACACGAACGAGTTTTGCCGACATCTATAACTCTCACTTGAATGCGCTCAGTGTAGGTTGCTTCGGAGAGTATATCCAGTCATCTAGTTTAAAAACGAGCTAAATGTGCCCTCAATGGATTTTCTCACTTTTTATACTCGCTATTATAACACGTAACTTTCAATAACAGTCAATGCCTGTTGCTCGTTGTTCTACAATACTTGCTCTCAATGTATTAGTGGTTTGCAGAAACATACAATCACAACCTTTTTCCCCGTGGATGAGGGACTACCTGAGCATCAAAGCTCAGTGAAGACTGCGGCTGAACTGAAGCTTTCAGGTTTAAATGTTGTTGCTGAATAAGAGTAAATATTTGACACTAGACAGCTAGGAAAAAGAAAAAGAAAATAGGTTGAAGTATGGTGTACATTTCGTACTACCTTGTCATTTGCAAGTGTTAATTGAAAAAATAAATGCTATTTCATTGTTCCCTAACAATGAGGGAGCAGATTCCTGCAGCTTTGGAATCAGACGCAGGTACCTAATGATCAGGAAGAGCGTGTTCAGAAAGCACAGAGCCAAAGTGCTGCTCATGTATTGTCAAATCCAAAATGAGGCGAGGCTCCTGTTTGAGCGAGGAGATGTGTACGCTGCCTGTTACACCGGCAGCTGTGTGAAAAGGCGGTCACTACTACAATCACACTCGTATCAATGTCTCATTCCGGAGAAAGGTCGCACTGTGCAGCCGACAAATTCAAGATGAAAGAAGATCAGTGTGGTGTTACAGAGGCCTTTTGGGGGGATAATGATGCTTCTGTTGAGAAGCTGTCAGCCTTCCCATTTGATCTGATTAGTGTGTTGGCACCACTGATCAAAGAACAAGCCTCATTTGCACGCCATCACTTCGCGTTTGAACCTCAGATGGTGAGAGTAAAATAATTTGGCAGATAGGGACGGACCTTGAGCGGTGACTCACCGAGGCGGCGTATTAGCATATTGCAGATAACGTGGACAGAAAATAAAAAGAATCCATAAATAAACGGCCCCAAAACTTTTCAGTGGACTTGCCGGACAAAGAAAAGTTCAAATGTTGCTCCTGTAATGGAATAAAGTCTCGTACTTGAAGTCAAGGCAAGCCTTCAAGTGCGACAGACCACGAGCCTCAGGAGGATTACCGTAATGCATTACCAACAAGTCTGAGATTAAACAACTCATTTTCAGAGGGCTCACACACAACTCACTCCGAGGGCTTTGATTCATAACTCACGCCGACTACTTTGTTGTACCTTGAGACGTTTAGTTGAAGCCGTGCCAAGCTTATAGCAGACGTATAGGAGCAGAGATGCATCGTCTGCAGTTTTCATGACGTAACATATATTAAGGGTCCTGGTGGTGCATAGTGAATTAGCACCCTATAGGCCTCCTGAACTTATTCTTTCAGCCAGAATCTGAAAGGAAAAAGCAACTTTTTTTGCAGTTTTCTTCACAGTGGACTAAGACGTGTCCTGTCAAGGAGTCCTTGGAAAAAATGATCCGCTCATTGTGAATCACTGGATGAAAATGCCAAAAGACGTCAGTTAAATTGATCGTTCAGTGGCAGAGATGTTGAGTTTTATGCCTTTCAGCTCATACAGTGAAGAGATGACTCCATTTAAGGCCTCTGTCTTTTTGAAGATGAAGATATCAGCGGAAGTTTGCTGGCATCAAAATGTTTGGACTTCATTTTGGATTATTTGGAGATATATTTTCTGTAATTATTGTTGATTAATTGCTGCGTATTATTTTAGAGTATGTACAGCATCAATATTCAGCTTCTAGGCGCTGATACTACCTCCTCTCTGTTGAGTTTTCAGTTCGGAATTCAAGATGATTGAAAGCTTTAAAGTTTACGTAGCGCTGGAACGATGTCTGTCAATGTAATAAACACTCTGGACTTGTTTGTGTCATCTCGCTGTGGATATGGAATAAATATCACGTTGTAGATTCATCGTTATAGGCTGACAGTGTTTGACTTTATGAGCAGCAGAAACTTTATTACAAATAAATCCTGCTTTCTGTCATTTTTGTTTCTGCCAATAAATATATTCCTGAACTTAATTTAGAAAAGTTGAGTCAAGCCATTAGTGGGAGTGGATTTATTTTTCGCTGATGCAGCGAAATATAGGCTGATAAAAACATTGATTTTCAAGAAGTCTTGTCTAAGTGCAGCTGAACTAACTTTTCTTCTTCTCTTGTGAAACGATGCAGACTGTCGTTTCTCTCTGCAGATCTGAACTGATGTGTGGTTTTGTTTTGTCTTTCTCCTTTTTGTTGGTGTTTCCATAGCGACAGCATGCCAAAGCGGATCGCTCTGATCTGCTTCCTGTCTCTGGTCATGCTGATGAGCATCCTGGGAAACCTGCTGGTCATGGTGGCCGTCTGCAAGGACCGACAACTCAGGTGGGACAGAGCTTCTACTCCTTTCCCTGACGTATCTCTTAACGCAAACATCCAGCTCTTTATTTTTATAATAATAACACCTTATTTCAGAGAATGTCTCCTTGTGTGTCTAAGTGAGACAACGACAGAAAGGATGAAAGTGAGAGAAGTAGAGCCACGGTTACATGAACTGCTGCTGAGATACTGAACACAGAAGACAGCAGAATATACTGCAGCAATGAATCAAAGAATATCTACATACAATACATTTCATGAGCATAATGTTCAGAGTCAGGGTGTTCTTTCTTCTGTGAAGTCTAACGAGAAACTGCAACGATGTCTCGGGACTCGGGCAGAGCCGGTAGGTCATCCTGAGGATGGCCAGTCATGTGGGAGCCGCCCTCACCGCAATGATACAATCTTCTTCTCTTCCTCCCTCTTCTCCCTCTCTCTTTCTCTATCGTGTACCATGTCTCTGATAGTTGGACTCTCTCTCTTTGTCTGTCTTTCTATCTGCCATGAGAGCTCAGGGTGACCATCGTTATGCTGACATGTGTGTGTTGGGTTGTGTGAAGGATGAATGCATGCGAGAAAAGAAAAAGAAAAGCAGACGTGTGTGTGTGTACGTGGGAATAAAAAGTAATTAAAGTCAGCATTCATTTCTGTGTATAAATGTGTGTGTGTGTGTGTGTGTGTGTGTGTGTGTGTTTAAGAACATTGATGAGTGACAAAGTCACTGCTGTGATGTCTCACCTCCCCGAGGAGAGAGCGATGACACACCGTCTTTATTTGTCCCGGCATCATTGTCTTTCTGTCCACTGGGAAATACACACACACACACACACACACCCACACACACACACACACACAGAGAGACGTCCACTGTTTTTACTCCTGGTTCACGTTAACTGCAAACACGTAAATATAAAAAAGACACAAATGCATTATAGATGCACACGAAAAATAAAAAAAGACTCACTCCTGCTCTGGTGGAGTGTCCCCTGGGTGACCGTGTTTGTGACAAAATATAAAGCAGAACTCTGAGCACATCATTAAAACAACTGTTGAGCAGCAGCAGAGTCAGCCTGTTTCTTAGTCAATCGTAAGAGAAACAGCCAGTCGGTATTTTTGAATTCATCACAGGAATACTTCACCCACAAGAAGACTACTTGTATATCGATTACTCACCGCGTGTCACCTTGACTTCTTGGAGAAAAACATTTTGTTTTCCTCACATGCCTCCCGTGTGAACGGAGAATCGAAAAAATGTCTTGATGAAGTGAAGCATCAATCAGCTTAATGAGGAATATATTCAAGGTGCTGGCAAGCCAGCTTGACTCTCTGGGCTCTCTGACTCTGTGCAAAGATTCCAGTGCATCTCTGCAGGATCTATGGAAGCAGGAGAGACGGTGGGACGACATCATCAAAACAGATAGATTGTCGGAGAAATGGCAGGCGTGGGAGGTGAACGACGCGGCCACCTTAGAATCTATATGCATGTATTCGGTGGTCTTTCACTCCGCGTGTGAAACAAGAAGCCGACCTTGATGCATCTGTCCCGTAACGTGAGGACTTTAGTAACGCCACTACCGCAGTTATTTTATATCTTCTCCTCAGCCTAACTAAGTTGTTTCCTTTGAAGACAGAAGTTTGAAAAGATGCATGTAACGAGCAGAAATCAACACGTGATGCTGGACTTTTGCAAAACACATGAAAAATGATGAGCAACTTTTTTGTAAGATATCGAACTGTTCTATGAGAATATGTTTTGAAGACAAAGGGGTTATAGCCAAACAGTCAGTTAGCAATCACTTAATTACTAACAAGTAAGTAAGTTAGCAAAACATGCTACATGTTAGCATGTCACACTTAAAAGCCATGACAGGGAAAGATTTAAAATATATTTTATTACAATGCGAGGACACTCTGGACAAGTGAAGTGTGTGCAGCCTGCAGGAGAGGAAAGCTGCCAGACACGTTAAGAGGCATTACACACACACACACACACACCCACACACACACACAGACACGTGCTGCCACACAGACTGCATGCTGTTTATAATGGACACCAGGCAGCTTTATGAGCAACTGTGGTGATTAACCTGCAGCCATGCGAGCTGCAGGATCTTCGTTAGGGGTCTTTGTATTTTCTATCTAATAAGCACATGTGTGCATTAACACTGTTATGTGCTGGAGGATATTTCATTTCAGTATGGGGATAGTCAGATTACTGTTTTTATTGTGATAAGTAACAATACAAATCTATTTGTTTTTTGTAATTTTCTCGTGTTTTCATTGTCTAACCTTTGTTTTTGATTGGTGCCGTTTTGTAGAAAACAGTTCAGCCTTAGTCGTCACAAAGAGGCATTCTGTAGTCAACGCAGGCTTTCACCTCTTTGGATTCAACCACATGACACTGACACCGGGATTATCTTATTATTCTACAAGAAAGAAAGAAAATAAAATAAATCCAAGCAATTTAATAAATACAATAATTACATGAAAGAACACAAGAAATCCACTCAAAGTGTCTTTAAAGGCAGAAAGATTATCATTAGCATTCCAATCACTGCTGTGGTGATCACAATGTTGTTGCAGAGGCATTTAACGCCTCAGGCAGTATTTCACAAAAACTAGAATATCAGCTTAATGCTTTTTATTGGCAGTGGAGTTGTTTTGTTCTCACTTCCCCAGGGTCGTTTGATTTACATGTTTTCAGCCCTGAAATCTACCCAACCGGGAGGAGTGGACCTGCGACAAATTAACAAAAGTTTCAAAACTAAATTTCCAACACTTTTGATATATGACAATATTTCAGAATCATTGTCTTATCTATAATCAAAGTATTTAACTTCACAAAGAAAAACAGTGCGGTTTAACCTAATTACAATTAAAGGATTTAAAGAACATTCATCCCTCTTCTCCTCTTTACAGTATTTTCTTCTTCAACATGCTCATCTCTCCTCCTCTTCTTTCCATATTATCCACTCGACACACCGTGCGTCTGTAAATCACACCAACCTTCCAGCAACACGATCCCTCTTAATACACTTTATTTATTCTTAGGACTTTAAGCTAAACACGATATGTCATCCTAACTAAACGCGACGCCTCCCGCTCTGGGTATGTTAATGGTTTCTAAACTGTCCTGAATTACAGCCAACAACTGTGTGTGTGTGTGTGTGTGTGTGTGTTGTGTGTTTGAGCATACAGTGTGTGTATATAAACCTCATTAATCTACAGAAGGTGTGCACATGGTTTTCTGTGTTTCCGCTTGCGTTGATGCATCTATTTGTGCGTTTTTGTGTGTTTTCCGATGCGTGCATGTGGACATGTGTGTGTGCATGTCCGACATGATTTATATTGTGGCGCAGCAGACAGCTGCTTGGTTCCTGCACTAACACTGTTTTTAAGGGGCTGTTTGGGTTAGTGACAGGCAGATGGAAAACCCTCACAGCCATCCGCTCTTACTGACGCTATTTATAGACCGCAGACCATCCACGTGGCAGACAGCGTGGAGAACAGACCAGCTGACTCTTTCACGGGTTAACTGGTTGGTTGGTGGTTCGTCTGTGAATGCAAAGCTTTACCAACCAGGTGATGAGGCGCGTCGCTATGCGCTTGTTACAAGCGTGTCTTTTAGAAATTAACTTGACTGACTAACTACTAACAAAAGTAACAAATGACAAAATATCAACATTGACTTTTAGTTTCACAATAGACACAAACACCGGTCTGCTGGGTGAAAGTCCTGTTTGTTTGACCCATCCACCACCACCGCTCCCACCCAACAGTCACAGACTGTCTCGCTCTTTACACTACGTTAGCATCTACTAATGACACGTATAGGTGTACATTGGAGCTTTGTGAAAGCCTGGTGCGTCTCATACGGACGCTAAAGAGTCCGTCTGTGTGGTGGTATCAAGACACCGAGCGGCAGTATTTGACGAGCTGGGAGTGAGAACAGGTTGACTGATCAGCTGACTGAGTTGTTTTTGTACCCAAACCCTGTGACAAACCTTTCAACCACCATTTGACCGGTATTATATAGATTAATGTGACAATAACTCATTTGTCAGAAAGGTTACAAATATGCTTAACAGCTGGCAGCCAAGAGTATCCTCTCGCTTTGTGTGAGCAGTTGTGGTATTGGTCAAGCACAAAGCTGCACAGAAAGAGAGAGCGAGAGACACAAAACAGTGAGGGAGTATTTATGCATGTGTGGGTGACAGACAGTCTGCTTAATGAACATATATCAGATAGTTGCAGGACTCTCTGGAAGCCATCCCACCCTGCGTTGGCTGTTAAGCAGAGATCAATGTAGTAGATGAAAGTAAAATATGTCTTGGGGTCCATTTTATTGTAGTGTTTTTTTATCTCAGCACTACTTTGTAGTAACAGCACGGCCCCTCGCCTGTGACAGCTGTATTGCTGCGATAAAGAAAACCAACTTTTATCACGGGGAAGGTGATAAAGAGTCTGCAGACTGTTAGAACAAAGAGGACTCCAGGCTCCTTTATATCATCATGAACAACCTATTTGCAGAATGAATCTACCTTAATCTCATTCTGTCTCGCTGTGGTTTCACCTCATTTCAAGTTGAGCGTTTGATGACTTTTCTCAACGTGTCATCACTCCTCTGTCCTCCGCCTCCCATTTAATGAAATGGAGAGATGGATGTTTTCTCTTTCCTCGCAGTGCTTGTTGTTGTTGCCCTGTTCCCGTGGAATCTGTTTTTCTTTTTGCTGATATTTAAAGACAGACTTTTCCATCTCTGCCTCTGTTTGGCTCAAAGTCGGAGTGGTTGTGTGGAGTCTCTGTCAGAGCTCTGTGCAGGCCTGTCAACTTCTTCCACAACAAGTAGGGAAAAGCATTTCTTTATGGAATTGTCTTTGTGCTGGCCGGCATGTTGAAACAGGAAGGAGACGAACGCAAACTGTTGCCACAAAAGGTGGAAGAACATTATTGTCTAATTGGCTTCAAATAACTATGGAAGTGGCCATTTCTTAAGCATGGAAGTTACCTGACAAATAAGTCAACGGTTGGTTTAATTTACTTACGGAACTGACGTTACTTAAGGACTTAAGATACAAATATACAGTGTCAAGAGTTGCATATCAGTGAACAACTTGTTGCTTTCTTGAGCTGCTGTTGGCTGTATTCATGATAAAAAACACACTATGACACACACACACAAAAATAAACAACTCTTTTTCAAAGAAACAATTCGCCTGTTATTGGGTGTTGCTGCCCAACAGTACAATTACATTTTCATACAGCTGCCAAACTCTCAGTATCAGTTACTGTACAAGTGTGATTCAACGTCGCTGAGAAACAGCGTTGCCAAAGTCATTACCAGCTACGACAGCAACGCTGGTCTTGTTTTCACCGTGTGAGTCTGTGAGTCATCTCGACACAATGTGTTCCTGGAGACGCCGACTGAAGCAGGAACCACCACAGAAGCAGTTTGGAGTACTTTGTTATATTTCTGCCTGTCAATGGACAGATTTTGTCACAGTGATAGCGTTGCAACATGCAGTCACAAAACGTGCAGGTGTGTAGTTGCACCACAGTCTCGCGACAGTTTGTGAAATTGTCACATTTTGAGTCTATTGATTTGTAACATTTTCAACTTTCAAAGGAATATATTTCAATCCAAAGTATCTTTTCTGCACCGAGTCAGTCAGGACGACATCAGGCGACAAAACCAATGAAACAAAATCACTTCGTTAGTTGCATAGTAACGTTGATACGTTTAGTTGTCTGTCCACCATGAAAAAGGATCCTAATCGACTTTTCAAAAATGTGTGTTAATGTACATCCCAAGGTCTCTAGTTTGAAAGTAAAAAATTTAAGTTTTTTTTTATTCAAATCACATTTTTCTTGTTTTTCGAATAATAATGTCAAAACAGCATCGGTAACCATTACATTTACTCCACTCTCCTTCCAATGAATGATCTAAATATGCATCGTCAACATTGATCATTCATTATTGATTAATTGATCACAAAAAGAGGTATCACTCCAGAATGATAACGCATATTTGTTTATCTAAACTCCTCCTCTCATTCTTTTTCCTCCACCAGGAAAATCAAGACCAACTACTTCATCGTGTCTCTGGCGTTTGTCGACCTGCTGGTGTCGGTGCTGGTGATGCCGTTTGGTGCCATCGAGCTGGTCCACCAGCACTGGATCTACGGCGAGACCTTCTGCCTGGTCCGGACATCGCTGGACGTCCTGCTGACCACCGCGTCCATACTGCACCTGTGCTGCATCGCCCTGGACAGGTGAGACGTTCCGGGCTGGTGGTGTGGAGGAGGAGGGTGAACATGTACATCTTAAAACACTGGCTCTGTGTTTCAGACACAGACGGAACAAAATGTGTGAACACGTAGAGTAAAAATCCCAGAAAAGTCTGAAACAATGGCAGGAAGTAAAGATAGTGTCAGAGCATTGTCTTTAGGTAAATAAATGAAGGAAAATATAAATGCTATACTCTCTCTTTGAACACCACAAGTTCACTTTATGTTGTTTTAACTTAAATAGAAGACATTTACTCTGGACAATGCAAAAAAAATAACACAACAATTGTAAATATGTAATATAAAAGTCTCTCCAATGTTCTGCTCAACAGAATCACACCACTGTGAGACCTTGAGATACGTGGAGAGCTACTGTAGGGATTGAATCAGAGCTACTGTGTAGTTGTGTAGATGAGTCGTTCCAGGTCAAACTGATCTACAGTACATCAAGGCCTGCAGTCTAAAATCGGATGTGTATTTTCCTGCTTGCCCCTGGTTGGGTTTTGTGTAAAAGTTTAACTTTTATTTGAAGAGGATTTGATAAGGTAGAAAAGTTGCCCAAAAACTAAAGAACATAGTTTCTAGTACTTTTCAAAAGTAACTTTTTCCCCCCAAAGTCGTTCCTCTGAAAATGATTGAATAGAAGAACACGGATTACTCACCGAAACGTAAAGTTGGTTCGGAGCTGAAGCATTAGTCTTTGAACCTCTGAAGGGTGAGTACTGTAGCAGCAGAGTGATGTTATCAGACTCAAGCGCTGCTTTTCACTTGGACAGCTTTGATATTAACTGGAGCGAGAGGACCTCCGGACTGATAGCACGGACCGTGTGAGGATATAGACCGGATAAATTATTTGTATCGCCTCTGCAGCCAGACCGACACTTTGTCATTTACAGCACCTGACACATTTCTAACGGACAATTCACACTGCTAGAGAGCACTATAAAGGTTATTCATTCACTGAACATGTTGTTATATGTATGTTGATGTATGAATGTGTCAGCGTTTATCTTGAGAATTCTAGTTTCTGATTGGTAGCAGGTTAGCCCTCATTAGCTAGTTAGCTCGCTAGCACTTTGGGACAGGGACTGTTCCTCACCTCTAAGCCCATTAGTCCATCTCTATTAGCAGATGCTTTTTTTGTCTTTTCTAATTGAATGACTCAGATGTCCTGCTGTTGTTGTTCTCACTTCTCAAGCTTGAGACTTGTGACTTTGCAAACACGCTGCAATATTGTAAGCCCTAACAAACGTAGCGGGCGAGTGATGCTGAGGAAACTTTCTGTATTAGAAGTCTCTGAAAGTCAAGAGCTCATGAAATATGTATTCAGCCTTGAGGGATTCCTGCACTGAATATAATCTTAGGAACTTTTAAGGCACAATAAGTGTTGTGTACCACTAGTCTTAGCTGGATGCAGAGAAAATATTGTGCCACCGTCTTCCACCACCACCTCTCACTGAAGCATGCATAGCAATGATGACGGTTGTACATTGTTCAAATTAGACACTCCAAAGATGCAAAGCTAGGCAACAGTGAAAGAGGAAATTGTTTCTTCATTCAATTATCTGGCCGGAGGAGCTTTGTGCTCTTTTATACATTCAGCTGCCTCCGCATCCTGGAAGAGCGCATCTTCCATTACCGATTCAAAGCGAGGCAATCACCCTTCATCACCCCCGAAGTTCTTAAAAAGTAGTTACCTAATCGAAAGAAAGAATAAATTAGATTACTTGATGAAAGAATAATGAGGTAGGTAGGTTAGGTACAGCCCTAATACATTCACATATGTTGTGCTTTGATAGTGATAAAATGCTCTTATTTTGTAAAGAAATCTAAATAAAAAGAAGCTTCTGCTGTAATATGCGACATATCTTAATAATCAATCCAGTATTGTATTTCTGTTTCAGTCTTAGCACACTGTTTTACTCTGTCAACTGTTTTGTTTTACTTGAGGCATTTATTTTCTATTTCCTTTCTCATTACTCGTTGTTTTTTTGAGTAATTATGAAGTTAAGTTCAACCAACTGAGAGAACACAGCACAGTGTTAGTTCTCAATCTCTTTAAAAGCCTTTTTCAAAAAGGCAAAAAAGAATGTTTCCAAAAATGTTTCAAATAAAATAGAGGAAAGTGCACGCGACCGATAAATAATGCATAACAGATCATAATTAAAGTACCCTTTATCACACATTTTTGTCCTCATGAATAATTATTTGCTCTAATAAACCACAGTCACACTCAACTATGCTGTGAATATGTGCTGCGTTCTCATTAAAATGGTTGTCAAGGTATGTGATGATTATAGAAAGTTGCTCTTAAGCTATAATTAAATGCCATTATTGTAAGAACAGGTGTAGTAAAAGACAGCGTCTCAGTGTTGAGCAGCTTGTAAACCCTCACGCTGTAATTACAGGCCATTTGAGAACCATCGTCATGTTTGTGGTTGTATTAAAAATGAGAGGCAGACTGACAGAAAGAGAGCATGAAAGTCTGTCCTCGTGTTAAACTGCCGGATGAGACGAAAAACTAATGAAACTGTCAGTGAGTTGCAGCAAAAACATAAGAGAAAGTCTGGAGTCCCATATGAAAGAAAATCCCAGATTTACTTTATCTCCCGGAGTGTATCTGTGTGTATGTTCTGCTGAATATTTTAAATACCCAACCAACACACAGCAACACACACATTCTGTGGAACAACAGAAACGAAGGCACTAAAGATGAAAACAAGTCTTGGCAGATTCAGCACTGGATTTGTTTGGTAATCCTCCTTCATCTCCAGAACTTGGATCCATAACTTCTAAACGTTTAGGGGTTCATTTTGCAGGCAGAGATAAATGCCATCACAGTGACACACAAACAAAGAATTATGGATTCAGAGTACAGAGAGAGAAAGAGCGTGTTTGCATCCAAAATCATTTTTGCAGCCTTTTTAAACCACGGAGCATTACTGACCTCTGGACAGTCATTACCGCTGGCCATTGAGCTTAATATGTCTTTTCCTTTATTAACTATACCATTGAAAGTTTGGAAATTAGTAGTTTCCACATCTCTATTTCCCACAAGTGTTACCAACCAGAGGGGTAGACCAACCTCTTTGACCCTTTAGCACCAGGTGGCAACCTCCAGTTCTGCCGAGTGAAGCCGATGCGGAAGCGTCTTAAACCTGCATTCTCTCTAGTGTCCACCAGGGGGCGACTCCTCTGGTTGTATTGAAGTCTATGAGAAAATGACTCTACTTCTCTCTTGATTTATTACCTCAGTAAACATTGTAAACGTGAGTTTATGGTCTCAATCTCTAGTTTCAAGTCTTCAATACAGCATGATGTTCATTTAGTACATTATGGTCCATTTAGAGTCAAACAGACCATAAAGCAGGGGATGCTTTAGGGCGGGGCTACACGGTGATTGACAGGTCGCTGCCGCTAGTGATGGCCGTAATCCAAGATGGCGACGGCGATATCGCAGACTTCATAACATCAGTCCACAAACCAATGGGTGACTTCACGATGTCCACTACTTATACAGTCTATGTTTAGCACACACAACCCTCACTCTTGCTCACACAGTTGGCTGCTGATAGCTGATAGGTCAATTCAAGGTGACCGACATGAGCACATTATCATTTCTATCAACTGAAAGCTGCTCTTATCTTGAATCTGACAACAGGACACGATGAACACAGTTTAAAGTGAAACTGGTGAGTGACAGGGGACAATGTGTGACCCAGTCTGCATGATTTGTCAAGTTTCAAGAGACTGCTAATTGTTTTCTATATACTGCACAGAAATGAATGAAATGGAAATGAGCCAATGGGGGCCTGTAGGAAAAACACATCCAAAAATCTAGAACTGCGTAGCATGCAATTGAAATAGTCAGAAACATTGTAAAATATCCATGATTTATCGAACATGGTCTTTAAACTGAGCTTGTCAACCTCTTAGGCTGTTCATCTGTTAATGCCCCATCCTTAGGACATGGAGTCTGCTAATCCCAGTAGAAGAGGCCTGAGAGGCAGTTCTGCCCCAGAAGCCTAAGTCAGGGCAAACACGCTAATGAGAGTAACGGAGTTGCTCCATAGGAACAGCAGGGGTTAAGTGCCTTGGGTGAGAGCACTATGACCATGCAGGGAGGGAAACAGGCCTTGACTATTGGAGATTTCCCACTGCATATTATTTAACAGATCGCAAAACTCACGGTTCATATCGTATCACGGTTTTGAGTCACGGATCAGATTAGCAGAAAAAAGGAAGGAAATATCGATTTCAACGATGCCACGTTTTGTTGCTGCGGATGCGGTTTGCTGATAATCGATGAACTTTATCGGCTGATACAAATCGTATTTGTTGTTTTCTTATAGCAGACAAAATGTCCAAATGTTACATTTATTTATTGTTATAGTCATCCATCGTAGTTATTTGCATAAAAACACAATTCAAATGATTAGGAAATGCATGGCAATAGTAGTTTTGATTATGTATTATAGACTGATTAGCGCTAGAAAAAAATAAAAAAGGTTGGCTGCAATTGAAAGCAATTGATAAAGTTGGGAAGTATTGCTGTTTTAGAAGGTGCTATAGCTTCCCCTCAGCACTCATGGAGCCTTTATGAAGGTGTTCCTCAAGGATCCGTCTTGTTGGAATCTGGAAATGTATTTCCCCCTGAAGCCCACTCACATGAAAAGAGTGTCTACAGTTACTGGCTGCTTTGTGGTTGGAGAAGCTTTATAGACAACAAAGTTAGAGAGAAACTCTCTCTTCCCTCAACCTTCAAGATGCCTTCAATGCTTGAACTTATGGAAATAAAAAGGGCGGAAATATTGAACAAAGAATCCTCGCACTCCTCTATTTACAAGATGTCCATGAGCAAGGCAAAGAATCAGTGAAACAACTTAATCTTCTGATCAGCTTTTATTTTGAAGTTATGAGTTATATTCAAGTATTCAACTGCACTCCCCATTGCTTCACCAACTATTTGAAGTCATGAATCAAGCAAAAGATTTTGATCTGCCCCCCCGGGGGAACAAGTTGTGATGGAAACCTGGAAAAACAGATGTTTTTATTGGATATGATTTATCCAGCGTCTCTGCATGTCTACATGCAGAGATTGTGACGATTTTCAGAGGTGGGAAAGCAGGCAAGCCGTTGTTCTTGTCTCTTGTGAAACCAAAACTCTGTTATCTAAATACATAACGCTCAGGTATTTTAACTCAATTCATTCTGAAAAAAAGGAATAAAGCAGTACCTGTTTAAAAGTGACACAAAGGAGTCCTGGTCCAGTGTCCGTAGGTGACGAGTTGGGAGTGAGAATGTGTCAGGAAATCAAGTCATGTCGAGTGAAACCAAGACAGGAATGTTCAGTCATACCAAATTTTCACAAAAACCTGATTTTCACATTTAATTTCAGTTACCTCCAATAAGTGAGTGTGAGTGTTGTTCTCTTTGCCAGCAAATCAATATCTTATTCATTATGAGAAATTCTTTTTTTCTTCACCAACGATCAATACTAAGAGGATCATCAGATAGGGATGTGCTGGACTTATAGCACAACATTAACAGAAGATACTGCTCTACAACACGAACCAAACGTTTTCAGAGTTCCTGCTGACAAACTGAGTGAAGCACTGGTGGAAAAATCACTTCCAATATGTTTTTGCTTTTGGAGGAAGAGCGGAGGGAAAGCTCAGGAAGGCTGCTGATGTCATTTATAGCTTCCAGCATTTCTGAACAAAACAACAAAATAAGAGACCAGGGAAGAAAACAACACATTTCCCGGGTACATTATTATAATGAAGCTGTAAAAGGAAGCATCTGTCGACTGCATCACTGGAGGAGAAAGAGAATAAACACAGAAGGAAACAATGAGAAACCTTTGAATACATAATATAAAAGAATTTAGAGAAAAATAAAAAAAATGACAAACATTTCCAGCACATTGCCATTTTATTTATTTCCTACTGCTGTCAAATACTGTCACTGCATGTAGAAATATGTCCTGACCCAAAAACAAATGCTCTGCTGAGCTGCTGACGGAGCGTTACAGAAACACAACATGGCGTAAACATCGATGGAAAGGAAATGGCCACCACGTTGTGTCGGGACACACACGGTTTGTCTTCCTCCTGGTGGTGGAAGCCGTCACTTTCCTTCAGAGCAGCAGAGATTTTAATCATATTTGAGGAAATTCAGGCAGATTTTATCTTATCAGATTGCTTATTAACACACATAATATATTGTTTAAATTCAATTAATTCTCTTTTTCTGTTATCACGCTTAGCTGGACAGGAGTAAACGAGATTGGACAAACCAACCTTGTGATTAACTGTTAACCCACTAAATCAAGTTTATTAATTTTACTATTATTTAGTTGTCATCACTATTCCTATTGTTAAGAAAAAATCACATTAAATCTCGTAAGTAGCCAATTATGACTTGTTAAGGACTCAGAAATCAAACTTGAATTGTGGCCAAAATATAAATATATAAATAAGGCGCGTCATGTAGGTTTTTACCGGCAACACAGACTCTGTCTTTGTAGCATGTGGTTGCGTTCCAGCTTCATTGTTTGCATATTAAGTTCTGCCAAGTGACGATGCAGTTGGTTATGCAGGGTTTGGAAGTGTAGGCCTTATCAATTAACTGGATGGTTTTAACTGCAGGATGAGGGATTCCCATTCATTTCATTTATTTTACTGTAAAATGTAACTCACATGCTTGTTCTGCTGCGTCACATCGCCTTTGGTACGATGATGTATTTGTCTTCATCATTTTTAAACAGATATTACTCAATTTTTTACACAGTTCCATGTCGTTTTTACCTGTTGGAGGGCAGAGCGAGAAGCACAATGCTCACGTGGCTTCCATGGCCCCGTGTGGCCCCGTGTGGCCCCGCGTCCATGCCGCCTGTATTTTGGCTGGTAGAACTAGTCTCTTTCTACTTTGGACACATTTTTGCTTAATTGGGAACATTGTTAAATCATCGATTTCTGTCTTTGGTTTCTCACAGTCCTGGACTCTGGTAAAGGATTTTGTCTTCGTCAAAGTCATATTGACTCATCTCAGGAAAAGCACAGGTGTTACTAATAACAACCATGGCTCAAGTGTCCCAGTAAACCATGAAGGTGTGAAAGTGAGCCAGCATGCGCAATACCAGGACTCTGAAATCAAAGCAGCTGTATTCAGCCATCATTCATTTTGTCTTTAAACCTGTGCTTTTACTGCTGCGACAAGTCAAACTGTGTTCTGTGACAAAGCTCTTTTACCGTTTCCTCATCTGAGAAGAAGCTTATTGCAGCTTTCCTCTCGTCAGACCTTGAAGCAGGTCAGAGGTCACTGCAGCTGCTGAAACTCACAAAAAACGAAAAACACCAGAACACTGAATTGAAGAAGCTGAAAGCAGCGAGAGAGCGGCAGCGAGAAAGAACTTGGCTGACAGACAACAGAAGCTTGTGTACGTGACAGAGAACGAAAAGAGACGGACGGCGAGAGAAAAGAAAAGGAAATGCAGAAGAAAACAGAGAGAAAGTGAGAGAACATAGAAAATAAGTGAACAGCTGCAGGATAAAGCTTCTCATTCACCCACCGTCAGCTGAAGATGCTGAAAAGGGCTGAATGCAAATGAATTTAGACTAAAAATACCAGAACCGCCACTAGGAGGATGCTCCAACACAAAGGCATTCAGTGAAGAGGCTAACACACTCAGAGACATTTACACTGAGAGTGAAAACACCGGAACACTGAGCGAGGGAGAGAGGAGCAGAGGTAGAAAGAGATGGTTACACAAAGAGTTTAAATATCACTGCATGCTCTCATGTTTGGAAGAACTCTACTTTATTACAGATATTGACATTGATGTGTGCTGTAGTGCCTGATGTCAAACCAAATAACTTTATAACTATTTAAGTTTTATTATGCTGCTTTCAGCAAAATCACAACACATACAAAACATGCGACACATTAGAACAACCCTTTCAAATTATGTCTATAAATAACTCATCAAAGAATCTCCATTTGTATTTGTTTTTTTGTTTTTTTAACAAAATGTGAATTTGAAATCCAAAGGTATTTTCCTTCCTCTGTTCATGTTAAAGAGATCAAGGCTGGACCGAGGGCTGGGAGGCTAAAGGTTCAAGAAAAGGCGAGTGTGCTTGCTCGAAGGGCTCTGGGTAATTTTATCGGAATGTTATACTCGGAAGTCAAACTTTTTTTGAACAACTTCAATAGGAATGAACGAAGGCGCCGCCTCCGACGCTGTATCCAGTTCTCTTTATACATCTATGGTCCAGACCTCGTCCTGGGAGGAGCTACTGGCAGCGACGGGCGTGGTTCAGATGTGTGACGCGACACGGAGAGTCGACTGTTTGTTCAAAACAACAATTGCGGCTCCTGAAGAGGTTAACTTAGATGATGCATCATGAGCTTATCCCTGTTCAGCCAAAAGTTAGTTTACCTTTCTAGTTTCTAGTTTTCTTTTCCCTGAACACAAACCAGCATTGAGTGCACTGAGTGGGGGCCACTGGGGGCCACATCACAGGCTAATGCGAATCATCTCACATCATGATAAATGTACAGTAGCAGTGATGATCGTATGGTGTATTAACATTAGGAATGCAGGGAGAATACTGCTGTGACTTTACTGTGTGATAAAGGCTGGTGTTAATATAGAGAAGAAGTAAATGATATCACAGCGGTTATGTGAAGGACCCTGGGATGCAGAGTCCTTCACTCAAGAGGCAAAAAGAAAGCTATAGAGACAGAAAGAGAAATGGAGCGAGGGAGCGTGAAGACACAAGGGACTGAAGAAAGCAAAGCGTGTCATCCAGCAGCGTCTCGCTTTAATACATGCGCCTGCATTTATTCTTCATTTCATCGTCTCCTTTACGCCACACTTCTGCACGAGACTAAGCCACCTCTCGTATCACTGCAACTAAAAACAAACCCAAAACCCGTCGACATCGATCAAAGCCTTCTGAAAGAAAGGGAGCAGATGCTGATGACTGACATGATAGGGCAGTGCTGTTTAGTCCATGTAATGAAGTATGTGACATGTGTCGCTAAAGATCACATCTTGACCCTATTTTTAGGGACTAAAGCGGTGGTTCTTAATTCTTTACACTGACAGGCTGCTGGCCGTCTGTCCTGACATGTAATTAGTGCATGTAATTAGATCCACCTGGTGGATTCTGATGTTGCAGGTGATTCTTGGATGTGTTTAAGGAATCCCAGAAAATCTAAACTGACTTCTTAAAACAACAAAATCAAAATTGTATTCTCCCCCCCCCCAGACTTATTTAATTTGTCTGTCCCGTCCTGATTTGAGTGTAAAGTCTCATGTTCCTGATTTGTTTCTCTCACTTGTTAATGGAGCTCATAGGATGAGTTCAGGCAGAGTGCTGAGGTCAGACGTTCATTAGCTGATTGGCATCAGATGTTTCCATTTTGCTTTGTTTGTGCTTAATAGTCTCACAGACTCATTTTTTTCTGAATATCTTGCACGTTTCATAAAGTTTATAAATGGTTGTATGATCTCTACAAAATAGCCCAGCTGTCAGACAAAAGTCGAGTGCAGAGGTCAACATTTCCATCTGCGAGTAAAAAATCTACAAAATTAAAATAGTGAAAATGTTCCTATTGGTGGTGCAGGTGAATGTGTTGACTAACAGTATGCTGTCTGTACAAAGCTGCTTTGTTTGAGGTGAAGACAAAATCCAATGACCCGCAGCAGCCTGAGAACGTGGAACACGGCAACACTCTTTGGGTTTGGCTGTTCTCAGAAACCAGCGTCCATATAAATAATGTCTGAATAAAGATGTCAGAAATAAACAAGAGAGAAATGTTTTGCAGATCAAAAGGAAACGGGGGCCATTTGAAGTGCTCGCGGTCAGGACATGCTGTCATTCAACCGTGCCCCGTCTGCTTCTAATCTTCCCCAGGTTCAAGTGTGTGTGTGTGAGAGTGTGTGTCCACCTTTATGCATCTATCTTTGTAAGTATTTAAGCTTCTGGGAGTGTGTGTGCATACAGTGTTCTTGTGCATGTTTGTGTGAGGACATTTCTATTCAGACAATGCAAGAATTCATACTTGTGTCGGGGATTGTGTCACTCAGGCCTTAAAGAATCCATTTGCAACCTTTCAACACTATATTTGGGCAATTCAAACAGGTAAAGGGCCTCTTGACCTTTTTTTTAATGCCCCATTACATGCAGACCACACACAGTATACACAGCCTCTCCACATCACTGATGGCACCGCAAGTAGGTAATGAGGTAGGACCGTAGCAGGGGAGGCAGCAAAATATCAACAGAGAGTGACGATAGGGATGAAGTTAGCTTTAATGCTGCTGCTGCAGAGCAGAGTGTTCAGTCAACCCTCTGAGGATAAGCAATGGTTATAAAAATATGTAAGCTCAGCTGCTCTGGAGAGGATGACTTCGGGGGTTAGAACCTCGATCAGAGGAAAGCTGCAGCTACAGTATAGATTATTATTTAAGGAAATTATCTGGCATTCTGATAAAGCAAGTTTTTGGATTAGCGTGTTAAAGCTGTGCTTATCGTCTTTTTTACTTCCAGGCTTTACGAACACCAGTTATGTTACTACTTATTTAAACCCATACCACGATCTTTTCTTAAGCTTAACCAAGTAGTTTTGTTGTGTAAGTAAACCTAAAAACAAAGTAAACCTTACGTTGGAAACTTGTTTTGAAAAGAGACGGTATGTGACAGTGAGGTGAAGGAGGCTAAAAGGCCTCACAAAGCTCCAAAGAGAGGGAATATGTATCTGTAAGCGTTTCATTTGGAGAGACTTATGTACCATGTCAAGCCCCCATCGTCCAATAACAGGTGTTTTCACTTATGTTGCCTGATTAGACCTCTTCTCAAAGTTCTGTTGGAGTGAACAGCATATATAGTACAAAGTACAATGGTTTAATAGGCAAGGCCACTCAAATTGCTTTACATAATGCATTAAAAATATCATAAATATATTAATATTAAAATTAAACAATTGCATTTTAGAAAAAGTGAAAGTAATTATATACTTACAAAGTAGAATCACCCTTATAGTGACACATCTTCAACATGCAAAGGCACACTGGTACACACACACACATATCCCTGTACTTCTATCTTTAAGAGGACCCTCACTGATATACTGCATTACCAAGGCCTTTACCTTAACCTACACCTAATTCCAACCTGAACCTTAAAACCAAGTCTGAACCCTCAATCAGCCCTTTGCAAAATTGAGGACCGGCCAAAATGTCCTCGCTCCGTGTCTACACACACACACACACACACACACACGCACGCAGTCATCGACCAGGCCAGGTACAATTGCAGATGTTGATGACTTAACAATAAGCAATGTGGCGTCTGTCATTTGCCCTTTTACTTGGGATTAATACCTTTCTCTCTCTCTCTCTTTTCTGACACCCATTCTGTTTTTATCCTTCCCTTCCTTCCTCTGTTTCCTGTCCTGTTTCTCTACTTATTTTCCTCTTTTTTTTTATTCCTAACTTCCTCTTCATCTTTTCCCCTTGCTCCATTTTTTTTCTTCTTCTTTTGCTTCCGTTCACTTTCTCTCTTCCTATCTCTTCTTCCTCTCTTCTCATGCTCCGTCTCTCTCACTCCGTCTCTCTCTCCCGGGCACTCATTCACAGTATTTCTCTATCACCAGTGCTGTTCCATTCATGCGATTCAGAGCCAGCATCATCTCAGCGCTATCACCGCCCGACAGCAAGCTATTTCCTGCTGCATTGTTTGATATCATGCTCATACACACACACACACACACACACACACTTGCTGGTGACAAAGTCAGAGTCAGAGCAAATGTGTGTGTTAGGTTGTGAGTAAGTTACAAAGTGAATGAGACGGATACAAAGAGAAATACGAATTTAAGAAGTGCTTATTCTGATAATCCTGCTCTATTGGATTGCTGGAAACACGCAAAATCCGGTTTGTTTCACTCATTTCAAAAGACAGAGTGTTAAAGACTAAGCTGCTTGGCTTGTAAGCATCAAAGTAGAAACATAGGGAGAGTGCAGATAAAAGGGAAGAAAGTGGACAATAGAAGAGACAGATCTGGGGCAGAGTGATTGTTGACTTTAAATGTTCTTTAAATGGAAGAGTCCACATAGAAAAAATACATTTTGAGTATCAAAAACTCTCTTGCAGACTTAAAAATCCCCTTTAAAAAAGTGTAGTTTGTACATTTGTATCTGTAGTCATCTTTGTTGCAAACAAAGTTTTCCACAGAAGGATGAATCCAACATGTCATGTAACCTGGTTTATATGCTAAAAGGTGACGGAGTGTATCTGCAGCCACCTTCTAGGAGCAATAACTGTCATGGAGGACAAGTGATTGGATGCAGCAGTTAATGGACTGAATGTCCCGCCTCCAACAGCAATGCAGCAGCCGAGGCCAACTGACAATTTACCGACTAATTATAGTTCTACGAAGAGACATTCGACTTTGATAATGTCAGAACAGTTATTTACCTCTTTTCAACATTTACTTTAATTTAAGATAACAGAACGGCTGATTGTTTTTTAAAGGGATAAAAAGTAGCTTTAGTGAAAGGTAGAGGTTAAAAGAGAGGATGAAGAAAGATCAAACGTACTCACAGACAGGCAGAGATAGTGGATGAGAGACGGATTGACAGACAGACATGTGGGGGGGGGGGGGGTTCTAATGCTTAATGATTGGTGGTTAGCATAGTTTTGTAAATGCATTGGCAGCAAACACCCTCTTGTCTTGCCAAAAGGGCTCATTAAAAAGGAAAAGAGAGACGGAATGTAGAGTGACAGTAGAAAACACCAGAAATAAGCAGGTATTTTAGCTGTGTCCCTTTGTGCAGTCACTCCTCATGTATGGCCCTTATTTTTGTCTGGTTGCAAATTTTAGTGCTAAAATAAAAGAAGAATAAAAAGAATGGCTAAATCTTCGCAATTTTATTTTATAAACAAGTTCTCTTTTATGTATAACTTGTGTTTTGTCTACAGCAAGTCATTTCTACGTAGACGGGTAGCGGGGTAATAATCTGTGAGATTATAAAATCATAGTTTTGCGAGAAACAAACTCAGCAATTCTCTGAGATTAAAGTGAGAAATTTATGGCAATAAATTGATGAGGTTTTATTTTTCAAAGAACCAGGTTGGATCAACCTCATCACACCACAGACCCCATGCTGAACACTGCGGTAGCTTAACCCGCCGAGTGCAAAACTGTGGTTACGCCAGCCGCCATCTGAATTGTGTTGCTCCTATTGTTATTATGGCAAGTTCCTGAGAGATACATAGACATTTACTTTTACGTTCTTGATGGGTCCTGTTATAAACATAATGCTGATATCTGTATGCATTGTACTTTGTCATCATGTTAGACATTTTTTTGTAATTTTCATTTAGCCATTTAAGATAAATCCTAAAGATTGCCTCTCTGACGGTCGGCCTCTGAGCGATGCCAAGTTCCTGAGAGATACATAGACATTTTCTTTTGCATTCTTTCTGTGAACTTTCATGAACCTAAATAAATTGTAATATTGATAATTAATGAATTTTGCATTCGGCAGCAAGGTAAAGCAATTTAAAATAATTTTTGTATTTTTTTCTCTTGCAAAATTACGACTTAATTATCTCAGAAATAATATGAGTATTTTTTCTCAGAGTATCCCCCCCCCCTCCCCCGGCTTTGTATTTGTATTTTTTTTACCTTCATTGTCCGTAACGCGCCATCGTACTGAGGTCTACTCTTTAAATTGAAAAAGTTACATACGGCACACATGGTAACATGGTATATTTTAGTGTATGGATGTATTGATTGGTTATCCCTCTTCTACCATTGGTCTGCAGGTACTACGCTATCTGCTGCCAGCCTCTGGTCTACCGGAACAAAATGACGCCCATGCGAGTGGCTCTGATGATCAGCGGCTGCTGGGTGATCCCCACCTTCATCTCCTTCCTGCCCATCATGCAGGGCTGGAACAGCATCGGCATCGACCACCTGGTGAGTCCGTCGGTGTCCGTGCGCACACCAGGGGAACTGATTCACCAAGCAGCCTGTGTTGGTTCTATATGAGGATGGAGACAAAAAATAGTCCAAATCTCCACAGGAAATGAAAGTTCATGATCGTAATACACTGCTGTGAAGTGACGATTGAGTTCTCTGGAGGGGAGACAAAGAAAACGCACAAAAATTTGAAGAAAAGAAATAAAACAAACCATTAAAAAAAAACAATTAGTATCAGGATGTGCTGATAAACAGATTATGTTCCTGAAGAGTTTTTATTGTTTACAAGATGGAAATGATTCATATGTTGCTATGGCAACAGCATCAACACGTCGGACAGAAACAGACGGACGAGGCCACTGACACCACAGACACGGGGTCAAGCTCTTTCACGGATGAGTCAGTGCTATGAAAGTTTTTTGTGGTGAGGTTTGTTGAATGTCGAGCAAGAATAGAGAGAGAGAGGGATGAGAAGAAATAATCTGCTGCAAAATGCTAAAGTATACACTCTGAAGGTATTAGAAGAGAGCTTCACTCAACCCGGGGTCAGGATCAATGTGAAGGGGAAGCATGTTGGTTGAAGGTGGTTAACTATTGAAAACTTTATTCCCCTCAAGCATCAAAAAATCCTTCAAATGAACAATTTAACTAGGAAAAATCAGTTGAACTGCAATAAGTTGTGGCAAGATATTGATTTGTTTCAGAAGGTCACAAGCCTTACAAGTTAGGAGCAACTGTGTGAGAATACAAAACAGCTTCTACTTCTTCCAGATCATGTTGAGTGCATTAAGCGTAGATCACACAGAATGACAGAGGAAGAATGTAGAGAAAGAGGTTCAAGCAGCTTACAGCATGTTCTTTGCTTTCAACAACCATGTTTATGACATATCTTATCATTTGAACGGCCGTGTTTAAAGGATCTATAGCGCGTGGTCTAAAGTGCATGGCTCAAGTGCCTTAAGGGTGTTTAGGGCTAACTCCACTAGGCAAAGTTGTTGTATATCATCTCTTAATTGAAGGTGAGGTAACTTTGGAGAAACAAGCAAGATTAAGCTTGTTTTAAAAATGAACCAACCGAGAAACCCAGCCCAGTTAAACCAACTCTGTACCAATGAAAGCAGCATTAGCTCCAAAAGTAAAATAAGATAAATAAGGAACAAATTCTCCAAACATATGAACACGATATAAAATTGCCCGACCATGAATATATGGAGTATGTGATAATTGGGAAGGTTGTTAGTGTTGCATTACATAACTGAACATGTCAAAGTTTAAACGTTTAAACGTTTATTGTGCCAATTTGTGAATGAGAAGTTTGAGGGAATCAGTCACTAAAGACAGGACGACTGAATGAAAATAGCAGAGCGACGCAAAGCGGGAAGTGGAGGAGAGAGACAGTCAGACAGGTGTGCAGAAAAAGACAGCATGAGTGTGTGAGGAGAGAGAGAGAGAGAGAGAGAGAGAGAGAGAGACTCCCCAGCCACCATTAACCTCGCTCGCCCCTTTCTGCCTTTATCTGAACGCCAGCAAAAGTTACTTCCGGGCCCACTGTCACCAGGAGGACTGGATGGCTCGTCTTTGGCAGCATTGGCAGTGATTCACTCATTCTACACACACACACACACACACACACACACACACACACACCACAAAGAAGTTTACAGCACAACAGCAGTCTAAAGTTAGCGCTGTTCTCTTCGGGTCCAATTAGAGCTGTTGAATATTCTGAGCAGCCCGTCAGTTTTGGCACAAACAGCGGCTCCAAAAGTGAACAAAACAACCAGAACTCTGGAGCCACTCGAGACCCGCGTACAAGTCACACTGTCTATTTTCACCGTTTCCTGCTGTTTTCATGGCCGTGTGGAATACACAGCTCTGATTGGTCAGGGATCACAGTCTGTGGTAGACAAGTTTTTTGATCTAACTTATCGTTATGAAGTAAATAATAATGCAAATAATGACATCATCAGCGTTTGCATTGGGTCCTTATGAAATAAGTAATCCAGCATGAATAAAATTATCAAACAAATGAATCAACTAAAGAAATCTCAGTCGATGAAGACCAAAAGGGGGCGGTCCTTCTCCAAAGAGTATCAGTGTAAGTTACCATCCCACTAGAGGAAATGGTGCACGGTGCAACAACTGAAGCAACTGGTGTAAACTAAATGCTGTGTTGATGGCAGTTCCTCGGCTCTGAGGAAAACTGGAAAGCGATGCGGTTGTCTTTGCGACACCAGCGCCACCAGATATATAATACCTCTCAGAAACACAAACTTAAAGTAAAAGATCTGAGTACTTATTTTAACTACGGAGCTTTAGCTAAATGTCGTATGAAGTGGTATTTCTCTCTTCTCTCTTCAGGACTAAGTCGGATTCACAGGATTTTTGCATCAGTGTGATGAAGAAAGGATTACTGTAGTCAAAAGCAGGCATTGCCAACGCTTATCATAATCTATTAATCTCTTAATTTAATTTAGATGTCACAATATAAAATGACACGCTGTCAAAAGATGGCGTGATCAGATCATCAGATTATCACCCGTTCATTATTCAGCCATGAGTGTTTTCTTTCTATTCTTATTGTATTCATTCGTGTGTTTGGCAGTAGCTTTTTGTTTAGCTCGCCTTAAAATAATACAAATATTACATAATGCTATTTCAGTATTCTCAGATAGCAAGATTATTTGCACTCAGCAGATTATTGTGCAGAGAATGTCTTGACCTTTGCCTTCTTTTGTACAACTAACTTAACAATTTACTGTTTCTAACATACACACAGTTTCACAGTATATGTGGATATATAATATATACACACATGTAAGTAATTCAAACTTAAAAAACATTTATTAGCATAAAGAAGCGTTCACGATGCCTTCTGCTTCTCACGGGGTGATTTTTTTACATCATAAAATAACATCTTCAGCGATCGGAATTTGGATTAAAAAATCCTCATTCATGATGACAGTTGTGATGTTCAGTTAATGAGCCTTCAGTTGACTTCAATAAGGTGTGAAGATGGTCGAATGTACCACCCGACTGGAGCTTCAAAGACACTTCATCCAACAACATCCATAAGATTTTCCAGAGATGATTCCCAAAAATGTTTGTTTCGCATTTTTTTCCACGGCTCAAAAGATTTAAGGGAGAGTGAGTGACAAGAGCTGCTTCCAATGTGCCCTTTGGCAAGACTTAAGTGGAATGAATCTGGAAAGAAATGTAAGCACTGAGAGAGAGCTCTGGCAACCACACCTGCATGAAGAAAAATAGATATTTATTTTCTCCTATTTACACATTTATTATACTCTTATCATAACCTCAGCGCTCACATGGAAACACTTAAAGGTGTCAGCCCATTCATAAAAAATAACCTCAGTTTACACGAGGGGCCTTTCATGCACAGATATGGATTGATCCCTGTGTTATTCGTCTCGTAGCCCGGAGCCGTGTAGTTTTTCCCCACAGAGATGAGATGATAGCTGAGGGAAAAACGGGGATGGGACTTCGCTGTGATTAATGGTGACGTGCAGAGCCTCCCTCTCCCCCAGGAGCTGTGCTCCCTGCTCGTGGAGACTCGGCTGAGGACAGCGCTGGGTTTTAAGTGGGCTGCTGTGAAGTCTGGAGGTGTTTCAAGTCGTAGCAGGGATGAGCTGTCCAATAATCCGTTCAGGGGTCTGCATTTTGGTTTTAATTCTATCAAAGCATGAAATAACACATTTTAATAATCCACCTCGGGCAGCTGAGAACAAGATAATGATGCTACAGAGGGCAGTTTTTGAATACGCTACAGTACGCTGGTACTTCAATTACTATATTTTCACATCTTATAATAAGTAAGAATCAGATTTGAGCCAAGCAACCAGAGAGGTTTGGTGACAATCAATCCAACGAGTCCTCATTCAAGATCTCATTCACAAAATGTACTTAAATATATGAGCGTTTTCCAATCAATGTGTTTAACCTCTTTTGGTCTCCACACGGACCGTTTACCTGCAATCAACAGAGGCTGCTTGAACGTGATTAGTCAATGCTACTTGGACATCTGAATGTTGACTCGAGTTGCTCGTCTAACTGTCTGGACTTCTTTCACCAGATTGAAGAGAGGCGCCACAGCGAGGGCAGCAACTCCACGTCCTGTGTCTTCATGGTGAACAAGCCATACGCCCTCACCTGCTCTGTGGTGGCCTTCTACATCCCGCTGGTCCTCATGGTGCTGGCCTACCAGAGGATCTACATCACGGCCCGCGCACACGCCCTGCAGATCAGCATGCTGCAGCGGGCGGGGGGAGCCGGGCTCGGTGCGGACTCCGCTGACCAGCAACGCAACCACCGCATGCGAACAGAGACCAAGGCAGCAAAGACTCTGTGCATCATCATGGGGTGTTTCTGCCTCTGCTGGGCGCCGTTCTTCGTCACCAATGTGGTGGACCCCTTTATAGACTACACGGTGCCAGACAAGCTGTGGGTGGCCTGCCTGTGGCTGGGCTACATCAACTCCATGCTGAACCCCATCCTCTACGCCTTCCTCAACAAGTCCTTCCGCCGTGCCTTCCTCATCATCCTGTGCTGTGGGAGGAAGAGGTACCGCAGGCCGTCCATCCTGGGGTCCGGCGCTCCCTGCACGGCCACGCAGATCAACGGCTCCACACATGTGCTCAAGTAAGTCCTCCGAATCATTTCAGTGTTGGGGTCTGGCTCCATGTTGATAAGGAATGGAACTGTTCTTTAAAAATCAAAGGTATCCATCATGTTCCAGAGTTCCCCTTTATCCTCAGAACAACGATTTATGTAGTGACATCATGTTGTCATGTGCTGTGTTTATTTGTTTGTAGTTTGTGTGTCAAAAAATAGTCATATTTGTTGTTTTTATGTCACTATTGGGTTTAAAGTAAAATGTTTTAGGCCTACAACATATCAAGAACAAGGTTGTATTCGGGTCATTCTTGTCATTTTGAAAATAATCTTCAAAAACATTCATAATTTTATAAAAAATGTCAGAATATGGGAATGAAGTGGTAATTTTATGAGTAAAAAATCAAATTTTTTGAAAATATTAGAAGAATACACAGGCCAAAATGTCATATTATGGCAGAAAGTTGTATCATTTGGTATCATAAAGCCTTCTTTATGATAACAAAGCTAAATTCTATATTCTTGAAATCTTTGAATTATTTAAGCCCAACAGTGAACCAAATCTTTTTAGTACAGAACACATTTCAGCTGATCTCCACCCTTGCATTCCTTGTTTTTGTCTACTTAAACCACGGCTTGCTCTTTGGTTTTACATTTGGGTTCTATGTCATAGTAGTAAGCTCACAGAATACAGAGGGAGCCATTAATCCTCCACCTGCCCTGTGTTCAGTAATCACTGCAGACATTGACTGAAGAATGTTCAGCGGGGGTCAAGTAACGACAGCGCATTGTGATAAAAATTATTTGTTTTTGGGGGTGTAAGAGACTTTATCTCTGTAAATACCCTCCCAGTCTTGACTCATTATTCTCCCGACCTATTGCTGTTTTTAAACATAGAACACGTGTTTCACAGAGATAAGAGTCTGATGTATAACGTGTACTCCGTAGTGGCCTTTTGCAAACTTAATCTCCATTTGTTTTCCCCCCATGTCCCTACGGATGGATAGGACGATGTTATTAGTCAATAATGATGAATCTAGCAGCTTATTTTTCATAGAATCCTTGTTATTGCTTGGAAGGTTAAATAATCCTGCATATATGACATTATATCTAGTATAATGCAGTATGTAGCTTATATAGTTTCTGACATGTGAAATGTATGAATAATATATAGTATCATAGTAGTGGGATAACCCCGAGACCCCACGAGGTTGTCTTTTCCTGTCACATCCATGTGAATGTAAAACAGAGCTTGAACCAATTTGCTAAGTGACTAAAGCACATAAACATGTGGTGTAACAGACCCTGAGTAAGAAATGCCATGCCAAATGTTTGTTTTATTTAGAGGAGCCACTTTTAATCCTTTCTTTTTCTACCAAATTAAACAGTCTGCCCCGACTTTCTCCTTCTCACATTAGACCCAAGTAGTGCTTCCTTTTTCTACAGAGCAGTAACCAAGAACAAGTTTGTGGTATTCTGTCTAAAAACTGCAAGAAACACCTCATCACATGTCAGTGGCAGGCCATGCATTTTATACCTGGGCCTTCAGTGCGGTCTTGCAGCTGAAACACAGCAAAGAAAACAGCCCAAACAGATTGAATTGTCCGGACAATAACTCCGCGCATGACGGTATGCTTCGTAATTAACGGACAATGCATATAGTCCAAATCTATATAATTAACACAATGACAAGAACAAACTCACAAGAAACAGTCACAGATATTCATATGACAACAAAGCAACAAATCAATCCAGCAACACTGCAGCGGAACACGCATTCTGCTGCACACTCAAGGGCCATTCAGATATTAGATGTAAAAAAACAAACGCAGTTGATTTACCAAATGCTGTTCACTTAAAGACAAACTCCATCCTCCTTTCTTTGTTGACAAAGAGTTTAATCCCACGGTTAAATCCCAACTCACAAATCCATTTCTCCTCCTTCAGCCATTGAGTGTTAAAAAAACAAAGCTAAGTAAAAAAAATACGAATCTACACCAAGCAAAATGCAAAAAATTTCATAATTTCTTCCATATCTTTCAATTTGAACTCTTACTACTCCGACTAAACTCCGATGGCTACCTTAAGTTTCATTTCACAATAGTCACGTGCTTGCCCACTGACCAATCACAGCACACGCTGCACCTCACTGCAGAGCTGCACCTGGAAACTGAGCTGCACGTAATGCTGACTGTGGTTGGGCTCAGCTGCAGAGGGGACAGAGTGGGGGAGTGGTTCAGGGAACGGTGCCGAGAAGAGGCTTGATTAACCGCAGCTGAAACCAATCTTGGATTGTGTCTCTCTCCCATATAAACGCTAGTAGGGATGGAACAGCGAGAGGGAAAAGCGGACAGGAGACACAGGCTGAGAATGGACAGAGAGGACGACAGACCCTCCCGACAGAATCATACATGGCGGGTGCGCTCGAAGGCAGTGCAGGAGAGCGCACGGCCGCGACCAGCCTGGACTCTAATTATCAATAAAGAACGATAGCAGCACTATCTGTGTGTACCAGTGTCATTGTGCTGGGAGAGCCCATGGTGGTAACAGGAACGTGTTACACTGACGTACTTATAGGCCAGCTAGAAGGCTCTGGCACGTCAAAGAATACGCCCAACATGTCAAACTAAAGATCTGATTGGTTGAAGACTATGACAATCAACAATATCGTCCCCATTCACTTAAACTGCACATGGATGCACTTGTGAGTCTGCAGGCCTCGGGCCTCTGTTCTTACCTAGAGACACAGAGGTGAGATCTGATTGGATAAAAGCTCTACTTAAAACAAGCTGCACTGGAAGCAGAGCAACTGAGGAAGACAGTAGCTGTGCAATGAGAAAATAAGATAATGGGAAAAATATTTTTATAAATTACAATACATGTAGTGTATTGAAGAAAAATGATTAAATTATAAAATAGTTATAAGTTTGTGATTCTGTTTAGACCAGCAGAGAAGGCCTTGCAGGCCCTGACGGCCCACCACTGATACATGTAGTGTGAGTATGCTGGATCTCTGTGTCCTTTATGGCATCATGTAAACACGGAGACAGACTTCCATTGCTGGAGACTGTTGGACGTGTTTGGACATTCGTCTTTATCTTTAGACCAAAGGTTTCATCATTGCTGAGGAATCAAACATCTGAACTTCTGAGTCAACCGTTGTAGACTTTTATAAAGCGTGGAACCAGTCTGAGTCAAAGTATTGTGCCCTTGCTTCCTCTGACCTAAAGGCTTTTTGTTTCTGACATTAAAAGGAGGCTTTTTAACATAACTGCAATGAAACAAAAGGTTTCATTTTAACTCATTATGCTCATTTTTGCACCAAAACCACAAAGTGACCTCTAGAAGACACACATGCATTATGGCTGACGGCCTTTTCAGTGGCAATCAGTCACTTTTAGTAACCTTATCAAGCCGCAGTAGCACTTTTCTGCAAAGGTCCTTTTTCTTACTTTCCCATCCAGTGCGCCTGATAAAGGTCAGAGATGACTTAACATCAGTTTACAATGACTTCGTCCAAGGAAGGAACAGTGCCTTCAAGACTTCAGACGCCGCCAACGACAATTCACACACCTGCAAACTAGGTTTTCTCCTCACGCACTGGAACAGGGTGTAATGAGTTAACACCTTTCCTTTCTATATAATGACTACTGTGGGCCAGAAGTCGCGGATGAAGCCATGTTAAAAATAACTGGACATAACTAGATCTATATATATATATATATATATATATATATATATATATATATATATATATACTACTGTCAAGACAAAACTAAATGATCTGGCAGAAATGTTCTGAAATAGCAAGACTGTAGAAAAGTGTATCTCAAATGCTTGAAATTAAACTTTATCCAGTGTTTAGAGCATGAACATGATCCTCTTGCACGCTGATGCTGCAGATCCTTTGAGACTTGTGTTTGAGCTCCAGAAACTATTTGTTTTGAATGATTTGACTCTCGAGTTCTGCTGAAATAGCTGTTATAATATCGAGGCAGCAAATGTACAATTTTCATTCAAACTGGTGTTGACATCCTGACATCGTGGCGCTGGAGCTCATTGTATTAAATCAACGAGTGTGTTTATAACAGCACGGAAGCCCTGACCAATTAATGTCCGCTCTGCCGACAGTAAGCGCAACATTTTCAATCCCACTCTGACATTTCTGGACGACCTCCAGAGAGTTGTTACTGAGGATAGAAAGGGAGCTATTAAAGTGAGCCTGTCCATCTGGAAGTCATCTGTACTCTCATTATTTTACTGAGAAGTGAGTACTACTGAAATAAAATTACAATTATTCACACAGGAATAGTAATACCAGGAGACCACCAAATTACCAACTAGATTTAACCAAAAATAGATGTGATGTAATAATAGGCCTGTGTCTGTGGCATTTCACCCCTGAGGCAGCAACTTTCCCTTTTTCTCATGCTTTTTTCCATCCTCTTCCAGGATGAGATTAGATCAAATGATACATTTAAAATGAACCAGATTGTTGTATGTGTAGAAATACATAGTTTTAATACAAATAAACATTGTAAACATGAGTTTATGGTCTCAATCTCTAGTTTCAAGTCTTCTTCAATACAGCATGATGTTCATTTAGTAAATCATGGTCCATTTAGAGTCAAACAGACCATAAAGCAGGGGATGCTTTTGGGCGAGGCTACAGGGTGATTGACATGTAACAAGGCATGGTCCGGTCTGGGTGTTGTCCGTGTTTTCGTCTCACAACTTTAACTCTTTTTCCTTAGCTCCACCCTCTCGTGTCACTTCTGGTTGCAAAAAATCAAGATGGCGATGATCAGAAACCCAAGAAGGGGACGATCGAAATGCTGAACCAGGGGTCCACAAACCAACGTGTGACATCACGGTCACTACGTCCACGACTTATCGTGTAACATAACACGTTATTAAAGTCTTAACCCTTGTCTTTCCCTCAAACTTTGCTTGCACATTTGATGCATTCGACAAAATACTTAAATTAACATAAAGTATTGTTACTTCAACAAATCAGGAAATATTTCATGTTTTAAAAACTTTTGACATATTGTCTTTTTAACAGCTAACATTAAAAATGTAACCTAAGTTAGATGCACGAGTACAGGTCAAGGTGTGGCATGTTTACTTGTTGCCGTGACTCATTAATCACTCTTATTATCTGAACTGCTGTAATATCAACCTCTTAGCCTTTATTGGTATCTATTCAAACTCTGAACCATTTGTACACACAGACAAATGGTTCAGAGTTTGAACAGTTTTAGTGAAATAAAAATATGTGCAGTGATTCTGAATTTAGCCTGCAGGACAGCAGTGTCAATGAAGCTCTTTGCAGGAGATACGTTAGACACTAACGGTGTCAAAACCCCCCACTGACTGACATCATTAGCTGCAGTGCAAGTTATGAGTTTTAAACAAATGTAATACCGCGCTTTACATAAAAGAGAAGTCATTAGAAGTTGGGATTCCTTTCCGGAGACATTTCTGAATGTTACTTCTGCAATCTTTTCCCAAACCTAACTTAAGTAGGTTTGTTGCCTAAGAAAAGACTGTCGGCATGTAACAAGCTCAAATTGACACGTGTTGCTGGCTTTTGTTGGAAAACGCACGAAAAACGAGGAGTAACTTTTTGTAAGATATCATACGGACTGTTGTATGAGGATACGGCGCTGAGAGGAGCAAGACCATGAAGAGATATGTAGACAATCAAAAGGATTTAAAAATGTATCCTAAAGTCAACAGGGAGCCAGTGTGAGGATGCAGGGATAGAGGTGATGTTGATTTTTAATTAGTTGTAGATGGAAAATGTTAGCTTGAGGAAATGGCGAGGTAGAGGGAGTTACAGTAGTCCAGCCTGGACGATATTAGTGCATGAATGACTCTCTCTAGATCAGAGGAGGATTGGAAATGACTGATTTTGGAGATGGTTCAGTGTGATGAAGCAATTAAAATAGTCACTGGGAGGGATCGTAGTGATGTGGGTAGCCCTGCACCTAAAGGATTAACTTCTCCTTCGGCCCATCAGTCTGCTTTACTCTCCCAGGAAAGCTGGAAATTAAAAATATTGACATTCAAGGCTTTTATTGATGTATTGTTCTGACACACACAAATTTGTTCATAGCTACACAAAGAAATATGATTAAACAGAACAAGGATGTGAGGGCAGCCAGATGAAAGTGACAAAGTGATACATTATCCCTGTCTACGTGTGATGTATGAGTTATGAGTCTTCTCTGCTTCCCTTTGGCTCTCGTCTCTCAGTGGTGGTAACAGCATGCCTCTGGCGTCCAAGAGAAAGATCTCCAGTGGACCCTGGAACAAAGATAATGAGCAGTGGGAGGCTGATAGCAGTATTAATCAATACAAAACGTCTCATGATCAACTGGACAGGTCATGAAGTCACTGCTGGTGCACTGTTCTATGTTGTTGCTGTGCCAGTGGGTTGAGGTTGATAAAGGTTATTGATAACATGAACAAACGTGTGAGGACTTAATAGAGACAATGGACCATATTGCAGGATAGCCAAACCGACTTCTTACCTAATTTGCTCAGCAGAAAGACATTAATCAATTTCTGAAGACTCGATCAAGTGTATAAAAGTAAAATCTAAATAAAAGAAGTAACGTAATACTTATTCCAATACTCTGATATACTTTGTTTTATGCATCAAAACGTTTAGGTCTTGCCTTTGTCAGGTTGTTGTATGAGGTTGTCTCTGGGTTGAATAAAGAATCAATCAATGAATGATGTGACTTTACAAATGTACATGTAACATACAAACATAGACTGTATATAAGAAGTCGACTGCGGTTTTGAAGCGTCAAGTTCGGCATTTCGTCCATCTACGTCTTGGTTTTTGGCCGTCGCCATCTTGGTTTTTCTGCGACCAGTGAACGGTAGTGACCATATTTGGACTGCAGAGGAATGACTTAGTGACGCCGTATACGTCTCTGGTAGATCACCTGTCAATCACTGTGTAGTCCCGCCCGAAAGCATCCCCTGCTTTATGGTCTGTTTGACTCTAAATGGACCATAATTTACTAAATGAACATCATGCTGTATTGAAGAAGACTTGAAACTAGAGATTGAGACCATAAACTCATGTTTACAATGTTTACTGAGGTAATAAATCAAGAGAGAAGTAGAGTCATTTTCTCATAGACTTCTATACGACCAGATGATCGATTGAGCAACTCATGTTTACACCGAACATAAACAGGAGGAGAAAAGCTCAACGTGATCATGGAATCATTATCATACAAGCTGGTCACAAGCGAGCACGACAACCCTAAAACCTATTGAATCCCTTCATAAACAGACATAGAAAACATTTGACGGAAAGGCCAATTGCAATATAGTTAAAAAGTACAATCTATATTATTTCGATAGTTTTAAACATTTTCGGATGCTTTCCTAGTCTTTAAGGTTCTACATGGACTTGCACCTCCCACACTGAATCGGTTCATATTGCAGAATGATAGTAGCGGCAGGGTAACGAGGGCAAACACCAGAGAGGACTGTGTTGTACAATACAGACGTGGCAAGTTTGGGCAAACAGTCTTCTCAGTCAGAGCCACCCACTACTGGAACAGTCCTCCTATTGAGTTCAGAGAAACAGACTGAAGAGACGGCTTAAAGCAGACTGCTATCACGAGGAGTCACAATACCTCATCTCTGGCACTGCCATTATATACTGCTACTTCTGTAATGTATTTATGTATGTTATTGTATTGTGCTGTGCAGTGTTGCACTATAGTGTTGCTGTTGAATTGTACTGATAATATTAGGCCACTGAATTGTAGTACTGCAGATGTAAATTATCTCTCCAGCTAACTCTGGCACATTTACATTGAGCTGGAAAGTGAAATGTATGTTGGTGGAATGACTTCAGATGCACCAATACACAAAGTATCCCTGTTAGGAAGTTAGTTGTGTATCATCTAAATACTCATACCTATGGACGCAGTAGACCTGTAGACATTTCTTTGGCCAGAGATAAATTTAGCCACAAGTCCTGCTCTCTGCTGGTCCGGGTTCATTTAAACCACTTTTCTTTTTTACCATTTCCTCCTTTCAACTGATAGACTTTGACAGTTGAAACAGGAATAAGTGAAGTAATCAGATTGTGGTAATCAGCTGTCTGGAGCAGTTTGTTGTATTTGTTGTCTCCATTACCGGCTGTTGAGTTCCTGTGCTGCAGCAGTCGCATGTCAATCAAAACAGTGTGGGCGGGCTATGGCATCTTCCATTTAATTCCTCTCTTTTATTCGTCTATTTCTGTTTGAGAACGATGAACTGTTACTTTAGACAACTTTACTTTAAAACAACACTTTTCATCTGTACAGCAGTGGGTTGCAACCTCTTTGGCTTGTTGTAAACTGAACCAGTGTTCTAACCCCTCAGCACAGGTCGCACATATCCTTGTTTCATTGTTTCATTTGAATGAAAACAAGAGACAATACAATTCATTATTTCCCAATATGAAAGCAAAGGTCGGAGAAAGCCACAAAGTAAACATTCCCCTCATATTAATCGTGCAGCCCCGTGGGGTTTACAGGATAGCGATAAACGGAACAGAATACATGAATCTGTAAACATTGAAGATACAATCACCCGATACACACTCGCAGTAAAGAGCCAAAGAGTAAAAGTGTGTTTTAAGATGTTCCTGTGATAGATTGGGATTGTAGAGGAGATGTTTGGTCTCGATGAAGGCTTGATAAAGATGCCTGGTGGTACCAAAGAAAGCATCTATACGACTGTTAGATACGACAGCAGTGTGGGCTTTGTCCAGTTCGGGGATTGGGATGTAAAGCCAGAGAAGATTTAGAATTGTTGTGTCAGTTAGTAATGGCTGTGGTAAATGTAATGAAATCCATGTGCACTCACTGATAGAAAGTACTGTTCAACCTCTTTCTTCTGAGAAGAGACATTTGGAAAGTTAAAATGTCCATGAGTCTCTTTTTTCCAGTTGGTTCATTTAGAACCGCAAACTGAACTCGACTCTCTTAATTAAGATCCGACAAACAGCCGCAGTCTGAGATGAACACGTCTGAGAAACACGGAGAAATTGAAGTGGTCGATGCAGACACAGATCAGCAGGATTAACGTGTGTCTGGTGTGAAGGGGGCATTGATTCTGACACTGATCACTGAATTGTTTTTTGAATCCGGGGTCTGATCCTATCTTTGGTCTTATAGTTTTATTTTATGTTTGTGAACAAAATCTCTCTCTAAACTTTATTACCAAACCATTTTTAGAACTTGGGTTTTAGTTCTGTTGCCATCATTTATAGTTACAGCTACATGTTACTCTCATGAGCTCTGACTCAGCAACACACGTGGTTTAGAAATCCACACGTGTTGTAAACAAACCCCCAGTTTAGTCTTTTTCTGATTCTGGATATGAAATCAAAACTAATCCGCCTGTAATATTGGAAATAATCCAGCAGTACATTGAAAATGTGTGTGCAAGCACAACTACAGCAAGATACATTTAAACCAGGAAGTAGGTCTGCAAAGGTGTGTTTTTCTCTTTCCTCTCCTTAAAATTATTTTACGGTTAAATTTGAGGTTGGTGAGTTTGGTGAGGTTGATGAGGTTGATGAGGTTGGTGAGTTTGGTGAGGTTGGTGAGTTTGGTGAGGTTGGTGAGTTTGGTGAGGTTGGTGAGTTTGGTGAGGTTGTTGAGGTTGGTGAGTTTGGTGAGGTTGTTGAGGTTGATGAGGTTGGTGAGTTTGGTGAGGTTGGTGAGTTTGGTGAGGTTGATGAGGTTGATGAGGTTGGTGAGGTTGCTAAGTTTGATGAGGTTGTTGAGGTTGATGAGGTTGTTGAGGTTGATGAGGTTGATGAGGTTGTTGAGGTTGATGAGGTTGGTGAGGTTGGTGAGTTTGGTGAGGTTGGTGAGGTTGGTGAGGTAGAGGGTGTCGACAAAAAATACCTAAAACCATTTGATTAAAACTAGAAACAGATTGTGGTCACACTTCAGGTCTTTACACACAGCGGGTGTGAAATAAACACCATGAAAATTCAAAATACTCACCTACGAATAATTCGCATGAAAACTTTTCATACCTGCAAGAATGCAAATTTTCAACAGTTGCAACTCTTAATACCATAATAAAATAATGATGAAAGGTCTAAATAGACTTGATCAAGCAGAGGACCAACTATAATACCATACTATATAGCCAAAGCTACTGTAAGATATTTTATTAAGTTTCCTTTCAGCAAACTGAATTTGAGTTCCCTCTGGTAAACAGTTACACTGTGTATATGTCTAGGGCTTTTATTGTGAATGGTCAGAACAGAAGGAGGGCATCTTGATTATTCTTTAATGCGCACAAGCCTTCAAAAGGAGTTCTGCACAAGCCAATGGCGTCGCTCGTTGCAGGCAGAAAACTGCTCCAGCTTTTCAGATGAAGTTTAATGTGGCCTCAATAAGTGGATCATTCTATCATGATTGAGATTTTAGGATAACTGTCCCCCTCACTTTGCCCAAAATCACCAGTAATAATGTACGCATCAGCAGTGATAGCAGTCTCCTTTAATGGACAAAACGTGTTCAAAAATGTCAATCATTTGGGTAATTTATCCAGTTAATCCTGTAATAACGATTAATAATACAGTCATTCATGCTCACTGTCTCTTCCAATGAGAGTTCTAATGATACTAATGATACTTATTTGTATTATGGAGGAAGTGTTTCTATCCGTGTTGTTCACTAACAGCGGAAAGATGGCATCCTGATTCTCTCATTTTGGGGATGTGACACTAAACCGCTGTCTCGTTAATTCAGTGCTGTGTCAGCGCGAGATTGCATGTCTTATCATGGAGTCACAGTCACGGTACATTTGATACATTTAAACCATCTCACTCAAATGTTAAGTGCTTTCGGTTGTGCCGTTATTAAAAAGCCATCAGGCTAATTAACACACCACAGAATAATCAGGTAGGGGTAGACTGAAGCTGTATAATAATACAACTACAGCTGTACGCGTCCGTGGATAAATGTACAGGACCTTATGCTATTGTTGAGGCGCTCTACAGTTACACATGCTGGTTGTGGATGTGATTCATAATAAATGTCTCCATTCATCAGTCTTCTACATTATTACACATCTATTTGTGTTTCTGCGACGTGATGGAGAATATGCTACCATGAATTAGGGGAAAGGATAAACTGAGCTTAATCCCCTCCCTGTCTGATGTCTTTCACAAACATCAGTTTTCAAAAGGAAAAACATCAACAACAGGAAGTGACGTCGCCTTCAAACAGAGCAGCAGAGGTGGAGGGGCCTTGCTCAGACACAGACGCGGAAGTAGAAAAGCAGCGCTACAATTCCACTCACCTCGTCGGTCTTTAACTGCCGGCGCTGCATCCCTCCAGGGAATATTGTGTGCACGACCCTGTTCAATGTAACATTTATGCCGCGGCCCCATTACAGCGAAGGCCATTCAGCCCGACTGAGGCGGTGGAAGGGGCTCGGCGTTGGCTCGGGTAATGGCTTTTAAAATGCCAGGTTTATATCAGCTCCGCCTTTGACTGGCACAGTACAGGAAAAGCTCAGGAGCGAGGAGGTGGAATGAAATGCATGTCTGAGTCACACACACTGTGATGAATTCCGGTCATTATCCAAGACGGCTTATATTTCTCCTCATCCGTCTTCTACAGGTGAGATGATGTCGCACTGCGAGGGTCAGGCTCTGTGTGGGCGAGCACACAGAAATAATACGGCTACACTTTGTCACTCAATTTACCCAACACGACGGCAGTGTGAGGACACGCGCTACCAAGTCTCATTCGGCCGCTGCTGCATTCTGGGAAAGATCCAGTTATAGAACATTTACGCCGCTCGCTCAATTTACACAGATTGGAGTTTGTTCCCGTTTGACCCTCGGCGGCGGCCTGCGCTTCTCGGCTAATCACCGGCTGTAGAAGTGTCGGATGTCGCTCCCCCGAGGGGAAGGGCCATGACTCACTTGTATCGCCCACAAACGTGGGTGATGAGGCCAATTGTTGCAGTTCTTTGTGCGGCTGTGAGTGTGATTGACACAGCTAGAGAGTCAAAATCTGAAAAAAAAAAAAGAAGCAATGAATGCATTGTAAAATGATTTGATAGCACACAGAAAAAGGTAATTATAGAGCTTTTCAGATGAGAGCAGATGAGAGATGTAAAAATACTTTTTGTCACCATACCTCATACTGAGGCATCCCAACCACAGATAAAACATATGAAAGATAATCTGTAAAGTCTTGTTTTTTCTCTCTAAAAGTGTTCAGTAAGTTGTGGATATTCCATTTAATAAAAGGAAGAAAACAGAGGCAATATAGTTTGAATGAACAAATAATGAATGAATGAATCTGCCAAACGTCATCATCTTGAGAGCCAGTTATCTCAACACCACAGTCGGGCCTTAGTGCCTCATTTCATCTCTACGAGTTCAAATGACGGATACGTTCACAGCAGCATGTCTGAGAAAAGGGTTTCCACATTTTAGTTGAAAGCATTCGTTTGGAAATATGTTAAACAGGTCAGGATGTCTGTTAATGTCTCATTATTATCCTGTACCACGCAGGCTGAAACTCATCTTTAAAAGACAGTTTTTCATTTGTATGTGTTTTGCGTGCACACATCAGTAGAACACTGCAGCAGCTTTCATTCTCTTCTACTCTGATCTTTTCTACTTGAGCCAGAGGCCTAAAAATAAGTATTTCTCCTCGAGTTCGCTCTCTGCTAATCGTCGCCGAGGTCCCAGGGTCTTCTGAAATGAGTGTTAATGACATGAATGACGTTGTGAATCATCCGGACCACCTGTGGGTGAGTCTGTACGCTGCAGAACATCCAGCAGTGGGGCGTGTGAAAGCTGCTGCAAAACTTCTTAAACAATGTTTCATCTCACCATTAAAAGAGTTTTGGAGAAATAAGCCGTTACTTGGCTTTGCTCAGAGGCAACGTGGTAATGAGCACATTACTCATCCCACCGCCTGTGATTCACATTGACAACCACTCACAGTGGAGCCAGCGTTACAGCGTTTTACGCTAGGTGTACGTTATGAATTCAGTTTGAATAAGCTACGCAACTTCTACACAACTTTATCTCCACTCTGAAACTTCCTCCTGGTTGATATTCACATCAAAATGCATGGCTTCACACTCGGGAGAGGTTTTTTGAACTATTCGATTCTGGTGTTTCCCTTCTGAGGGTTTAACTTCTGGAATATAAATACAGTGTGTGGGAGACAGAGAGCTCTCTGAGGGTTACCTTCACTGGAGGAAAACAGTTTTAATTATGTAACGTAGTAGAATACAGGGCAACATGTTCTTGTAGGTTGAGCATATTCAACATTACAGAGGAATCAGTGAAATTCCTCTTTCTGTCCCAAATTCAAAACCGTTCAGGATATTAATAAAATCTTGGGGCAGCCGTGCAAGTCGCTAAATGTCGAGGCGGTTAAATGAAGAGGCAGCGACTTCAATTCAGAAAAACAAGATGAAAAAGATAAAAGAATGAAGATATTTTGATATTGATTACTGGCTCCACAGCTGTGATGCCTGACATAACAAGACACCCACAGTGGTTCAAGACCACCGACACAATATTTTGGTTTACCGTAGCAACAGAACATCAACATGACTCCGTGCTAAAAATTACACAAAATTAAAATCAACTGTGAAATACACAAACAAACGTATTTCATCTTCCCCTTTTCTTGCTGTTGACTTCTGAATCCTTTTATGTGAACCAGAGTCAGGGATGAACTCACACTGACATTCATTCATTCATTCATTTATTATTAAAAGCATATGTACATCCACAAGACTTGACCTGTGTGTAAAAATCCTAGATGCACAATAAATAGGACTCATATCTTTTTATGTGAACAGCACAGGACTTTCACCCAGGAGGCCGCGGTTCATGTTACGTGTTAAGTAAGGTCACATTACGTAAGATACCGAGCTCACGTCACCGGTGTAGACTACTTTACTATGTAACAAACTCATTTTCTTTTTAACCCAACCACAATCTTTTTAAAGTTGTATCCAGTCCCAGCATAGAGCTGGTGCTGGAGGGGTTTGTAGTTTGATGCGTGGGGCCGCTGACCAAACAGCATCATGTGACGCGTTGGGAGTGAGAAGGTTTTGTAAATGGAGGTAAACGTTCCGCAAATCAAAGGACAAAGTCATTGAAGTGTGAAGAGCTGTTTGGATAATATGCAGGATGAATACGATGTATCTGCCAGTTAACAGTGGCCAAGTAAAGCATGACACATAATACCTTTATCCCCCATGGTATATTAACACACTCCATTACACACACACACACACACACACACACACACCCGCAGGCCTGCTGAGTGGTTATAGTCTCATTGGAGTCATATATCTGAAGCCTGTCGGGGCCGAGAGAACAAACTGTGATCAAGAAGCAATTCTTCACAGCCAGAGGAGAGGAGGGGAGAGGAGAGGGAAGAAGGAGACGAGAGGAAGGAGGAGGGGGAGAAAAGGAAGAGGGACAGGAGAGGAGGAGAAGGAGAGAAAGAAGAAGAAAAAGGGGAAGAGAGGAGAGAAGGCAAGAGGAGAGGAAGGAGTCGAGGATGGTTTAAAGAAAAGGATATAAGAAGAGAGGAAAGATGAACAAGAAGAAGGAAGAGGGGAGGGAAAAGGAGAGACAAAGGTGAGGATAGGAAAGAAAGAAGTAGATGAAAGGTGACTAAAGAGGAGAAGAAGAAGAAACAAGTAGGAGAGGAGAGGGATAAAGGGTAGGAGATGAAGGAGAGAGGAAGACATGGAAAAGGAAAGAATAGAAGGGTAAGAAGAGGATAAGACGGGTGATTGAGAGGGAGAGTAAGGAGATAGGACACTAAAGAAGAAGGAGCGAATAAAAACAGACGACAGGGAGAGGAAATGAGATGGAGAGGAGAAAGTGTGAGGTAAAAAGAGAAAACAGCGTTTGTCAGAGACTCTATAGTTATTCTTATAAATGGCACTGGAGTGTTTTTTTAAAGCCTCGACTTAATTGGCCACTTCCATCACCGGTGACATGCTGCTGCACCAGACGGTACGAAGGCTCGCACCGCCTGCAGAGTTCCTGTGGACTCATGCAGACGGAATGACGTTTTTGTTTTGTTTCAGCCGATCGGCAATAAAACACTCGGCTGGTTAAACACACACGGCAATAAAGTGATCTCAACTGTGTTGAACGGTGGAGAAAAAAGAATTCACCTTTAAAATAACGACGCACTGAATTCTCCTCGTGATGCTCCGGCTTTGTGTCTATTGTTTTTATAGATGCATCATTATGTCAATTTCTTCTTCTCTTGGCTTTTAAGGACACAAAGAGCTCCTCTGCTTCTCTTTGTGTTTCTGTAAACGACGCGCTTCGCTTTGTAACAACACACTTTCCCTCCCTGACAGACACGCACACCGAACACTCGCTGTACTTCAATTAGAAGTTAATTGTCTTCTCAGATGGAAATCAATTTGGCCCTTTAAGCATCTCATCAACTGGATGGAAAATTAGCTCATTTCATTTTATCTTTTCATCTCATTAGGAGAGAGGGGGATTATTTCAAGGTGACGAACAGATCTGATAGCTGAGAGTTTCACATCGGAGCTTCTTCTATCAAAGCGTCAACAGCTTCCTCAATGAAGATGTGATGGTTTATTCACCACCGACGAGAAAATGAGTCACTAAAGACGTATGTGGAGGATGAAAAGCTGAAGGGTACTAAAAGATATGAATAGAATATTTATGGGTATATAAGTAGAGTTCTACTTAATGAGATGACGCATTACTCAGTGGAGGTTTAGTGTGTGACGGTGGTTCATGTATCGGGCTGAGACAGACGACAAAGCCGGACTCCAAAGCCTCTCCTGCTCTGGTAAAATACCATAGGCCCACCCCAGTGCATGCTGGTCCTGTACCTGCCTACTCCTATATATAACCACAGGTGCCCACATTGTTACCTGATTCATTAACAAACGAACAAAGCAATTAGACTATCAAAAGAAAAAGCCATATTAATACATCAAAAAAATCATCTTTTTCATGCAAGTGATGCATTTTTTTCATTCTAAGATTATCCAAGAAGGTGGAGATTATTTTCAGTACTGTAGTCGTGGTTGTGGATGCAGAAGACCGAAGATGTATCTCAGGCAGCAGGTGATGAGGTAACTTCTAACAGCGGGGGATGGACTGGGTTTGTTTCATTCACCTGCGACTCGCCTCATCAACTCTTTTGTTTCTGTAGTTTCTGTTTGGTTCAGAGAATATCAAAGAAGGGGGGCGGGACTTAGAGAAAAAGATACAGTTCATAATCTGCCTGCTACTTCAGCACCATGGACAGCACCGTGTACACATGAATGCATGGATTCTAATCTGCTGATATCTCAGAACCGAATTACTACAATCCTTTAGAAGTCATGACAATAAATCACAACACAAAATTGGAAATATAACCTCAAAGATTGGTGCCAGTAGGTTAGGCTGAATGAACGCTTCTTCTATTTGTCTATTAATTGCAAATTGAATGTATTATTGGTAATAATCTTAGTCTTAGTTTAACTGCCTATTATTGTAAAATAGATTTTCCTGCTTTAATGTGGCGTCAGTTCCTCCGAATCAAACAGTCGGGACTTCGTTTCTGCTGCAGCCATTTTGTACCGAAGTTCAGCAATTATTCAGGGAGGAATCCATCATCGGAGAGGAAAAGAGATTCATTTGTTCCACCCACGGGAGCAGGAAATAGACCAGAATGCAACACAGCCCCAAGACACTGAGTTTTGAGTAAAGCGGCATGTTGGCGTGGCGGGAAGTCACCGAGTAGATGCAGTAGATGAGGCACGTCGATTGGAAGTGGTTCCACCAAGAAAGTAAATGAAACGCTCCATGGAAAATATAAATGATAACCTCAGGAAATGTGTTGAACATCAGCAGTTTATGATCTCTCTCTCTCTCTCTCTCTCTCTCTCTCTCTCTCTCTCTCTCTCTCTCTCGCCCTCCGACAGTCTGAGGGGTTTCAGGGGCGGTAAAAAATAAAAAGTGTGCACACTCAGCGGGTCGGAACCAACAGCAACCTCTCATTATTATTCGCTGAGTTCTCTCCAGCTGTGAATATTACCTTTGTCTGGAAATATATACGACTGCTGCTGCTCAGCCTCCTGCTGCTCGCTGTTTGTTCTGCATGCAGGAGGCTGGAGGAGAGTCCGAGTGAAGGGTCAACACTCGCAGACAGGCGTACATGCAAAGATACATATAGCTAATAAGAGAAGCAGCTGAACACAATCATCGTGTGCCTGCTGTGTGTGTTACTGTATCAACCGTAAAGAGCATCAAAGTGTAATGAGCTTTGGAACAGGACAGACACGTGACCATTGTGCACTTTGTCAATTATGTCTTTAATGGTTAACTGCGAGACTATTAAACAGGATTTAGATGTAGCTCCTATAATTAAGCATATTTCATCAGCTGTCTTTGCTTTATAATTATAAATTCATTAAGTCTTTTATTAAAACGGTTTGTAATTATGCAGATATATGTAAGTAACCATGACTTCTGTATGCCACTTATACTTTTTTATACGACAGTAAAGGAGTTCTGGGCCTTGGCATTGACATTCAGGAAGTATGCATTCTTATCAAATTAGGTTTTTTCCTGCAGTGGTTTCACCTTTTTTTTTGCTTCAAAGGTATAATATGCAAAACGAATCCCTCTCAATCATCACTTATGACCAACCAGCAGAGTGTCTTTTACCTACAGAGGCCCCGCCTTTCTATTTTGCTGTGTTCGGGACGTTTCTGTGGTGTCAGTCTTTGGGCCCCTCCCCCCCGTAGGGCTGTGGCCCCTCAGCCGATAAGCGAGCATCCTTTAGAGTTCATGATGCAGAGCAGCGCTGTTTGACGGCCAACCGGTTGTGACATCGCTGTGTGTTTTTACGTGCTCCAGTGTTTCCCCTGTTCTTCGTCTCTGTCCTCTGTGTGCTGCTATCGGTGTGTCAGTTTGACAATGGCCACCAGTTTTGAAAAAATAGTTCTCAAGTCACGCGTTTTTCATCGGTTTGACGTAGGTTTGCTTTCCATTGTTCTCTTTTTCTTGTCCTTCCTTATGTTGCATGTCTTGTCTTTTCCATCGAGCTGTAGCTTCCTTCGTCTCTTTTCCTTCTCGTCCTTTTCCTTCTCGTATTTTTCCTCCTCTCTTTCTGTCTCTTTAACCCTCTCTCTTATTTCTTTTTCTTTCCCCATCTCCATCTCTTCTCATAAATGTTTTGCCTTCATCTCTGCATCACATTTCCACCTGTTCAGAGTGTGTGTGTGTCTATTTGTTGATCTGAAGCAATAACACACACACACACACACACTGTTTGTTAGCTTTATGTGGATGTGTGTGTGTGTGTGTGTTTGTTAGCGTTATGTGCATGTGTGTATTCATATGCAAGGGACAAAAAGAGAGGGAGATAGCAGGTGTGTGTTTGTCTGAGAGGAAGAGAAAAGATGGAATGTGTGTATATATTTGCATTTTCATTCCAGTGTCCATATTTGTTTCTGCATCAGTGTGTATGTCTGCATTTCCGTGTGTGTGTGTGTGTGTGGTGTGTGTGTGTGTGTGTGTGTGTGTGTGTGTGTGTGTGTGTCTGGACCGCATTGTCTTGCGGATATAAACAAAATCAAACAGAGACAATCCTAACAGTCAGCGTTGCTCTCAGGCTGCCAGGCTAAATGCTGCTCTGATGCTGTCATCTGCATTCAAACACAAGCTCACGACAAACAACTGCAGCTAACACTCCACACATGCTCGCTCTCTGGCTCTGCTTCCACAGTTTGATACCCTGAGCTGAGTGGAGACTTATATATAAAATACATATACATTTATACATTTATAGTGACCTCCAAATATTACTTGCTCAAAAAAAGATCAGAAGACACGTCAGAGACAAGACGGACTCAAAGGATCTAATTCCAAAACTTAAGCTAAGTTTTGTAAACTGTGCATCTCCCAACCCCAACTTTAATTTAGCCTTTAACTACAAATGGTTCTGTTTTCACTTCCTTTTATATTTGTTTTAAATTTCCATATGTCCTTGAAAAATGTTTTTGTTGTTTATTGTGGTTGGGCAGATAATTCCAGAGTGCAATTCATCTAATAATGAGGGTGAATTTACATAAATTAGCTCCTGTTCTTAAAAAGTGTCTTAAAGCTGCATTCTCTCTAGTGTCCACCAGGGGGCGACTCCTCTGGTTGTATAGAAGTCTATGAGAAAATGACTCTACTTCTCTCTTGATTTATTACCTCAGTAAACATTGTAAACATGAGTTTATGGTCTCAATCTCTAGTTTCAAGTCTTCTTCAATACAGCATGATGTTCATTTAGTACATTATGGTCCATTTAGAGTCAACAGACCATAAAGCAGAGGATGACGGCCTGTCCCTTTAAGTCCTCTGAACATCAGAATAAGATATTCTGTGCATGTTTTAGCCCATACATGACAACGATTTCATCATATTTTGATTGAACGTTGTTGCTTGCAGTTAATTTTTTATTTTAATGCACATACTGCACACACACACACACACACACACACACACACACACACTTGTCTTGCCTGATGTCTGATGGGTCGTCTGGGTGTAAACTAATCTTGTTTTTCCCTTTCTCTCTCCCTCCCTCTCGCTCCCTTTTGGCTCCTCCCACCTCTTGCTCCTCTACTTTCTTTATCCTTTTGTCTCTTTTGTGTCTTCATCTTTTATCATTTCCTTCCTTCCCTTGTTACCTTCGATGCCCTCCTCTCATTTCATCCACTTAACTCTTCATTTTCTTCCTTCTGCGGCACACTTCTTGACTTTCTCTTCATTTTCATCCCTTTTGTCTTTCCATTGTTTCATCTTGTCTCTGTCTTTATTCCCACTTCTTCCTTATTCTTTCCTTGATCCCTTCATTAATTGCATTGATTATCCACTTCACATGTTTTTGACACATCCCTTATATTTCTTTACCCTATTTTCGTCCTTTCTGTTCACTTTATTTTATTCGTCTATTTCGTCTCTTCTCGGCTTCATTTTACTTTTTCTTTCTTCGTTTTCATTCTTTTCCTTCACCGTTATCAATTCTTCTCTTTCGCTCGCTAAAACCTGCCACATTTCCTCCTTCCTCGCTCCTCACCCCTTGTTCTCTCTTTTCCTTAATTCTTTTTTTCCCCCTTCTCATAACCTCTGCCCCTTTTCATCCCTGCTCACTTCTTTTCTGCTTTTTTTTCTTTCTATCCATTATTTAATCTGTACATCCTTTACTGTTTCTTCCTTTTTTGGTTCTTTCTCCCTCTCCCTTTTCATCATTTCCTCCTCCTCTTCCTCCCCCACCTCCCGTCTCTCCAGCGGCTGCTCCTCTGCCTCCAAGCTGCTGCTCTGGTTCTGCAACACCAGGCCAGTGCCTGTCTAGCTGCTGTGTGTGTAGGGCGTCTCAAGGCTCTATCAAGTGAGTCTGCAGCCTCACACACACACACACACACACACACACACACACACACACACACACACACACAAGAAAACACACACATTCACACAACACACACCCACTGATGTCAGATGTTTCAGCTGCAGCAGGTTGCTCATCGAGAAATGTTTCCCATGCATAAATAATCCACGTGTTGAGAAAAACTTCTTAAAGTTTTGCTTTTTCAAAGCTTTTGTGTGATTGTGATGAGATCTTTGTGTGTGTGTGTGTGTGTGTGTGTGTGTGTGTGTGTGTGTGTGTGACCAGGCATCTAATCGTCTCTGGCTGTTCATCTGATTCCTGCCTCCTCTCAGAGCTGATTGTTGACATCTAAAAGAAAGATGTAATGAATTGTCTTATTTGTTTACGTGGAGCTCATCACCCTGCAGAGATTTAGGCTCTTAATCAACTTCTACTCTCTAAATTGAAAAGTCTCTTTCAAAAGCACTCTCCTTTCATAAACGCCGCTGAATGCGCTCAAGATGAATAATGTTTCCCCCGGAATCTTTCTGCCTGACTCTGTCGATCGTTGCTCTACGCTGTGAGATGCAGACAGCGGGAGGATAAGTGAACTGAGTGGAGAGGCTTTTTCTCCACCACACGGCTCTGACAATAAATTTCTCCCGCCGTTATTGACTGAAGTGTGCGCGTGTTTATTTGTAAGTTTCACACTGGGACGAATACAAGATACTGTCTGTTGGTATGTTAATACCTAATAGGTGTTATTCATGAGAGCCTTTTTCCAGCAGCACTGAACACATGGAAGCTTGATTCTGTAACATTGTTCCTGTGCTCTGCTTCTTCAGTCCAACGAGGCACACGGTGAAAAGTGAAACGACATATAGGCCTCTATCTTTGCAGAAGCAATTGCAAACCTCTTTTGCAACGACAATTTCCTGCTGCTTGCAAGAGAAAATGATTTGCGTCCCTCTTTAAATATGAACAGCCGTGATATGCTACCACTGAGTTTAGGACTACTTCTTCTTCCTCCTCCCAAAACACGCTGGCGACAAGGGACCGTGTTTTAGAGAGAAAAAGAGAGAGGAAGCATGTTCAAGAAGTGTCACTTTATAAATGATAAAAGTGTTCACACAATGTCCACCAGGGGGCGACTCCTCTGGTTGTATAGAAGTCTATGAGAAAATGACTCTACTTCTCTCTTGATTTATTACCTCAGTAAACATTGTAAACATGAGTTTATGGTCTCAATCTCTAGTTTCAAGTCTTCTTCAATACAGCATGATGTTCATTTAGTACATTATGGTCCATTTAGAGTCAAACAGACCATAAAGCAGGGGATGCTTTAGGGCGGGGCTACACGGTGATTGACAGGTCATTGAGTAATGCAATGACAATTTCTTGTTTAGTTATAAGTTATAAGAGTTTGTAGATCCCTGACTTCACTCACACAAGCAAATACACATTCTGCATCTTCATATTCAAGAGCATACTTCTTCAAAATATCTCTCTTGTACACACACACCCACACACACATTTGCTTGATTATGAAAGATTCATCTTAGTGGGTTGATAAAACTGAAAGTGTGAGCGTAGGGAGTTGAGAAAAGGGATGCTGGGTATTTGTTAGAATTAAGAGGAAGCACCATTTTTTAAAATTTCACATTTTTTTATCCCACAGACTTTCTGCTGACATGCAGAACACAAATGTCTAAATGTTTGCAAAGCTGTCGCTGACTTTTCCGCCGCTCTGATGTTGTTTTCATTCCATTGTGGTTTCCCTTGCGTTGTGTCCTGACATGAACTCCAGACCTCCGGACAGAACCGAGTAGCCTCACGACACCATCTGACCGAGGCTCCGGCTGTCCTGGAGCTGTGCGTGGTTGTGTTTTTTGAGAGACACGAGAGAGATTATAAGTAATGCAGTAATACAGCCGACTCAAAGACGCCATCTCCTCTGATTGTTGTGGACGGCAGCGCCATTTTCAGAGCTATAAGTGTGAACATAGTCATAGCTCTTTAAATGGTACTGCTGTGTGCACTCTACTGACCAGCTACCACTGTGGAGGAAGTCTTCTTGTAGGATTCTACTCGTCTCTTCCTTTCTGAAGATGGACAACTTCAACTTTGATCAGCAGGGTCAGGAGGAACACCGTTATAGTTCCAGACATGCTGTAATAATTAAACACTAGCGTAGTGTCCTTTGGGGGCGTGGTTAGTTCGGAACAGGCCGGTCGTCATCGCTCTTTGACGACAGGGAAGTGAAGAAGAGTTTGGTTGTAACGTTAGATGAGAAAACATGCAGAAAAATGTGTCAGTTTGTGTAATAAAACCAGATGTGATCAAGAATCCATTATTGTAGCCATTTCACTGGGGATTCAGCTCATTTAGTGACACGCTGAGGGGGACAACTTTAGTACAAGTGAAGGCAAGCAGAGGAAAATGTCTAAATAATACTAGACATGTACACATGCAACGTCTCCTTATATGGCAGTTCGTATCTTATGAAATGTCACTCCTCCTTTTTTGTGCGTTTTCCCACGAAAGCCAGCCCCACGTATTGTATCTACGCTCCTTACATACATCTTTTCAAAATAAACCGTCTTTCCAGGAAACTCATTTAGGTTTAGGCAACAAAACTACTCGGTCAGGTTTTTGGGTAAAAATAACCACGGAAGTGCCGTCGCTGAAGTACGCAAGATGCCGCGACTTGGTTGACCCCCATTAACTGGATGTGACGCTGTGTAACAGCCAAGTTGATTAATGGGACATTTTCCTTTATGGCAGAGTTCAACCGTTTCATTGGCCTTTAGTGTCCACGTTGATCCTTCTCCAGGAAAACTGATTTGTAGTCAGCGGGCAGAGAGCTGCTCTCCATCAGTAGCCACGTTAAACTGGTCAGGAAGGATTGTCACTTCCTAATTGAATTGGTGTGGGTTGCTGCCTCGCTAACTTCACTGTCTCTCTCTTTCTCTGTGTGTTCCTCTGTCTGTCTCCTTCTCTGTCCTCTCTCAAAGACAAATTATTTCATAAGTTAATCGATGTCAGAGAGATTTAGGACATTAGTTTTGGTAATATTTTCAGTAGTTTTTAACATCAAGCACAAACAGCCTGCAGTTCCCGTGACTGTTGGTCTCAGTCGATTCCATCATGGCTTCCTAGCTGCCAATAGGAGCTCAGAATGTACGGTAATGTTTTTTACAGGATCTAGTTAAAGTAAACAGTTTATTTGTGGCGAGATTTTAAATGAGGTATGTGGAATACAATGTTGTTGATGAAATGTCACAATTTTAAGCTTCGCTTCGGTTGTTTTTTTGTCAGAAATGATACATTCAAGGACCGTTGGAAAGATGAAAATCTGACGATAATGACGTTTTTTACAGTTTCTGGCTGTGATAAACGGTGCAGTTTTGTCGATTGTTTGAAAGAAAACATCCTTTCCATGTTGCCATGGCTACCGGGTGGCACCACTCTGACATTTGGTGGAATTGGGCACCAATTTATAAGTTCCCTGAATGCTTCTGAGCTGCACGATGTGAGAAGTCTGTTTGTCTTCTGTCTGAGCATCATATGAGGATCTTTCCCCTTCATCTCTCGGGACTCCGCGCTGCAGAAGTATAATTTTCCTTCCAGGTGGAAATAGATCTGAAGTAAAGTTTAGGGTTCTGTTGTTGTCATGTTCATGCAGGAAGTACAACATGTGGGACTCCAAAGACGGCTGCAATGCTTTGTGTTTTGGGTGTTTTGGTGTCTCCTGGGTATCTTTTAGATTTTCTTTGCACGTGTTCTTTGATTGCTTGCTTGATTGATTGAACTATAATATGCATCGTGGGTACAAAAAGAGAAATATACTCAAAACACAAAGCCATAAGCACCTCAGAGACATTGTCTGACGATATAGTCTCAGCTCAGGGGGACGCTGGCTTCCGCAGGGTCCTCCTCAGCAGACTGTTCAGTTGTCAAGGAGACGTACTTGTTTCTGTTCATTTGGTGATCATCTCCATGACAACTGAGCGAATTCCTTCTGCTGATTATGACTCGAACCAAAAACCCGGAGAGTGCTCGTATGCAGGATAAATGTTTATCAGAAAGGTAATCTACACATGATGAATATACCTATAACGGTAGAAAACCACAATATATGTATATATAATATATATACATGAAACTTGTTTTTTGTTGTTGTGTTATCCAAATCACATCATCAGCCAAGTCGGCAGAAAAATCAATACCTTATATATTATGACGTAGTAGAAGAAGAAGCTCCAATGACGTGAGCAAGCGACATGGATGTAAACTGCAACCTGACGAGTCGTCCGTCATTCTAGTTTCTAATCTCAAGAAAGTAGTTTTGTTGCCTAAACCTAATTAATCGTTTCACCACGTTAACAATGCATCAAACGAGGCTGATATGAGACGTATTTATGAAACATATTTTTGTTATTTTTGAACAAAAATGGACAAAAACGGACTCTATTAATCCCGAAGGAAATTCTTGTGCCAGAGTTTTATTAAAGATTCCAACAGAAGAAAAAAAACAATAGAATGAAAATGTAAACATATATAAATAATAAAATAACAATTATCATGTGTAAAATAAATAATACTGACATTATTGCAGTACAGTACATACAGTAGCAATACGATTAAATTAAGTAAAAAAATGCAACTAAAATAGAAAATACAAAGATGAAAAACAGTTCATATAAATCCTAAATTGTCTGATGGCAGTGTGGCTCATAGCTGTGAGCTACAGCTGTAAACAGACGGACCGACGGACCGACATCGCTGTCCTCAGGCCTCGCCACCAACAGGTCAGGGATCAGATCAAACGCTGCCAGTCAGCTGCTGGTATCGTTCAAACAGCAGGGACAGCAGAGTGACAGCGTATGTCCAAGCAGAGACACATGTCTCTGCTTTCTGTCATTATGAAGGTTTATTCTACATGAATACCGGTATAAACTCAGCTCTCATCTACCAACAGAGAACTCTCCTCAGCATTTATTTGATGATTAGACCTCGGCACAGTTTATCAATCTATTCATATCAGGTGTGATTTTACACAGTTGACCCTTTGCTCTGAGATTTTACAATGATTATCATTTATGATTTACAAAGGATTAAGCTTTTTTCAGGATTAACCTTGAACCAAACTGTTTTCAGAAGATATTTATCTTTATTTAAATGGAGTAAAGTCATATATTATTCATTTAGAGGGTGAATTGGGCTGTTATAGGGCCTTATTTAGGGTAAATGTGCAGGCTTGACATGTGTGTGTGTGTGTGTGTGTGTCTGCCTATTCTTGTCTGGCTGATTTTTGGTGAGCGTATTTTACACGTGGAACAGACAATGAATGTGTTTTTCTGACTGTCTTTGAGGTCATTTTGTGTGCCTGTCCACTCATTAGGGCTTCTCTCCTGGCAAGCAAGTCACCAGAGCAGAGCACTGCCAGCGGGCATCTGTGAATTATTCAAACAGTCTCTTCTTGTGTCTGAGGTTTGACAGAAGAACTGACGGCTGATTTTACTCCCCGGTCACTCAGAAAAGAACAGCAAACATCAGTTCTAAAGCCCAGAGGACCACGGCAAACATGAGATATTCCTCAAAACAAGTGTTTACAGTCACACTACAGAGCTGACTTTATGGTGGGGTTTGTTTCCACTCATTCAGGGAAAAAAAGGAAAAAAATAGGTTTTAAAGTCCATCACAGGCGCATTTCATAGCAAACCTGTCACAACATAGCCGGCACATTTCTATGAGCATTCATGAAACATCTCTTCTTTTATATATTAATCGTGATATTAACCGTGGCTTGTCTCTGCAGTGGCTGTCAGATTGTACAGTGAACGTTTTTATTCACATCATCCTCACTCCCAACATAACATTAATGCCACATTTCTTTTTACAATCAACACTTGAAATGATGAGGTTGTACAAAATGTAAACTGTACTTTGGTGTTTCATTTCTACCTCTTTACTTAAGATTTCATTAAAATTATTCTTGTTCTTTTTACAAAATGTACCAAAACACTGGCAATGAGGAAGCTCTTTGGTAGATAATATTCAGAATGAATGTGAAACTAAATATTGATATAGTTTGATATTAAATCAAACACTATTACCGAGCTTGTTTGCAAGATATTTAGTCACGGCTGATCTATCGAGGGAATCATGACGTGCATCTTTGGATAGATGGGAAAAACAACACTCACTGCAAACTCGATGCACCAAAGCACCGTTTAGGATCTGTATGTGACGCACTGAACTTTCAACCGACTCCAATACAAACACATCAGCTTCATTATCAGACAGTAAGAAGAGTATAAAGAGGGAGATAGTCCGTGCAGGGCAGGTGGGAGTGGTGGTTGTGTCTCGTGTGAAACTAAAAGTCAACATTGACTTATTTTGTCATTTTGGTCGTAAGTCACAAGAGTCACTATAGTCATATGAGCATCAACCAAGACGTTCTCCTAACCTAAACCTGTGAAGAGGGAAGTTTATTTTGAAAATGACGTAGAGGGGTACGTAGAGCTTCACTGCTTCTCCTTGCTTTGTTTACATAGCCGGGCCGGCTGAGGGTGTTTTTAGTGCATGTTAGTGCACGTGAGCGTGCCCCTCTGGTTAGCTCATGGCTGCAGCTCTGCACTGCTCTCAGCTGGTTTGAGCCGGTTAGTTCTTCATGCCGATGACTCTGGCCCGCCGCTTGCAGTCTGTGCAATCTTCTGTGCAATCTTCTCGCGGGCGTTGAAGCTGTTAGAGTCAATGTGAATGTTCTCTCCCACCGGAAAATGAAAGAAAAACATCTGTAGTCAGTGTCGGAGGATCTCATTTTCCCCAGACAACCAAAAGCGACCAGTTAGCCAACAAGAAGTAATGAATATCACAAGCAGCGACGTGAGAATACAAAGGATTCTTTCCAAAAGGTACATTTCCACATATACACATACAATATTCACAGCCATGAGCTATGACCATTATATTTTATATTTTATGGAACTACATTGAGCTGTACAGGAGTCAAAGTAATTATAGTATTAGGTTTTAAATGTACATTTCAGTTCAGTCTTATTTCATTTCTAGTGTGAGTTTGGACATTTGAGATTATCATTTATTTAGTTTTAGTTCCACTTTTATTATTGTGGTCACAGTTTCTTTCAGGGTAAAAACTTACAGACACAATTTTGTAAACACACAGAACGATAAGTTGTTGAACACATAACCATCACAAAGCACCGGCTCATTCTTTACTAAAGGCCACACTACTGCAGACTTACAATTGTGACAATTTTCTTGTTTTATGTATTTCAATAAGGTCTCTGTGAAAATCTGTGGATTTATTTGAGAAGCATAATGGACTCTCTACCTTCATAGTATCATGCAGCCAGAATTCTTACACACAAACGTAGTCCAGTTCTTAAAATACACAACTTACATGACACAAACGATGTGCACTTGCAGTCACACACGCACACACCCTCACACACACGCACACACACACACACACACAGTAGTGATATCTCATTATTCCAGTCATGTCAGCAATTTGTCGAGGAATGGTGTGTTGCAGGCGTCAGTCATCCAGAAATAATCAAACCTCTGATCCACTAAGAGCCAGCAGCACAGGGATCTCTTACTCAACACACACACACACACACACACACACACACACGGACCCTATTTACCTGGAGGCTCCGATACGCATGTGCTTATGTGCGTGTGTGTCCACATGCAGGTACACACACACACACACACATGCAATCATGTGTGTTTTTGTTGACTTCCCCTACAGGCCCGCCTGCCTGCGTACTTCACCCTCATGCCTCAGTGCTTGTGTCCCGGCTAAAGCCTGTTTTAATGCTCTGAGACGGACGGAGCAGGAGGTTCAGTGCTTTTAGCCTCAGTGCTGTCAGCTCAGTGCGCCTCCAGCCGTCGGAGAGGACACTCTCAACAACAACAACAGAAAAACGCTCTTCAGGCTGCCTGACCCGCTGCACAGAGGCAAACGCTGAGGGGAGCAGGTGCAATTCTGAAAAACATATCGTATTACAGCAGAGAATATCTGCCATTATCCAAGCGTAATGTATTGCAATTATGCAACACGGGGTCATTTGACAAACACCAGCAATCCTCTGGGTGATGGCCGACATCTTAACATTAAGAATTCAACCACAGGGAAACATTGTCCATCATTTTAGACTATGATAGAGCACCGAGCATCATCGAGTCCACCTCCTTATCACACCACCTTAGCACGATCCATAATGATGGAGCACAAAGAAGGCTGGAACATTAGCCGTGTAGAAGGAGAACCTGTTGGTGTCGGAACAATTAAATAAAGTGTTTCAAGGAGTATTTGAGTACTAAAAATCTTTCTTTCTAAATATGTTAGATGGATTGAATAGCATGACACAGAAGCTGTGTATGCAGCTATGTGTTAAAGTATTTATACAAAAGATGTTTGTGAATAATTCTCATTTTGTATTATTTGATTTGGCTATGGATATATAGATATCAGACCTCAGACAACTCATGCTTATTATTGGTTGGTATAAAAGTCATTTGTGTTTGTAAGTCACTTTACATGAAGCTATGGGACCCACTGGTCTCTCTCTTATAAACCTGTCAAACATGTTTACCGTGTCATTTTGTATTTGTTGAAGCAGAACTTTGTTCAAAGAAGCGGTTGAAATGAAGAACATGGAGTGCAGAGCATTTAGAAGATGAGTCAGAGTCACAATATCACTGTAATATTTGTAACACGATTGTTTTGCTGTGATTCTGGGTGGTCTTTCTTCTATTGTTGACTTCTGTGAATCCAAGCGTAGCCGCTGTCCACAACAAAGGAGCACAGAACACACTTTTTGTCAGAGACACTTTTCATCCTACGGGGAGTATTTGATACTCAGAATAAAGATGGCCGGTGTTCTTTTAGAGACACTGGTGTAGAGAAAACAGAGGAGCTGAAGAGAAAGGAAGCGGGACAAATTTATGTGTACGACAGAATAGAGTGCTCATATATAACAACACGTCTTTATTTTGAGCCAATCACGTTGATTGTGTGGCGTCCCTGTTATCAGTGCATGGTCTATTTCAGATTAAGCCGTTTTCTCGTGGGTCCATCGCCCTTGCTGCTCTTAGAATTGCTCAGTGGAGGACTTGAGTCTGATTGGGCCTCACGGGTTTAAAACCTCTTATCAAGGAGGAAGAAAAGCAAGGAAAATACATACGATAACAGGCTGGATCAAAGCATCCATCTTGGTACCTCTGCGCTCTGGTTTGGTGGCCTGGTATGAACCCGGAGAGGCCTCCCTGGGGTTACGACGGACTCCCTCCCTCCCCCCCGTCCCTCTCTCTGAAACTAAGCTTGAAATTGCAGATGCTATCGCTGAGACAGAGAAGGGAAGGACACTTTGTGTTTGCGGTGAGGGACGCTTTGTGAAAAGCTCTGCTCTGCTCTGCCGTCTAATCCCACACAGCTCAGCGGGCTGTCGTCAGATCCTAACGAGGGGAAGCTGGTGGGGCGAAGACTTTGGTGTTTTTATGTGCCGGCTAGCTGAAGTAGTCGGGCTCAGAGGAGTTGTCCTCTCAGCAGTGTGTTGACTCCGAGCTGCTCCAAATAATCACCTTGCTTTGTTTTATGTTTTTAATAACATGCAAGAGGAAACATTCAGTTTCCTCTTGAGTTTCTTTTAAAATACCAATCCAGGGAGAGTTGACTAAACTCAAAAATGTGTTTTAAAGCTACAACGAGGAACTTTAATTTTGCCTTGATTGTAGCGGTCCCTGTGAAGTAGAGTAGTAGTGTCTCTGAGCACCAGACTCCCTTTAGAAAACCTCTCATTCTACTGCAGCAGGGTCTGACAGGCTGCCCCTCTCAGTCCTGATTCTGGTTCTCCTGTGCCTCCCTTCCCTCCAGCGGGTCCAGCAATACGTCCTGGGTCTCCAGCAGCGTGGTGTCGATGTTGATGACGGAGGAGGAGACGCTGCTGCTGCCGGGAGCTGAGCTCTCCTCCTCCCTCCGGAGCTCTGACTGCAGTTCCAAGGCTGCATTGAAGCCGGATCTGGGTCTGTTCATGGTGGACCGGTCTCTGCTGGAGGATCTGGGTCTGTCCATGGTGGACCGGTCTCTGCTGGAGTCTGAGCTGCAGGGTTTCTGGTGAACCTGCTTGCCGTAGTTTTGTCTGATTTTGTGGGGAAACGGACCCAATGACAGACATTAAGAATCACTAACAAACAGCCAATATTCTTGCTGATGGTGCCGTTTACTTATAAAGGTCATATAGAGGCATCGATATTAAGTTGAGATTGTTTCATAACCAGTTAAATGTTCCTTACAGTCTGCACTGAAATGGGGAGCAGCACTGAAAGATCCTCTGCAAAAAAAAGTTATATTTTGAACAATGAAGTATGTTCACGAAGGGCACAGCCTTCAATGTCAGCAAAAGATGATCCTCGAACTGTTCTCGTTAGTTGTGCTGTAGCTAGGCTGCCTCATTTCACGGATGTCACATGTCAGCTTTAAATGAGGTGGAAATGGTCTCATATTCTGCTTTGTTTCGGCTGCTGTGGGGTTTTGGTGCCGCTATAGCTTTGGGTCACAATCCTGCTTCAATAACCGTTGTGCAAAGTTTTAAGAAAAATTATAAAACTTGTCATTGTCCGCTTCACACTCCACAGCAGTTTGTCACTAACTGACCTCCCACCTCGGTTCCTCTGACCATACATGAAACGTCTGTGGTACCCCCCCCCCTGCCTGTTTCTGTTTGCCCGGCTCAGATTGGGTTTCTTTGGCCCCAGTTAAAACTCTCTCAGCTCTCCCTGATGCTCTCTGACGTGTCTTCAGACCGTTTTCATCCAGCAGCAGAGCAAGAAAACTAGCCGGCGAGATTTAAATCCCATGAAAGAACAACTTTGCGATTCCTTCAGTGGACCTGGTGTCAGCAATGCTGCGTCAGCGCTGACCGGCTTTAGTTCATCGTTTTGAAAGTTTGGAGTCTGGAGCCCCAATCAACATATTTCTTTCTTTTGGAGTTTTATTTAGTTTGACTTTGAACATGACTATGAACTTTCCTCACGGGGCAAAATATTGCAAACGTGAAATCTCCTCGAACTGCTGTTGTGTTAAATGATTTCTCCTCTTCCTGCCCTCTCTCCTTCCCTCGTCCCAACCGACCCCGAAACAGGAAACCTTCCTCTCTCTCTCTCTCTGTAATTGAGGTGATGACACTTACCTCCAGTAATTTGTTTTGCAGCGATGCTTTTGCTTACCTGTGCACATTTTGGTTGGATCTTCGGGTTGCAAACAAACTGCTCCTTCAAGGTCAGAGGAGTTTGTCTTAGAGTCTTATAAAGTCTTATAAAGTCATGCTGCTCTGCCAACATTCATGTTGTTTCTTTTGTCTGTTGCTAAGCTACAAGCAAACTTTCCTCGGGGGAGTAAACTTTGAATAATTTTTACATAAAATGTTGTTGTTGTTCGCTCAGTGCTGTGTAATCTCTTTTCAAATTCCGGTCTATTGTGTTCATCCTTCTTCTTCCTCCTCTTCCTGTCCCGACCTCTTCTCTCCTCATCAGCATCACAGCGGGGAGTGAGCTCTCGCTTCTCAGTCAGGTTTTTTTTGTTTTTTCTTGCCTCGAGTGGCTGAAACGGGCCACTTGTTGTGGCAGATTGGTGACCTGGATAGAAATAGACCCCGGACACAGAGCTCAAGAAAAGACAGAAAGACAGACAGAAAGAGGGAAATGGCTTCCTGATTGTGATGATCAATTATTGCACTTCAGACAGAAAGACTGAGTGGGATCATCAGAAGAAGTGGAGAGGGAGGGAGAGAGAGGCCAAGTGTGTAATGAGATGGAGTGAAGAGAGGGTGAGTGACCGAGAGTGGGCATCAAGAGAGAGAGTGAGTGTGTGGGGGGGGGGGGGGGGGGGGGAATCAAAAGATGCGATCACATGTCATTCATACACATTCAGGAATTTGCTCTGTGACAAAGGTTGTTCTGTTGTTTGCAGGCCTCGTTAACGTTTGTTACTAAACACATTTTCTATCACAAAATATTGATATTTCATAAATTCCATAAATCTAATGGTATCATAAACCCCAAGTACCCTAGCTTTCAGAATAACGTGAGGCAGAGAAAACTATTTAAGATATCAATACGCCTGTCCAATACCTTTATTTATTTATATATATATTTCTGAATTTGAGCTGAATGTTTGTTCCAAACAAAAATGGTGGCTCCTGATGAGGTTAGCGTAGATGGCGCGATAGCATCCGTTATATCAGAACTGGAGAGTATTTCCTCATTGACAGAAGAGCAAAGAACGACACTGAAGGCTTTTTCTCGATGGAAAAGATGTTTTTCGCTCTTCTCCCGACTGGGTTCTGCAAGAGTTTGATTGACAGATTGTTTATCCATTCGTTTTATTAAAGTTCCTGCCATTTTCCAAAATGTTTCAGCGGCTTCTCAGATCGTTCTGTGCGACAAACCATCTGGTTACAGGGAAAATGGTCCAAACCAGAAAAAACAACTGGATGAGGAGCACACATGAGTATGTGGGCATTCAGATCTTTTGAATTAACTCAATGAGTTACCGATGTAATAAGCGTTCAGTGAATTAAATACCTGATAAATCAAGGTACTTGCAGAAATCCTGCAAATCCAGTGTTGCCCAGAAGCAGCCCCACTTGTACCACCAGAGACATTAAAGTGACAGCAAAGTGAATGTGGTACTGGACCGTCGTTACTAATGACTGCCCTCAAGCAAGTCACCAAACAAGCTGCCGCTCCTGTAGTGAATGTGAAGGCGATTAGTTTTAACAGAAACACTGTATAGTTAGAAAAGGATCAAGGATCAAGGTAAAACGTTACATTGTGATGAGGCTATAAAATCCATTGGTTTATTGACCGTAAACAAGAACCTTTTGTAAATCCTTTGTAAGAGCTCCGTGTTACTTTGTTCAGACAATGAAAATCTCCTTCACACAGCGAGGCCAAGCTCCTTCATTCTCAGGTTAATCCAGTGGAGTCAGACCGCTGTGAAGTTTAGGAGTGAAATACTGACATCCAGCTCACAATCAAAGTGTTTGTATCCAGGAACCTCATTAATTACTCATTATTCCTCAGTAATCCACAGAGACTAGCGCCACCTTCCTGTGTGTTTAGCTTCTTCATCCTATACTTCTACTTCTACATTATATCAACATTCGCCAGAGAAGGAAAGTCTATCTCTACTTAAAATGTCTGGTGCCATTCACGTGTGATGTCTTAAAATCTACACAGTATGTTAGTACTTAATGTTATTTGGACCAGTTTACACCACATTGATCTTCATTGAGAAATCGTCTCCTCTCTTTCCCGCTCTTCCTCCAGACGTCAGGGTCTGGCATGCAGCATTCAAAGTCTGGCTAAAGGGCACTTTGGAAAGATGAATGTTTGCCGTACTGCTGCCCAAAATATGCAGCAATGTTTAGTCTGCTGGTGATCCGGGCCGTCTGTCCCTCTCTCTCCTCTGGCATCATTAAACAGATCTCCATCCTGTCTCCGGCTCTGCCAGTTGGCCTGTTGGCTCAGCTGTGTACAAACAAAACCACCAGTAAACACGGAGTGGATGCGGCCACATGTCCCGCTGCAAACATTTTCATTTGATCCAAGTATGAAGATGACCCAAAAAATGCTCCAAATGAGCTCACACTAACAGTTTGAGGTTTCCTGTACATTAGAATAAATGTTTCTGTATATTACATCAGCTTTCACTGCGTTCGTTACTTGCTTTCATGTTAAGAGTTTGTGCTTCTTTAATGAGGCTTTAGATGAAAGTTTTCTGTCACATGTTGGGCTTTCTTCCTCTCTCTTTAGCTTTAAACTGGTTAACTTTATATCGCACAGCATTTATATTAATCTGTACATGAAGATACAGGCTGGTTATGTGTCCCAAAACATTTTCTTTTATATAGTTTCATCATCATTTCATGTTCATTATAATGTACTTGAGTTGATGATCTAGATTCTATGTGCACTGTTTCTTTTATTCTCCTGCTCCTCGATATTGATGCAGCTCTAACATATGTTCAGGGTTAGTTTATTGTTAAATATTGATATTTCACAGCAAAACCAGGATTTAAATGACAATCTACTGATGACAATAAAGGGTTCATGAATAATTTGTGTCAAACCACATCCACCTCTGCTGAAGCTGGTGATCATTTTGAAAAAATTCCCCTAAAAAGAGGAACCTTCATAATCCAAAGCACTCTGTTATTGTTGAATTTCAAGCTGATGCATTTTGTATAAACCATGACAGCAGTACAACATGTCATCTTTTCAGAAAAACACAACCGAAGACATTTTGTTTTCGTTTTCTCCGTCCATCTGTCCCTCCGTCCATCCGATCGTACGTACGTCCCATTCTCGTGAACTCTATATCTCAGAAACACCAGGAGGGGCTTTCTTCAAATTTGGCACAAAAAAAAAAGACTTAAGGATGAACTGAAAAACCCCAAAAAACTTTTTAGGCCTCCGGGCCAAGCGTCAGTGGTGGCCGAAGACATTATGTTTTCAGGTTGTCCATCCGTCCGTACGTACTTCTGTTTAGTCCATTCTTGTGAGCGCAATATCTCGGGGGGAGGGGGGGGGGGGGGGGGCTTAAAATGTGGCCTCCTCTGCCTGGATCCTCTGCCTGGAGCAGGAAAGTGATTAGATTTTGGTGATCAAATGTCAAAATCACGTTTTTGGTCACAACTCTAAAATCATAATCAAAGATGATGCGCTAATTATGACAATTTCTCATACATTTTAATCTTAAAACAGAGCAGAATTGTCCGAACCCACAATGAACATTTAAACCTTCAGTTCTTTGGAAAATCCAAAAAAATCACAGCAATATGCTGATGGCAGCATGAAAGTTGATGCTTTTTGTTGTTGCTGAGATTTTTTACATTTCCACGTTCCTAGAAACACCATTTGCTGTGTTGTCAAATCACTTCACAGATGGCAGCATCGTATAGCATCATGTCAGTGCTGTGAAGCAAACCACCGACAGCTCATAAGTGAGCTTCAAAGAGCATGACTCAGACACGTTTGATTCGCTTGTACTCCACTGAGACTTGACTGAAGACATATGTAGCACTGGGCTTCACTCAGTGAAAGATCAATGAAGAAGTCATCAATAACTTCCCCCTGGTCTCCAACATCTTTGTTTCCACCCAAGAGCATAAGCATCGACGTCACACTCACAGAACCGCAGAGAGACCAGCTGAGGGTTTAACGCCGCAATGTGGCAGCAATTTTGGGTTTCCGCTCCGGCGAGGATCTGCAGCCCGTTTCCTTCTGAAAACCCCTAAATGTTCGAGGCTGTCTGGAAGGTAAATTTCACGGCCAGTTTGGCAGCAGGAAGTGTCTCCGGTCAGGGTGTTTGTGTAAACAGCTCGTAATGGTTTTAGCCCGCGGTGAGGCACACACACACACATGCATACGTGGATACTTGCATGTGTACCACAGACATCCATTCTGCTCATTCAATGCGGTGAAGTCTCTGTTACTGTTTACAGATGAGACCCATTACGGCTGCCGAATGAGTTTCTGTTGACTTTGACAAACGTGCTCTCAGCCTTGTTGGCTGTTGTGCACTAATGTCCAATTTAAATTGGTTTGTGCAAGACTGTTTGCCTGAACCAATACCATGTTGGATATCTCTGTGTCATATGCGTCTTTTATCATATTAGACCTGCTTGCATGAACAAAGTAATATAAATCAGAAAGTGGCACAGTGGAGCAGCCGATAAAAGCATCCTCTTATACTACATTCAGAAATATTCAGACCCCCGTTTTCACATTTTATGTTGCAGACTTAGGCTGAAATTGTTCACATTGTTCCTCTCATCAATCTACACTCAGTACCTCATAATGATGAAACAGGATTCCTGAAATGTTTTCAAATGTATTAAAAAGAAAACTGAAAATCTCTTAAAGGACCAGTGTGTAGTATTTAGTGGCATCGAGTGTTGAGCTGAATACCCATCCGCTCATCCCTTCCTTTCCAAGCTGTCGAGAACGTACTTCAGGGAACGTAAAGATGTGTTCTCTCGTGTTGTTTGGACGATCATTTCTTATTAAAAGCTGTTGGACTGCTGAACTGCTGGTGCACCTTATCTGCATCCGCCACTTCCCGCCTCTTTATTATTTATTAGTAGTGCAGTGACCGTTCTGCGAGTGGCCGTTGGGAAGCTCATTGACTCCAGGGAAGTGAAGAAAAGTTCGGTTGGAACGTTAGTGTGTCCGGCATGCAGTCAGTGAGCCGAGGCGTCCGCCCTGAAACCCCGCCCACACTCCTGCAAAGAACGCTGCTCACTTGTTTAGTCAACGTTTATTAATATTGAACGCATGCCAAAATTGCACCAAAGTCCACACTGCGCGTCCTTGGGTCCTCAGCAATACACCCACCAAGTGTGAAGAGGATCGGATGAGCAGTTCTTGAGACATGCGAAGGACGGACAGACACACAGACGGACAGACGGACAGACACACAGACGGACAGACGGACAGACACACAGACGGACAGACGGACAGACACACAGACGGACAGAGATTACTGGCTTCATAGTTAGATATGAGAGCCTGGTGGCGGCTATTTTCAATTTTCTTCCACTGCAGTTTGACTTTGTCGTGTGAAACTTTCTGTGGGTTTTGCCGTGTTTCTGTGATATTACTTTGATTTCTGTGGCCTAAGTAAAGACCAGAAAACTATTTGTTTGAAACATGAGATCTCTATGTTTAAAACAGTAGCAAAAAACAAGACATGATTGTCTGCAGTGTTGATAAGATAGCTGCAACCACAGCATTTTGAGGAAGCAGTCTGTCAGTATTCATATAAGTTGTCTTTTTTAAATGTGTCCTTATGGCTGCAACTTGTCCTCTGTCTTCTCTCAGGTATTCTGTGCTTCAGAACGGGAACCACACGGAGCAGAAGAAGAAGTCTCTGCACACCGTCAAAGAGTCCCACGAGTCCTGCTTGTGACCAACGACGACTCCTCAGTCACATCTCCCATGTCCTCGGCTCTCACACCGCCACCGCAGAGACGACGGACAACACACCGCGGCCCTCACGGCTCAAATCAGATGCTACAAATCCAGCAGATCTCCTAAATAAACAGAGTCCCGATGGGACTTCAGGGATCCAGGCGAGGAATGTGACTTTTACAAAGTTTGCGTCTGGTTTTAAAGTTCAGTCGAAACTCATCCTGTGGTCTTTAAAGGTGGGAGGGGGGACCTAGTGGACTGGAACTAAACCAGTTCTCTGTCTTTCTGATGCCGTTTCTGTCATGCTGGTACTCCCGTCTGCAGCCTCACGGAGACTGAGCTGTCCCAGTCGAACTGAATCAGATCCAGAATGCGACTGCGATCCCACCAGCAGGCCCGCTGGTAGCGATCTGTGAAGCTCTGCTTGTCTTGTGGAGAACCGGCAGCTTGGCTGGAATGTTGTAGGAGAATTTCACAGCGTGAGACGTGATTAATGACTGACTGGGAGTCGTGGAGGGGAATCATGTTGCCAAAGCTATTTGATATTACGTACAGAGGACCTATTTGTGATTATTATACGATGCTCTCTGTTGTTTTCCGGTACGAAGTCAGAAAGATTGAGGATAGATTTGAGAAGGTTGTTCCTTGTAGAACGAGCTTAATACGTTGGCAAAAATGAGCTTTTCAAACAAGTGATATTCATGAAAAGAGGCGGAATGTGTTTGCAAGGCTGCGTTAAATCCCTGACCTAAGCGGTCAAAGTGCATTATTACAGAGGCTGCTAGCTCACACTCCGTGCCCCTCACCCCACGAGGCTCCGTCGGGAGGAAAAGTTCGAGGATCACAACTCGTACAAGCTGATGAGCGCGTGTGGGTTTTTGTGTGCATTTACATGGCGATGCATGTTTTCGTACAAGTGTAACTGTGCGTGTGTGTGTGTGTGTGTGTGTGTGAATATCCCCCCATCTCACGCACGCTGTGTGGCCCCCGCTTCCCTCTGGACACGGCCCTTGTGGCCTCCGAGGCCACTTCAAAGAATGTACCGGAAATGTTTCCATTTGTCCATCTTCATGGGGATGGAGAACACTAAAGCCAACTCGTTATCTTTACCCATAATGCATCCATGTCCTTTTTTTTTAAATCTGAGTTGCATTCGTCAGAATTTTAGTGATTAACCTCTAATGATCCCACATTGAGCTTCCTGCCTGGCACCAAACAGCAGTAACGCACAGCATCTAGAGCTCAGGAGGTGGTGGAGACCAAAGCAGATCTAAAAGGAGGCTGAATATTGTAAAATCATCAGGGAGACAAACACGAGTTAAGATGTATGATAACGTTGCTTTGTGTCTGCTGGATGTGCAAATACACTTCTGATTCCTATCACATGAGAAATACCAAACTGTATGAACTTACGACATATGTCAGGGCTGTGTGTGTTACAGCTTAAAAGATCAGTTTATCAAAAGCATTTTTCCAAGTTTGAACTCATGTTGTTGAAAACCCAACAAAACATTGCAACCCAACTTTCTACGGATCATACGCACAAACATGCAGAAATGTTTGCTTGTCAGTGACAACCACGCATCTCCAAATGCTGTGAATTAGAATTTATAGATAAACAACAAATTGTCCTTTTATAGGTTCAGATTTCTCTTCATTTTAAAAATTCTTTAAAAACAATTAATTCAACAGCCCTTACTATTGAGCATACATCTAGGGAAGGTAATCTATTTTTTAGAAACCCTTTTTGTTGTATTGCAACTAATAGACAAAAACTGCATTAAGCCGGTCCAATTATTTCATTCTGTCCGAATGAAGTGTCTTTGGAGGGAGGCCTGGAGGGCCTGGAGGGCCGGGCTGGCGGTGCTGGCGACTTTCTCGCTTGAATTAGTGACTTTTGGAGCGCTGCTTGCTACTTTCATTGGAAACGAGTTGGCCACTCTGGGCTCTGGTCTTTTTAGTTGGACAGATTCAAAATCTGGCTTATTACTCTTGCAGGTTTCTTAAACAATGCCAAACCCGGCTTTAAAGCAAAGCTGTTTGTCTTTTTTTTTTTTTTTTTTTTTTACATCACACAGTTATCACCAAGAGGACAGCTATGAAATATAGACAAACAGTGAACCAGAGCCAAAGCAGGCACAGAAACAGAGGCGAACCCTCCAGAAAGAGTTGAATAGGAACAAACACAGCCCTCTCAAATCAGTTAATCAGACGAAAACACTGTTGAGCACTGATGACTGATTCACTGGCACGGAGACCAACCTAAAAAGCTCTTGACTGGAAACACTGGGCGGACGGCGTAATTACAAATCCCTGCAGAGACGAGCCCATTGACCCAGTTTAGCAAGTCACAGTTCAGAGGAAATGTCCAATCTGAGACTTCAAATACGACTCCAGTTCTCATGTTACTCCAGATACATAAATATGAGCGTCACACATCGAGCAGCCAAGAGAGAGGGAGAGGAGGGTCACACCATCAGATAAGATGTATAGTTCACTTCACTTCAGCTCTTCACCATCATGTGAAAACATTCCCATTTCAGACGGTGAACCTCCACATTTTTAGCCAGAAGACGTGTTTTATAAGACTAGAGAGTCAAACTTAATGACATATCAGTGCTACAGAAGAGCTCAAAATCTATATTTTTTTGTGAATATATTTATTTTTGTTATTTTTAAGGGGTCCTGTACAATGTTCAACATAAATGTCACCAATGCCGGTCGATGTACTGTACCAGCGTTGAACAGAGTGATCATTTTCATCTGCAGGAAGCTGTTTATCAGGCTGAAGTGTCCTTGAGCAACACATGAATATCCATCAGTTTCTGAGAGATACTCGTCCAAAATCTGTTTTCAGAGAATCACTCACCTCCTGTAGTCTTCAACTGCCATGAGACGTGTTTAATTTCGTTCATCATATTCGGCTACGATGGACTCAAAGTATCAACATGTCCACATAAATGTCTCGAACCATCTCTCCAACGTAATATAGTTCTCTGCTGTCCGTCGGAATGCTTCAACATGTCCTCATACTAAACGACTGGATGGGTTGTTTGCCAAAGACTCACAGAAAGACGCATACGACCATTTTATTTAACGTTGTGAAACAGAACCACTTGGTTAGGTTTAGGAAAAGATCATCTGGTCTGGGATGAACTAAGTGCGTAAGTAGCCAACGCGACGTGGATACGTACTAATGTTTTTCTTTGGGCCATCTATCCACCCTGACCTTCCCCCTTATGTGTACTTTGTCGCTTTTTATACGTCTCTCGACTTCCTCCTTTGCTTCCGTCATGATTGCTCAGGCCACTCGAGGTCGCAGCCGAACAACAAGCATAAATATGGGAAGCAATCAGGCGGCAAAACTTCGGTTCTGCCGAGTGAAGCCGATGAGGAAGTGTCTTAAAACTATGAGAAAATGACTCTACTTCTCTCTTGATTTATTACCTCAGTAAACATTGTAAACATGAGTTTATGGTCTCAATCTCTAGTTTCAAGTCTTCTTCAATACAGCATGATGTTCATTTAGTAAGTGATGGTCCATTTAGAGTCAATAGACCATAAAGCAGGGGATGCTTTAGGGCGGGACTTACTGTGATTGACAGGTCTCTACGTCACTCCTCCGCTTTACAAATATGGTCACTTCTATTCACCGCGTTCCAAGATGGTGACGGTGAAATGGCCGAACTCGAGGATTCAAAACGTCAGTCCACAAACCAATGGGTGACGTCATGATGACTACGTCCACTTCTTAACAGACTGCTTTTGAAGCGCACTAGTGGGGTGTTTGATACTCCAAATAATAATTTGGGATGCAGAATCATTTTAACGCTGTCTGGGATTCAGCGTTTTACTCAAGGACACTTCAAGTTCTGGCAACCCGACTTCCCAACAAGTTTGTGGCTGCTGTATTAGAAGCGGGGAGGTCAAAAACAGATGTGTACAATAAACTTTGTGTCACACCAGCTGATAGGGAATGAGTAAAAGATAAATAACTTCTTCTGGTCCCAGAAAGTAGTTCTTCCTCAGTTCATCATGGTGTTACATTCAACTTTCCAAGCATGGAAAACAGTTAGCTATCAGCTGTCAAAATCATTCCCCTTCTACCCATAATCCCTTGCAATATCAAGTCATTTTCCGGTTCAGATGATGCTCTTCAGCTCGGTGCTCTTGGGATGTAGAGCTTGTTTTGTCAGTTGTTTCACAGCAACAAGTTTTTTCTAAAGAGTCTAAAGTGCTCAGTGTGACAGAGAATCAATGAAAGACCATGCAGACAAGGAGTCTGTTTCTCAATATACAGCAAGTCTAAACAAGTAATTCATAAAGATTATATGTATTCTTATATATAAAGTCGATTATGTGTTATCAAGTGTTACTTCAAGATGCTTTGTCTCACATTCTGCTGTTGACTCGTGAATAACTCGTGAGGATTCCCTCTACATGCTGTAATCTTAGTGGCTGCTTCAGCGTTGTTTCTGTCGTACAAATACATTTCTCAGCATCAAACAGACAGAACATGCTTCCTGCTCTGATGAACAAGTTTAAGCATTCTGTTCAAACTGTGACCTCTTCCATATTTGAAGCACAAGCACTTTTTTTGTGATATGAGGAAGAATTAAGTTAGTAGTTAGTCTGATATATTTTATGAAGTTCTGAGTTTAAATAGAGTAAAAGTTCATAATCCCTCCCAGAAACAATCTACGGATGCATTGAACATTATTTATTTTCCTATATGCGTTCAATGTTGTTTTGGTGATTAAGATCTAGATATTTTTATATTTGTCAATGTTCCTTTGGAAACTTTTCCCACTACGGAGAGAAAAGTGTAGATTGTAAATCTTTAAGATCATTTCTTTTTTGTTATAAAATAAAACATTTTCCTATTAAATGACAGAGAAGAGTGTATATCTCCATCAGTTAACTGTGAAACATGTAGATTAAAAACTATGAAATAGTAACTTCTCATTTCACTCTGGCTAAGTTTGTTTCTCTTAAAGTATCCTGAAAGGTTTTGCTCTCAGAATAAATTTGTCTTAACATCCTGATGATTTTGGATGTCCAACATCTTGCAAATAGAGATTAAAATGATTCCGTAACAACAGTCAGAATCATGAATTATTAATGATTGAAAACGTTTCTACACATTTGATTTTACCTCCGCAACAATTGACCATTTCAAAGCTTAGAACAGCACCACAGGGACTAGTAGCACAGACTGCACATACTGATGGCGTGCTTCCTTGTGTCCTTCACTCTGTCCTTCATTAGCATGACCTCCCTCTGCAGAGTGAAGCCACAAACGTCCGTAAACAAAGACTGCAGAATATAAACTAAATAAAACTCATTTCCACAGAGACATTTTGAGTCCAAAGACGTTGCAGATTCAGCCTTTTTTAACGAGCAATCATTCATGTTTTCAGCATCTTTAAACCCACAATTTTCTTTTCAAACAAACATCTGTTTGTTGTTTTCCCATAAGTATAAAAGGAGACAGACTTTGCAGATTGACTGTCATGCTTTTTTCCCCTATATTCTGCCCATTTTTTCTTCTTCACGTTGCTGTTCAATAGTCGCCCACTTCCACGGCTGCAGTTTCCATGACATCTGCGTACGCTGAATGTCAGGCAGTGTGCAAGTCCATTCTCGTGTGGAGATGTTTGTTCATGTGTGTGTGTGTGTGTGTGTGGGAAGCTCTTCAACAGTCTAAAATTAGGAAAGTCAAGCTCGCCCACCATCATGAATTTAATGAGCCAAAAAGGAAGACCATTTTTGGAGATTTAACAAACGCATCACGAGATACGAAAAAAAAAATCAATCAGAGTTATGAACCATCTGAGGGATTCAAAGGGTCGTGTAGCGAGTGAGACCGAGAGCAACGAGAAGAAAACACTCCTGCCGCAAAATGAAAATACTTTCATGTTAGAAATCTATATTTTTTTCTCTTCACTACTTTAAAAACACAGTCGGAGCTTCCGACCACCTGTGAAGGAGTTTTGGATTCATGTTTTGTAAAAATCCATCGGCAGTCCTCAACCTCCTCGGTTAGCGGTACCTCTGAGCGCGATGGTGCTCATCAGTGGGACTCAATACACAAAGTTGGAGTGAGCTCCGAGCACCGGGGGTGAGCTGTGGTCAACTGGAAGAGTTTGCTGGACCTCATTCATTTATACAAAGCAGGAGATGTTTAGAGCCACTAACTAAAAACCAACTAAAAACAGCATGGAAGTCCTCTACCAACTTGGTTCCACCCTGCTTAAGGGTTGCGTTGTTGGAGAAAATCTGTTTATTACAGAAGTTTATTTTGAACTCCATAAGAATCCATTATTTTCCTCTTTACCTTAAGCAGAATCTGTAGCATTTTAAAAGCCTTTTGCCTCCTAAATATCCCACGACCATGTTATAGTGTGCGTACAATTCATCTCCAAAATGACCTTATGTTTTCGTTTTTGGGAAACTGTTCCTGTAGTTGATGGTTCAATATTTCTGCAAATACAATAAAATAAAATAAATCCAGTGAGCAAGGGTTTGTCCAGAATAATCGCCAACGTTCTGGTTCTTTCATTTTTGCACACGTGCGACTTTTTTCAAATGCTGGATTATAAACTTTCTGTAACCACGCAGGTAACATTTGGGACTGAAGGTCTCAGCACAGCCTCTTTGCCTTTTTTATTTGCAAAATGAAAAAAATAACCGTGTCATGTTTTTAACATCTCACCTGCCTTCTTCAATGTCAGCTGCAGAATCTCTCAGATGCAGCCACTGTCTACATCTGACTGCATAACACAAGGATTTAGACAATGGCTGCAATTTGTGCAACTTCCCGAGTTGTCCATGTCGTTCCTGCTCTGTATCCTCCGTCTCTTCTTTTAATTTATTCATTTATGTTTTTGAAGCTTACAGCATGAATGTGTATATAAAGAAAAAAGAAAATCCTCCCACAAACTGTCCAAAGGAGACACAAAAAAAACTTTTATAAAACTCTTCAGTATTTATTTTGACAGAACAAAATGAGTATTTTCATGTATGAAAAGAACATGAAAAGCATCTCTTTCAGGGAGCTGACATGTGTTTGACTTGTTTCTGTTGCTATGTGACAGTTCTGATGAAGGCTAATTAAAGATTAAAGAGATGTTGATAATCCTGGTGTTGACTTTCTTTGTGTCTTCGGCTGATGAAAGGGTCATTAAGGCGCTCCCTTCACTCAAAGGATTCTCGTTTCCTCACCAAGCTAACCCGCTCGCTCTCTTTCTCTCTGCTTCCTGTTTCGTAATTGAAACCCTGATGACTTGGAGGCACTCAGGAAGATTTAACTCTTAAAGATAAAGCACGTAAAGGGCTTCTTCTTACACACCATCTCAGCTTTGTCTCACTCTTTGTATTAACCACTTACATTTCAAATGATCATTTTTATTATTGAATTTTTTGATATCTGTGGACTTGATGAGAAGAAACATATGTCACGCTCAGGGCTTTTGTTTTCAATTGTATTGATTTCTATTGCTAGCCTTGATATGGATTTTTCAATCAATCTTTACATTAATTGTTTTAAATAAATTCAATTTACAATTCTATGAAATGAAATATGGAAAAGCAGCAACATCTGTGAAGGAACGATGAAATGTTTAGCATTTGGGATTTGATTAATAATTATTATTAACAGTTTGTTGATACATTTGCTGACACAGTTTATGTTTTAGAGGTTCAGGTTCAGTCAGATCTCTGCAAAAAAATGTCAGTTCATGATTTCAAAAGTACGGACGCTCTGGGAGGAAAGTGAGAAATGTTTTTCAACGGATGAAAAAAGGGTTTGGCCACGATAACGTTTATGAATCGCTTACATCTGTGAAACAGGTAGGTGAACAAAATGTTTTTGTCTCCATGATTTTGTTTTGTTGTAATTCTCATTCCGATCACAAGAGGCTGAAGTGCATCTCTGCCCCATGTTCTAGATAGAACTAAAAGCATTCATGTGTTTCATTTCCATAGCTTGCTGGCACACAATATGTCATGCACCTTGTGCATCGAGACATTTAGAACTTTGAGTAATGCATGCACTTCAGCTTCTTGCTGCCAAAATGAATATTACACTGAATAAAAACAAAAATCACCTGCTACGCACTTGTATACGAGTAACATTCAATGTACGATTTACATGGTCAGCGTCTTAACAACCTCGGGCGTCTGGAGTCCACACAGCCTCAACCAGAAAGTGCTGAGGCGTGCAGTGGTTTGAAGGAGAAATGTTTCTACATCCCTCTAGCCATTGGGTAATAATCATAGTGGAATATGGGGTGAATTATTTGCTTTTGCTGTCCTGCAGTTTTATATGGGAGGCGGTGGGAAGAAAATAGACTCAGTGCGTGCAGAAAAATAGGCTTCCGATCCATAAATGAGAGCTGAAGACTGAGCTGTTACATGGCTGGTGTAGACAGCTGCTGTGGTTAAAATGGAAGCAGATCTCTTCCTTAGATGGATAGCTGCAAATATATGGCTGAATGCATCCACCACAAACAGCTTGTAAAACTCCAAAACCTGCTAGTGACACATATAGGCCGGCAGAAATGTTCCGTTCACATATAGACACAACAAACAACATAGTGATCTTTTTATTCCTGGAAGCCTAAGCAGTATATCGTCTTGTTGAGGAGTTATAGTAACAGACGAGGTCATTCAAACTAAAAAGCTTCTTTTTTTAGGGAGCGTCTTTGTCATGGGCAGAAGATACAAAAGTAGGTTGCCCCATGCTCAAGAAAATACAGCTAGTGCCCTCTTGGATGCCCCTGTGTAGATGAAACATGATAGAGTGTGCTCTGCTGTGGGCCGATGTGAAAGAAAAAGAGATGAAGTACCCTTCCAGTGGAGAAAACATGATAACGTTCCCTCTACGTTGCCCTTTGAGTTGAGAAAATGAAAAGAAATGTCCTTCCAGAGGAGGAAATGTGATAAAATGTCCTCTAGTGTCTGCATCGCATGGAGGAAACATGATAAAGTGTCCTTTAGGGTGCAGTGGAGGAAACA
>NW_022280067.1:4335657-4370296 GCF_004355925.1 Anarrhichthys ocellatus | reverse complement strand
CTTTAGGGTGCAGTGGAGGAAACATGAGAAAGTGTCCTTTAGGGTGCAGTGGAGGAAACATGAGAAAGTGTCCTTTAGGGTACCTTTCCAGTGGAGAAAGCATGATGAACATGCCCCTTTTTACTTTTTTTGAGTTCTGTGTTAAGTAAATTGTCTTTAGATATACTCTAGTCCTTATATGCGTTCACACATATCTTCCCTCACTCTTGACACATGAGATACATGTCCAAACAGGAGTAGATGTGTTTCTCCATTAGAGGAGAATCAAGCGATGAAGTCTGGTTTGAGATAAACAAATGGGTCTATTCGTTGCTTTTCACTGGTGGAACCAAGTCATGATTATTTGTATTACGTTATAAATGAAAGTTGCGTAATCTTTCACTGTAGACATCACTGATCCATTGGCATTAGAAGAAGCCCTGAGAGTGTGTTGGAGTCGATAAAATGAATCAATAAAATAACTCCTTTTCTTTTATGATAACTTCCAAATCTACTGGCTTGGCATTTGGCTGAACTTGGTGCGACTCCTTCCTGTTTTTCTGTCTTTTATTGACAGTCGGTGTGAAGCTGTAAATTGCTGACCAGCAGGGAGGCTCCAGCAAGAAACAGAGAAATCAAAAGACATCAGTTTCTGTGTTCAAAATGAGTCACAAACAAACGAGAGAGCTGCGTGCAGAGAGCAACACTGTGACTCACGCATACACACGAAGACCAGCGTATGTTCACACACACACACACACACACTGATAAACATTCAGGTAAACACATGCACCTACACTCAGACTGTCATAAATAATATATATATACATATATACATATTCCTCATCATTCGACTGGTAGTGATTCAACTGTTGCTGTATAGCTCTACAGACAGCTTGCAGTTCAGCTTCACTTTGCTTTGGCACCAAGTTTTGGATTCAGCTCCATCCGACTCTATTCATCTCCACAGAGTAATGTCTGCAGAGCGTCGATAGAGACCTGCAGGATGAATACCCTCGGAGAACATCATCCAGGGCAATGCTTACAAAGCATACAGTGGTGTTGTGTGGTAATGTGAGGTTTCACTTGCTGCATGTTTGAAGAGTTTTAAGCCCTGAACAGTTAACGGTCATTATGGACGTGAGTCTTGTTTACTGGTCTTACCTCTAATGTGTGGTATCAGTGGGAACTCAGCTGCAACTGAAACTATTGTGTTTCAGCGCCCAGCTCAGCTGCTGATTGATCCACACAGTATTGAAAGATTAGAAGACAAACATTATTGATATATTTTCTCTGCTGTATTGCAATTAAGTCATTCATAAGAAGAATATGAAGACAGGCTATGAAATGGTGGGAGGATGTTATTGCAATTTTTTAAGATGTATTTTTTTGCCATGCATGTGTCAGAATAACACTTCTGGACATCTTTAACTTCTCACTTTAATACGTGAAATACATGAAGTACAATTTTACTTTAACTAACTTTAAACTGCACAACATCGTGTAAATCACCCCCCCGAGAAGCAGCAACATGGATGTTTTAAAAAGGATGATGTGATTTAATGATGAAGTTGATTTTTTACTAAAAATAAAACTTGGAAATTAATTCTAACTCACCAGGGAGGCACTGGAAGATGATTGGCAGTAATGTACAATTATATGCAATTTTAAGATGATGTTTTGGTTCATTAAAATAATTGATTTAACTTTAATCGTGTTCTATTTGTCGTATTTCCTTTTGGCAGGAAGTATTTCTGTATTCCACAGCACCTCCAAATTACAAAAGGGGGGAGACAGCGACACAACCAGCAAAAGCAAGATAAACAGAGAAGATGTGGAGACTTAGAGACAACACGGGCAGACAGAGATAGTGACGTGAGCGCAGCAGCCAGCCCACACATCGAGTCAATTCAATTAGCAAGAGAAAATCCTTCCTGAGGAGAGATTAATGTGGTTACAGATCGAGGACAGCCTTCTGACTGTTCCTAGTCTGTGGCAGCGACAGACTGTCAAGGGAACAGACACCACGCTAATAATTCATGCCACAGCTTGAAGTTAAGCTACAGCGTCTATCTTCCTCACTGATTGGAACGTCCTACGTGAGGCGGTTTACTGAAATTGTCATTATCAGTTGTTGTATTTGGAATCGATGTAATTAATGATCTGCCAACATCAGGATCCCTTAAAGCTTTACCTCTGTTTGCCCCTAAAAGTGTCTCTTTTCAGATTTGTGTCGTAAAGTTTTCTGCAAATTTTACCCTTCAAATCTGACCTGCACGGTGGCAAATGCAGCAGTTGATTTAAAATGAAAAATCCTTTAATCCATCTCCACCTGTTTGAGTCCAATAACTGACACTGAGCCTGTACAGTCTACGGGAAACAAATCTGTTCAAGTGTTTAGGAGCAGGTGTCTGTGTTTGTTTTCACTCCATCCACACACCACATGCTGTCTTTGTTAATATGAACAAACCACTGAAAGACATCCTATCCTAGAGAGCTCATAGTAAAGCAGACTTTCCCTTAAAGCTACTACGAGGAACTTTAATTCTTTGTTGATTTTGGCGACCCCTGTGGACAAAAGCAGTAGTGCACCAGAGTCCCTTTAGAAGACCTCTCATTCTACTGCAGCAGGGTCTGACAGTCTGCCTCTCTCAGTCCTGGTTCTGGTTCTCCCGTGCCTCCCTTCCCCTTTAGCGGCCCCAGTAACACGGGCTGGGTCTCCACAATCTGTCGTTCTTCCTGCATCCAGCGCCGTCATTTTACAAGACGGTTTATGTAGTTGGATTCAGGACGAACTACAAACTACTTCAGCTCTAGATGACGCTCAAAAACAGAACTTCTTTCTCTTCCCTTGTATTGCGAGCTGCTAAAATGGCTTCCCCCATTCAGTGATTCATACGACACTAGCAGCACTTTAAAAACTAAAGAATCGGTTGAGGCACTTGGGACCAGGTACAGTTTTAAGGACTCACAATGCAAACACTAGAGCTGGAGTGCTGTTTTACGGTTGTGTTTTGTCAGCAGCTAAAGGCGATTGCTGAGGTTTTATTTTGGTTTACTCCAGATGAAGTTCTTACTAGCTCTTATTTTAAGGGAGTTCTCTTTTAGGAACATTTGTTTATTTGATTTGAACATCATCTTCGGCCCTTTTCTTCCTTTGCAGTTCAACTCCTTGTCTGTGTTTTGTAAAAATCTATATTCCTTGTCAATAAATAACTTCGTTTAACCAACATCACCACTGCAGCAACTGAAATCTCTCTCCTGACTGTAACTGTCCCCCGTTGGTTCTTGATTTCCTGCTCCAGAGGTTACTGCGGAAGCTGAGAATGAGCGTGCATGAAATTATTTACACAATGCTATCTCAAGGTTGCGAGTTAATTATGTTGTTATCTCAAAATAGCGGCATTGATTAAAGATAAATGTACGCACGGCCTTTCTCGGCTTCCATAGATTGCTGCTTTTTACTGTCCTGTTTTTTCTGACCCTGCCGTTCCTCACCTGTCCAGCAGGTGTCACTAGAGAGCTTCTCCCCTGAAAGTACTGCTGTTCTCAGTTTCCATAGATTAATGTTAATTACCCTCCTGTCAGTCCCCACCTGTCCAGCAGGTGTCACTAGAGAGCTCCTCACCGTTTCCCATCAGCCCCTTCAGGCCCCAGTTGGCACTAATTCCCTCTTTTCTGTCTGTTTGACCTGCTCGCTTCAGTCCCTTTCTCAAAAGTAGTTGATCCCTGGTTCCTTGTGACACAAAAATCCTCTTTATCATCTTTTTTCTTATTATCTACACTCCTCCAAAGACCACTTCTCCATGTTTGACTTTAAACTGAGCGCTCACGGTGCCAAAAAGCTCCTCTTCTGGTGTTTATGGTGTTTAATTTGTCCACATTTGGATAATGTTTCCTGTTCTCTGCATGCTTTTGAATTTTAAATGACATATGAAAGTGTAATGTGACCAAAGAGCCAACCGGATATCTGATGGACAAAGATCTGAATATCTTTTGAGACACGGTTTCATCCCTCTTCATAAAACATCTCATGGAAACGGCCCCCGCAGCTTCACATGGGAGCTGAAAACAGAGGCAATCTACATTCTCTGCTTCACATTCTCTGCTAATCCATCAGACAGGCTGTCAGTGGGCCATTATTCCTTCATCCACACAAAGTCTTTTCGTGTCGAGCCCAAAGTGTCAAATGGATTTTCACTCATAATGTCCATTTGCGGCCCCCTCTGTGTAATTGTTCTGGTTTGAGGAGGCAGGTAAAAATGAATATACGAGATATTATTAAGGAGAAAAAGAAAACAATCACACCACGGTTCCTTGGCCTCCACATCTGACATTGTAGGTCTGGTGGCTGCGATTGGCACACGAGTAAAACACACGACGAAGCGCCTTGTGGTGAGTAAAAATATGAAACAAATAAACTCTAAAGAATAAACTCATGCAGTCTGCTGATGGTGACATTCCCTGCGTGGTCAGATTGTGGGGGGAGGAAAGGTCTCTGCATAACTTCATGTAAAGGTTAGGTCTGAGAAAACAACATGTTAATATCTAATGATTCAGTTAAGTCAAGACTGTAACTGCAGTATATATATATATATATATATATATATACATATATATACATATATATATATATATATATTACTATGTATGTAGTGATTTCCTCACCTGAAGACACATTTGAGACACATGAATGTGAGTAAGAGAAAAAGACTCCAATTCAATTTTGAACGTGTTTATTTTCTTAAACTAAAGCATCTTCCTTCTTCTTTGTTCCGTCTCCTTTTTCTCATTCTTGGCAAACTCAAAATGAGTTTATTTTTTTCCATACCTCCCTCAAAATAAAGTAAAAAAAAAAAAAAAAGAAATCAATTTTGATTCAGACTCTCAGTTTCCTCTCAGACTGACTTCAGTGTGGGGGAGTTGCCTCTCCAGCTCTACGGCTCCACTTTATCCTCAACTTTCATTTCCCACTGGGAATAGGTTCATGTCCAACCTCGTCATCTTTCATTTTCTCAAAACACAAAACAAAACAAGAACTCCCAATCTAGCTGTGGCTATATATATATATTTACTTCTACAGCCCACTGGCTCATTATCTGGTTCCCTGTTGCTGCCTCCCTCCTACATATCATGGTGTTTTCTGTATGTGTGTATGTGTATGTGTAGCCTCTTGTCCAGTGTGGGCTACAGGATACACAGTATAGAGCCCCTGGAGTTCTTATATTGTTGACACATGATATTATTCTTTGTGCAGAAATATCTTGTTTGCACAGCATAAAGAAACAGATCATAATCTATTGGCTCCAAAGGGATGTGACTTGTAGTAATGCTTTTAAAATCACAGTGATGGAAGGATGCAATATAATTGCTTATTATTTCCAGTCAATGTTGAGCATGACTAACCCTGCCTCCCAGCAGGATAAAAAACAAAAAAACTAATAAACAAAAACAAGTTACCACGTCACCCAATTAAGCTGTTAGCCTATCGTAGTATGAAGGATGTTTTTATCTTTATTTCTTATTATTTTCTGCTGCTGTTATCTTTTGTTAAATGACAGACGAAACATTGGATTGTGTTATTTTCTTGACCTGTGTTTCTGTATGTGTGTATGATGTGGGTGTGTTTTGACAAATAAAATAAAGAAATTACCTTTCTATAAAATATATCATACATAAATCACCTCAATTTATTTTAATTTATTTCGATAATGTTTATATTGTATGATGTTATGCAGTAAATATGCATTATATGCACTATGCATACTGCAGGATCTTAGTTCATAAACTTGTGTTCAATAAACAAAACAAAAAGGGTGTGGCCTAAACGAGGAGTCTGATTGGACGAGCCCTGACCAATCAATTCAAATCAGTTTCAGTCACGCAACGGAACGTCAGCCTGGCAAAGCACGGAGGAAGTTCCGGTAAGAAAGCTTGACTTGTAAATTAAATGAGCATTGTTCTAGACATCCACAGGTAAAGAAGTTGAATCACTGCACACTTTTCTTTAACACAACTTTAAGTATTTGGCGTTGGGGGGAATATTCACCAAGTAATTCCCAAATCAAAAGTCTAAAGTCATCAGAATGAAGTCTGGATCAAGCACTGCTCCTTTAGTCCACACGTCTGATTGAGGCAAACAGGATTATTCAAGGGATGTCCTCACCACGGTGTCACATTTGAGCCATGCAAATCTAGGTTGAATATTACAAATCTTAACAAGACGCTGTGTTTATTTTGGTGATGGCATGTCTCCCATTTGACTAAAATGGCAAATCCTTTCTGTCCACAGGAATTGATCAAACATAATTGGATTATGTCCGATGAGTCCAAAGAGAGACACAACATGAGAGCTTTCTGCCACGGCCGGCCTTGCAGAGACTTAAGAAACTTTTGGTATGATTTTATTTATTTTTATTTTGTAATGACAGAACAGAAACAAGAATAGGAAAGAGGGCAGTTTATGCCTCTAAACAGCAGAGTAAGCACCAGATAAGCATTTATACAATCAATAAAACCAGAAGTGGAACTTAAAGTCAACAGTAAATCATCAGTGCAAGGTGAGCGTCTCTGGAGATCCATACATACTGGATGCAGCCAGTTGTTCTGACATTAAAGTGTCTGATAAGAATAAACAGGACCTCTCTCAATCATTCAACCCCCTTCACTATCACTTAAAGGAGCTGTATACAATATTCTGAAGATGAACATACAGCAGCAAACATGAATATAAATAGTGGAGTAATGTCCACCAAGTCACCTGGTTTTCGACACCGAAAACAACACTGTACTTCAGTCCCACTATACCATGAATCTATAATGATAATGACTATTCATCTCATCACAGAATAAACAAAGAGCCATTGGGTAGCAGCACATCTATTGCTCAAGTTGTAAAACACTAAACGTTGTCTAATGCACACCTGAAATCATGCAAAAGTTGAAGAGCTGCACACTCAGCGCGGAGTTCATTAGAGATGCAGATTGCCCGACGGAGATCTGTGACAGAAACTCAGTGCTGACGTGTGTGGGAAATTGACTTCATCTTTTTATGTTGTGTAGAAAAGAAAGCGGTCTCAAATGTGTGCCTGTAGTGAGGAACAAGATAATTTAATATAAGTGCATATTCTAGCTCTGTAGTCTGTCATAATTGCATGGTTCTAGTCTTAACGTTTTATACAGCTGGAGATAGATTTACTGATACTTCAGAGTGAGTCATTTGAAGATTAACTGGAATACCTGGCTGACACAACCACCAGCACTAACTCACAGAGGATTGTTAAAAAAGGAATGCGTTTTATGACCTTTGAAGTCTTTTTTTTAAAATTTATTTTGCTGTTGCATCAGCTGCTATTTGTGTGAACAGTGCCCTTCATCATAATTCAGGTTCGATTTTATTTTTTAATGTGAGGAGAGAAATGATTTTCCAGACATTTTAATCACGACACAAACTGGATTTTCAGCTGCTCTTAACACAAGAGACTGATTTATTTTTAATGTCTGTTGGTTCAAGTTGAGTAATTATCCCAAATAATGATTATGGGAATAAGTGGGTGGTGTGTGGGGGCAACTTCGTGAGCATCTTTGTGTCCATGTGCATGTGTCTGTTTGCGAGCATGAATGATGAATTTGTGTACCAGCATTTGCAGGTGTCTTCTTTTGACCTTTTGAATCCATTCACATACACACGACATGCCCTCTGCACAAGATGCTTCATGTTGGTCAACTCACATATAATCAGTAGTCACCAACAGCACCAACCTGGTATCTAATGGCTGTTTTGTGCCATGAATGAGCTGCAGCACATCCTTGATGAAAGCACTAACGACTGCTTTGCTGTGCCTCGTAGAGAAGCAGAAGGAGTCTGGGAGAAGTGAGGAGAGGGATGGTGTTAAAGGGGAGGAAGACATGATGGATGTGAAAGGCCAGAGACAGAAGGGAATCAGAAAGAAGTAAGATGGATGTAAACGGGTAGAAAGCAGCTGAACAAGGAGAAGAGAAGCATTTAACACTCCAGTCCACATAAGACTTTTAACTAGTTGTGGTTCTCGTCATGGATTATTTTGAGACTCTGCATGCAATCGCTCCCAAACCACAGTGGAAAAGTTTATTTTGTTGCATGTTTTGGGTTTTGTTGTGGATCAAATTGGAAAATTGCACAGAACCCGAGGCTTGTAAAGACTATTAACATGGATTCCTTAAGTAGATTGTTTGTGTTGTGGGGTTTGGGTTACCTGACGTCTTGCCAGCTCAGAGGTTTTGGCAGCGGTGAGTCTAAACACATCGTGATTCCTGTCTGTGTGTCTTCAGTTCTCTGTGGTGGTCATATGAGTCGACACATCAAAGATCATCAGGACAGGAACTTCTGGCCATCAGATGTTATCTGAATAAAATCAACCCGACCACTTTGCTCACTGTTTCCTCGCTACTCTTTAGGTTGATACATTAGAAACGGTATGTGTGGTTGTTGTTTTTGTGCAAGTTTAGTCACAACAAAATGCTGAGTAAGTAGAAAGTAAAATTCCATTAGTAGCAATCTGTAAGCACAAAACCAGCTGAGGGTAATCACTGCTTGAGAGATGAAGGGTGTCACCACTCAGCAGCAGGGCTTCCTCTGCTCGCTGCCATCCCAGTCGTCTAGTTGGCGGATTTGCTTTTTTATTCTTTGAAAGAAAATCTCAAACTGAGATCACAGCAAACTCCGTTTGGAAGTGAAGTGCCTGTTACTCTCTAAATGTCCTTCAGCGTTTTTATTTATCTAAATGCCACTTTTTTTTGTGGAAAGAAAGATGGAACCCAAACAGCTAGATCAGCCAAAGCCAAATGAAACTCGGAGCATGTCTATGGTCGAGGGATTGCCTCCACGTGGCTCTCAACATGGTGACGGCTGAGGCGGTGGCTTGCAGCTAACGGTGCTAACATCAAAAACAGTGCAGACAATGGCAACAGTGCTGACGGAGTACTGTACAAGGCAAATACTGTAGTTACCTGCTGTTGTATTAATTCTCTAAATTTAGAATTTTGCACCTCTAACTATAAATTGTTAGCAAGCACCCTCTTGCATTTGGAACTGTGAAGAATCTGCAACAGAAAACTGAAAATGATGATTTTAAAACTGACTCAGGAATTTGTCCGTAGATGTTTTTTTGACTCTTAAATCTCCCGTGAGAGAGAGAACTGATGGATGTGTATGTTGTCGCTGCTCAGTGTGGGTGTGAATGGCTTTGTTCTCGCCTCTGTAAATGAAAAGGAACAGAGGAGTAAGAAAGAGTCAGAACTGCACCTTTCCTCCGGTCAGCATGTTGACAACATAAACTAGACTGAAGTCATCTCTTCATCGGCTCTCCTCTCTCGCCATGCTCAGAATAAGCTCAGGTGTGACGTGCAGGGCATTGATCAAACACACATACAGGATGTAGGTGCATGATGTGCTGGCCACCACTGATGTGAAAAAGGCCAAAGACACGTATATATTATATATATATATATATATAGTATATGTATATGTGCGCAGTGTTAATGCTTTAAACCACAGACGCACAGTTGAGGAGCATGACTCACCTCTTGCTGCAGTTGTGACTCTGACGACTGCATGCTGGTTGGAGGACCATCAGCTGAGATCAGACACAGATTTCACTCCTTTAAATAAGACGTGAGAGGGTTCTGACTCTTAGACTGTAAGACTTGCAGAGCGACATTCTGATAGAACCTTTAAAGGCTCATTAAGAGACAGGTGAAGTTTCATGCAAAGTATTTCTCTCACTTTCAGTGTACAGATGAGGTAATCTGCAGTAGAAGACATGTTAGTCACTTCACAACATTCCTCCACACCAGGCTGTTAGTGTGTATGTGTGTCTCAGTTGATCACATGTAACCTGACTACAGGGTCTGTAATCTACTGCTTTCATCTTGGACCACAGTGTTTGTGGCTTCCCCTGATGGCAGAGGGGATAATTGGTATAGTCCCGGTGGCATATGTCTTGACGGGGGGAATAATGGTACGTCCCAGCGGAATGTCTCAGTAAATGGGTTCTTGTTGATGTCCCAGGTAATTGCAGAGTGCAGCTGTCATTGTTTTCATCCCGACAGTCGGCTGCCACGTCATTCTCCTCGACAAGAGAAGATATTGCTGCCTCCCTTTTGTTCACAGAGATGTGGTTGTGTGCTCTACTTTTCTGTGTGCCTGACTGCTAGTGCAGTAGTGTGTTCCTCTGTTTTTGTAACGGAGTAACAGAGACGCTGACAGAGTATGCTATAGGCAGACCTGCACAGCTGATAACCTCTCAGTTTAACTTATTGCTGCGGGGGAGACTAAAAGTGTGGCATGTGTCCACGACAATGTACGCAACATCGTGGCTGCTAACTCTCACGTACTGGTGAACTGTTTTGCGTCCACACTGCAGCCGGTGGTACATGATGGATTCAACCTGCTTGTGCATCAGTTATCACTGCAGCTGACAGGCTTGTTGGGCACTTTAACCACAGCACCACTGCATGCAGAACATCCTGCGTGTTTGTGTGTGTTCACACTGGTGCTGGTGTCTGTGGAGGCTCACCAAGACTTTGTAAAGACAATGCATAATTTAAGAAATAAAATGAGACTCGAAGCATTCTGCTTCAAGCTTTACCTCGAGTGCAGAATACGTAGCGTCACATGATTTATACATACTGTTGTGATTGCCATCTTAGAAACCCCCACCACTGCATCATGTTCCCTACATACATCATCTTTTAGCCGGCTTCCTTCTCATCATCCTGAAATGCTACACGAGGGGAACGGAATATAAATTGCCTGATCTTACTTCTGCTGCAAAGCAGCGTTAGATAAATAGCCTAATCTTCTCCAAACGCTGCTGCTGCGTAGACGCGGACGGCAACATTAATGTTTAATTCCATCGCAGTCCTGCAAAACTTCTGAAATAAGCACAAAATCTGAGATCTAAATAACGTGTTTTTCACACAAACATTTTAAATGTACGATCCTCTGGGATGAGACAACATGATAAAAGCTATATATATAACACGGTATATTAATACGACAGCAATTAAAGATTCATGAAACTCAGAGTTGTTTTAAACCTCCACCGCACCCTTCTACTTCCACAGCTTCTTCTCTCTCTGTGCAGTTTCTATGGCAGGCTACTTATCTTCCCCACACGATTATTGTATTGTTACACATCATGTGTATTTCAAGCTATTTAACAATTGGCTTAATTGTTTTCTCTTTAACAACCCACACTTTTCAAGGTGTTGTACATAGAGGCAAGACAAAGCAGACGCACATGGAATCATCTCCCCAGCAGAGTGACACTGCAGTTAAGTGTTTTGTGCTCTGAGTATCGCTCTGAGTATCGCTGCATATAAAGTAGTATATTGTCTTCCCAATAAAATAAATCTGAGCAAATCCTGGACCACCTTAAAGGTGAAAGAATATGTTAATGTGAGCAATTATATTGTGAATTCAGCGGATTTAAAACTCCATATACGTGAACAGAGGAGAGGGGCAACACAATAGAGGCAATCAACTCGTACAGTTTAGAAGAAAACAAGCTTCTGTGGTTCCATTCAGCCATATGTCATAGATCCATGCAACAATGTACGCAAATAAAACAATTGAAAAAGTTTGAACTAAAATCATAAATGTACAATTAATTACAACTAAAGCAAATGTACCGTAACCACATATTACGCTTGAATGTGCTCTTTCTTCTTCAAGCAGAACTTGGTGAAATAAATCTACATTTTTTAACATCTTGCTCATCGTGTACTTTGGCTAATATTGAACCTGTATTGAGGTTTTACTGGCGAGCAACGGCCACATTTCAGCCGTATCATTGAGCCTGAAATACTAACTCTGCAGACCTGAGGCGATCCGTTCATTACACAGAAATCTGTGATGCCATTTGAAATGACAACATTGTGTGAGGAGTTTTATTGATTATGTGACATAAACCCTGGGCCACCTGTCTGTTAACTGGTGTGACTGGTGGAGTGGATCGTTTTACACTAAACTCTTTAACGCCCTCATGTTTTCATTCAGTAGTGATTTCATCTGGAACAAATGAGCCTCGGTTTCCTCACTCAGCACTTATTCGACACATACATCACAGATGGCTGGGGGGGATTTTTTATTGCTCTTTTCTTCTTTGTCCAGCGGCTGCCTGTGACCGCTCATCCAGTTCATAACGTGGCGATCTGTTCCAGTAGTGGTTTAGTCCTGGTCGACTCACCCTCGAGGGCTTAAGTGTTATTTCAATAGTCTGGAAAGTACGGCTGACACATCGGGCCTTCAACGGGTGAGGGAGGAAGAGTAAAAGCATGTACATTCAATAACAATGTGAATACCAAGAGATCAGCACCTGAACAAAAATACTTTACCCTGTCAATGTTTCCCTTTCATTGACCAGGCATAATCAATCCACTTTATCATGATTTCTATATGTGCACACAGCAGATGGGTTAACACGAGGAAAAGCATCAATGGAGTGAAGTTCAATCAATTATTAATGTTTGCCGAGCGTAGTTTTGAGACGTGTATGAAAAGACAAAGACTTATTACTGTTATTTAAACAGCATTTGTAAAGGAATGATTCTGTCCCAAGTTTCTAGATACATGTATAAGCACTTAATCACTGTAATTGTGATTAATAAGAGCAGTTTACACTGTAAACTCACTATTCATCATCATGTATTGATGTCAGTCATTGAGGTGTGTTCAATCTGAATGTAAAAGGGATTTTAGAGGTGATTTGAGTTCATACACAGTTAGCAGAAGATGCAAACAGACGTGGAAAGTGCTGCTATGTAGGAGATGATGAAGATGATGTACTCTGTAATATAAGGTGCAGAGTGTTGCAGAGTTAAGACTCTAGAAACGTTCCATGAGTGTTGGTGTGCAAAGTTGTGTGAGGAGCACTCTTAACTTTACTAAAGTTTGTGGATTCACAAATGATAAGACCAACGTCCCAAACACATCTTCAATAAGCTTCTATGACAAAAAAAGTGAAAAGTGGCAAAAACATTCGTAACAGAAATATAATTTGCTACATTTTGAGTATTGCAGGTTCATTCAGACTTGAAACTAGAGATTGAGACCATAAACTCATGTTTACAATGTTTGCATGTATCAGAATCCAGTTGAATATCAGCTGAAATCAATATAAAGTGCACGGTTTGGTGTGTATTGTGTAATATGTTATATGCCATGTTGTGGTACATCGTGGTTAACAGTTAATTATATCTTAATGTGGTGGTTTGGCATGAGCTGCCACTTCCCTTTTGATTCTGGTTATTGACAATAGAAATGGTTTATTGCTGCCACCTCAGTGTGGTTTGGTGTTTAACATTCAGCACTTTAGGAAGTGTCCGGCCTGAGATGTCAGTGCATGTCATGTGTTTTTTTGTTGTAATTTTGTCAGTTATGTTGGCAGCTAATGTGCTGAGAGAGGAAGAGTTTTGACGCCTCTTCATTATAGAGTCTTACGTGCCTGTAGAGACAGATTCATTCATGCTGCTTTGTCAGCTCTCTGAGCAGATGAGCAACTTCATCTTTCTCTCTTTTCTGTTTTCGCTGTGAGTCTTTCTCTCTGTCTTTACCGGAGGCAGTTGACTCCGAACAGCTTCAGAGAGACGGTGTACTATTTTAATTTTCCCCGGCTTTTAGCTCATCTATCTCTCACAAACAAGACTCAAATAGCAGTTGACGTAATCTATCACAGTCGGCAGGCAGATGGCAAGAACCCAGCGGGGGGGCATCTTCCAAAAGCTGCTGTTAATAACAATGAAGAATCTATCAAACAGCTGGGTGCTTCTCAGACAGGAAACGTCATCTGAAAAACAACTTCTTTGTATCTCACCAGTGCCAAGAAAGTCAAAGGAAGATGAAAGTAAAAAGGAAACGGACGCATTAAGTGGCCGGTGTAATTAAAGTAAATGTTGCGCTGCTGTTCCCATTAGCATCGGTAATCGCATTAAGGATGACCCAGCGAAAACACAGAGGCCATATTGGAATCCTTTATAACAACTCGAACAACATGAAGCTTTTTCTTTCGGAAATGGAAATAAGGAGAGCAGGACAACTCTTCTTTTATTGGAGGAGAGATACTGGACATTTAAAGCATCAGTGCTGGATGCCAGTGAGCTTTGTGAGGACGTGACTATAGGTTTGAACTAACGCTGGCATTAGACTCCATTCTATTTGCTTGTATATTTAAATGTGCACAGCATGAATCAACTACCACCGGCTCCATAAAGTTGGCTACATGTAGTATTTTAAATGATATTTTACTGTATTATATATACAGTATAAGCTACCTATTTCCTTCCTTCTTTTGCCACCTAGGTCTTGATAAAGCTTCTGTTTTGCTCTCATCATCTGGTTTATTCTGTGAAGCTGATGGTTGACTCTTTATCCCACGCTCAATTTAACTTATCTTACGATATTCATTGAAATAAATGAACATGACGGCATCACTCTCTGCCCCTATGTGGAACACTTTCTCGATGAGAACACAATTGAGTTACTGACTTTATTACAATCATACAAAAAAAAACAAATTGGTTTCAGACGGGGGCAACCTGAGTGCAGCTGCCTGAGGTGACTGCTGTTCTTGAAGACGAGATGTGAGCTAATGCAGCAGTCGGCGCCTGTTTCTTTCCGAGCATGCGGTGGATGAAGTTGAGGCCTCTTAACGTCGTCCCACAGGCATCAACAGAGAGCCGAGCCAACTCTCACTGCCCGTGTGACTGTCACTCCTTGGCTTGATATGTGGTCATGTCCTCTGGTGGATGACTGATATCCACTGATCCATTCATTTTCACTCAGTGGATGAAGCACTGTGTTTGATGTGGAGGGGGCTCAGAGGGGTCGTCATGCATGTGATAGGGTGTGTGTGTTTATCAGTGTGTGTTGCTGCCCTCGGCCTCCATAACGCCATCTGCCCACTGGAGTGCAGAGCGTCACCTCCAACTCCCTTCAGGCCACTTCAGCGAGTCCAATCGTGGCTCAGAATTAATACTGTGCATAATCTAGACTCTGAAAGTTCTGTTTGCACGTTTAGAGATCAGATGGTTGTTCAACAACGGGTACAGACAGAACTACTATTGTGTGGGTGAGGGAAATTAAATGAGTTCAGACCACAGAGTGTAAAGAAGTGGCCGTACATTGGTTTGATGGCCATCGCCATCTTGGTTTTTTTTTAGCTGGAAGTGTCGTATTGGACGAGAGGGTTGAGCTGGAGAGGAGCGAGGCCCGACGGGGCAATACGGTTAGCATAACAAATGCTACCAGCTAACACTAGCACTAGCTAGCTCACTTGGTTAGCAAGGTGCTTCCCTAATTCTCGTCAACTGTGATCTTAATTGGGATATTTTGGCAAACAAAACCGGAAATAGTGTCTTTTTTTATCGATGTTTTACATATAACTGTTTTTATGTGTGAAACTTCTGATTTAATTATTTTTATACCGGAAAACTAGCCGCACAACTAAAACGCCCTCCTTCTATCACACCATTAGTCATACGAAGTAAATTAAATGAAATATAGCGGTGCAACCGACATTTTCATTGGGGCACATGTCGACATTCCAGATCCGTTGGCTGTATCTGAAGAAACAGAAAAATAGATATGAGTAAGACAGAAAGTGGAGCTGATGGGGGAGTGTTGGTAAAACATTTGACAGCGTAAATGCCTGGTGGCTTCCTCTGTCAAAGAGAGACATCTGGAAATGTCCCTTCACAGAACATTGGGATTTTGACAGCTTGAAATAATCCCTCTGGATGGCAAGTGCTTTATCCGTGAGCTGTTCTTCCCCGAGTCCTCCCTCCCTCCCCGTCTGTCTGTCTGTCTGTCTCTGTCTCTGTCTGCGGCAAAGCAAACAAAGAAATGGAGGCAGAGTAAAGTCGTGGCATTTATGGGATGAAAGCTTTTGCAGATAGCAACAAGTTTAAAAACACCCGAGATGAGCCGGGCCAACGAACTGTAGTTAGAAATGCACTGAAGCATCTGGTTGCACAGACCTCTGCCTCCAGTAACTGAAGTGTGTTGTTGGAACACTTGACCTTACGATGGCCTTATTCCATCACGTTAACCTGCTAGTGACCTCGGGAATAGTCCCCCCCCCCCCTCCTCACAGTTCAGGGCACTCTAGTGGCGGAGGAGTCTGAGTCCATGTGTGTCCTTCTTCATCGCTCTCTCTTCCTCATCGTCATCTCTGATACAAACATAAATACAACTCTACAATAAAGAAAAAGACTCTGAAGGTTTGTTGAGCTACATCAATTTCAAACTACTTCTCTCCATCTTGGTAATATGGTCATGCCACATGTTGTCGTACAGTTTTTAAAACACTATTAAAACATTTTAAATGATCAAATTAAACAATATTCACTGTATCCTAATACTATACAAAACACCTAGTATGCTAGTACAGGAATCTAGTGAGTTTGGAATGTGATGGTGTCGCTGAAAGATTTAAGAAAGTCAGCTTCGGATTTGGTGATAATAATTAATAAAATGATGCAGATTGGGAGTGAGATGGAGAGTAAACGTGCTTTCTTCGTCCTGTGCTGGAGTTTTTAGTTGCGTGCCAGTCAACACAGGTGCTATTCCTCTGTGAAATGAACATTTGGAGAGGCAACAAGCCGTGAAAGAGACTATAATCACCTCTGGTTCCCTCATTGCTCTGCAGACAGCCGGGTCTCTGCACCAGTCTCTCCTCTTTTACCTGATTAAGCTTGCTGGTTGTATACAGAGGACAGTCACATAGAGTTCAGAGAGACGACTCCACAAGTTCTGCAGTTATTTCATTTTTTAGGTGCATTAATTCATTATTTTATCCCTAGAACCACATGTTATGTCTCCTCTTAACCTGCATCTCTTATTGATCTTCAGACTTGACTTTCTGTTTTCAGTATCAGCCCCTTTTAGAAAGACCTCAACTTGAGTTGAACTGAGCTCAGAAAGTTGGTTTTAAATAAAGTCCAGGGGGACAGAGTCAGGAACTAATAACTAATAACAGTTTGAAGGTTTAAAAGCAAGTGGGACGTAAATACCTAGAACCTCTTTACCCCTCAGTGTTACTCTGGAGTTAATTTGTCTTTGTGGGATGTGAACATACATAGAAATATTATTTTTCACAAAGATAAACGTTATATAGGAAGCATTTTCTTCACTAAATTCTCTCCAGCTTCCTGATCAATGCTGCCCCCTGGTGGCAAAGTAATGTCACTGCTTCTGGTGGTTTACAGTGCAGCAAACACCAACATAAACCAGAGAGACTCTATACACACTATAGCCAACACTGTATGGAAGTCTAACATTTTATAAAGTACTTATTATAAACTTGTTTTTTATTTTATGCATCCCTTCTGTCTCTGGTTCCTTCTTGACTTCTGTTCTATAGAATACCAGCTCTTCATGATGCAATGAAAATACATTGATAATGTGAATGATTAGAAACACATTTACTCTCTTTGTACACACAATATAACTAACACTACAGTGAGCTTCTATCATTCTGAAAGACGTCCTAAACACTCGATGAATGTTATGATATAGAAAGCGTTCCTCCAGCTTCCTGGTCAATGCTGCCCCCTGGTGGCAAAGTGACGTCACTGCTTCTGGTGGTTTACGGTGCAGCAAACACCAACATAAACCAGAGAGACTCTATACACACTATAGCCAACACTGTATAGCGCCATTGTTCCTTTTGTAACTGAGGATGAGGAGAGTGAAAGAGAAAGAAGAGGAGATACAGGCAGGTCCAGAACTTCTCATCACTAAACTCTTATCTCCTCCAGAGGTTTACAGCCAGACTGCTTATTGACTAAAGCTCCAGAGCACAGATGGGACATCTAAGGATTCCTCCTTCAACTAGAGGTGCTCATCAATATTTTGTATTTTCTGCCGTCAGACAGGGTCATCGATCATCTGGGCGAAAGCCACGAGGACGATGAAAGAACATCAGGATAGACGCTCCAGTTGAAATGAGTTGTGAAGTTACTGCAGCTCTTCTGGACAACAGAACAGGAGTAAAAGTACCGAATGTTTTATTAAATAGCTGCATTGTTAACAGTAAAACGGTCAGATCTTTGCAACATAGACACAACAGCTCTTCCTCACCTTGAGCATTGTCATCATCATCATCAGCTCGCTCAGCTTGAACCTCGAGAGTGAAGACAAACTGCTCTTTGTGGCCTGTTCGGTCTTTACTCACCAGCGTGTTATTATCTAATTGTGCTAATTGAGCTGAGCAACGTTAGAGCGTCAGAGAAACACAGATTTTTAGCGTGAAGCTTCTTCATTCTGTGTTTCAGTGGTTTCAATCACAGGATCCTTTTGTTTCGTAGAGGAGACGTCTGTGATAAATACCTTGAACCATGAACACTGAATAACAACTAACTAAGACCTCCCATGATCCCACACTACTTCACCACATCACCGTCTTTTGTTTTGATTTTGAGACCCAAAGAAAATGACAATGTGCGTTTAAGAAATCAGTATGTTAAAATGTCTGTTTATTATCACGAGGGAAAGGATCTGTAGATGTATAGAAACTAGTTTGATTGAGTTTAAGTTTAGTCGACGGTGTCGTGGTTATTTTGTCTTGGTGGTGTTTTATTTGGGATTTCAGGGACCCGGACTCAACCGTTGACTGAACCCTCAAGGGCTCTCATGAACCTTGAAGAGCCTGTGTTACTTTTGTCTTTTCTAATTTGTCACTGAGGGAAATTCTCAATGAGAGAAAAAGGTTAAAAATGAGAGAATGATGTGGTTTGAATTGAGTCTTGAAGTTCATTGTTGCGCATGTGTGTTTTACAGGAAGGGAAGACAGGACTCTCAATAAATATGTCAGTATAGAGGAGTGATGTGCAGGTTACTTCACCGAAGTAACACCACATGTCAGTTTGTGGTTCTGGGGGAACAAAGGTAATTTAAAAGGTTTTGTAAAAGTAACATTACATTAAAGAACAGAGGATTTCCCTCTTAGAAGCACGTCGATAAGCAGCTGTAACACTAAAGAGTCGACGGTAAATACTCCAGTCAGTATTAGCACAGTGCACAGTGTTGGTTTATGAAGAGCTAATTGATTAAGCCCTGCTTTACTAAATCAACAGCTATGGGTACACATACTTGAGTTTTCCCGTTATTGTTTGCGTGTCACAACGTATTTCTTCATATGAAACAATATATAATATATATTTTACATCAGGAGAGTGGACAGATGCTCTACCAACTGACCCATCGACTCCATCTCATCATCTTTTTGTAGGCAGCTACAGATCGGTGGTAGTGAGTTAGATAGAAACTAAACATGGAACGAACATCTGTGTGATGGATGTCAGGAACTGGTGCGCTGTAAAAAAATAACTTTTACAAAGTTTTTCCTGCAGCTTAACAAAGCCCTCTCTTCTTTTCATAGGCTGTCTGTATTCTGGATCTATAGAAAAGAAGCTTCACCGGCTACCGGTTTATATCTGCACGAATATTAAAGAAAAGAAGCTGTGAAAAAAAAAAAAAAAGTCTGCCACACCCGTGATACGGGTGTGGCAGACTCTCTGAGCTCTTTTCAGATTAACGGCTGTTATTTAAGGAGATGGGGTTTAAAGGTTGTAAAGAGTAAAGTATAGTCCGTGAGAGTCCTGACGTGTGTTCGGTAAACACAGAGCCGCACTCAGTCGGTGCCGGTTTAACTCATTCACATTTGTACAGGGCACAGTCCGGCTGTTTTTGGCTGACAATGGAGCTTCTGATTCTCTATTAATACCAAAGTATAATAAATTGTAAATATAAATTCAGTAAAACAGAATTTAATATGTTTCAACAGTCTTTTATTCGAGATTTGGGCCAAAGTAGACTGAAGCACAGCGATTTAAGGCAACAAACTTTATTCGAAGACTTGACATTTTGACGCCAAGTCAACTGTCAAAATAAAAGTTGACTTATTTTGCATAGATTAACATATTTATAAATGTATACAAAATAATCTAAAACTATGCGCGAACCTGTAATTCACTTGTCAGGATAAAAGCATGATAAAGCTACAAACACAATGTAGATGCACTGAGTTTATCCCCAACAGGATTCATTCTCCCTTTTATGTTTGTGTGTGAACGGAAAGGTTCATTTCTGCAGCATCTTTCAACAACAAGGCAGTTCAGATAACTTTACAGAAGACCTTAATGTACAGCATGTTTGGCCCTGTGGAGGTTTGTTTTGAACAAACTAAAGTCGTGTTTACATTCGGTGTTACTGAACAGAATGCATTGTGGGTATCCTTCAGGTTTAACTAATGAGAGTTCATTCCAGCGGCCTTCTCCCCTTCCTCTTGCTGGTGCATTGATCTGTTTTGCATCGCCCGTGTGAAAAACTCTTAACCTTTAACTAAGAACACCACCCTGTAACCAACCCTTCTATTACAGAAATAGAAATGAATGGACCGCCATGATTTAAACAATAGTTTCAAATGAATGCATTTAATATAACATACAGGCTCCTAGTGTGATGAGCTAATCTCTTGCACAGAAAGACGTGAGCTAGTTTGAGCTTCTACCTTAAATTCAACGTGACCGTGTCCTGGAGCTAATATCACACGGCGTTCACACAAAAGTGCTTTTCTTTCAAACTTTGCCCCCCTCCCCCCCTCCAGCTGATAATCATGTACTCACCGAGCTACAGTAACGGTCAGTAATGTTGTCACCCTCAGCAAACAGGAAGTACTCCATCAGAGTGACACATGGTTCAGTAGAGACCTGCCAGCTTATTCAAATAAAAAGGAGACCGTTCACGTTAAAAACACGACCTTTGTTCTCATGAAATAACCGGAAAACAAAAAACTTTAAAGAAACGGTAACGAGAAGATTGTGACTCACGAGCTTATGGAAAGAAATGATGTACATCGCAACAGTAAAAGGTGACCGTCAATCATATGACGAAGGACCTGATATGAAAACATTGAGTGTGTGTGTGTGTGTGTGTGTGTGTGTGGGCATCGCTATAAACTGCAGTTCAGCTTCATGGAGGCTGCTGAATGTAAAGTACACAGAAACGCACTGCTTTGTTCGCTCGAGTCGAGCTTCTCCCATCGAGTCAGTCACAGGTCACCTACTGCTTTACGGCTGTGTAAACATGACCACCGGCCTGAGAGGAAATCGCATCGTGGACCATCAATTACAGTACGTTCATGGTTCATGTTGTCGAAGAACTGCACAGTATGCATTTAAAAAGGAAGACTTTTTTTGCACTCTTCCCAACAGACGTCATCTGACCAAAATAATCACAGGCTTGCAAATGATGGACAGGAGCTCCACGACGGTTATAGTATATCATTATAGTTAACTACAGTCCTTGCTGTGAAATATAATACATGTTTTCATCCACTCTGCATGTCACTACATATTGTAGGGACTCTACTAGTGAGATCAAAAACTTCTAAATGTAATGTGTTATACAGTAGATGTAGGAAGTAAACGGCTATTGTACTAATACATTAGATGTACATTTTCAATTTCAGAGTCATTCAAATTGATTTAGGACGGACCTATAAATAAATATTTATATATAAATAATATGTAGTTTGTTACTTTTCAAGAAGTCCTTTGGGTGTTTGTACACGAATAATAAAATGGGTCTCAAAGTGAAGTTTTCATTGTTTCTATAAGTTCTTTGGCTTCGTTTCTATGAGGACGACTTTAAATGCTTCTAGAATCACAGGATCGTGCTGAAACTGTGTGAAATAAAGACTTGTCTGCAGCAGTCGTGTAGGGTAGATGTGTGATACCGTAGCATCACAAGGCACATCGGTAACAATGGATATTGCATAAATGTAAACAGATTTGGATAAACAGATCTCTCATTTGCCGCCATAATCTCCGTTTGGAGCGGAGAGGCTTTGGACGTAGGCGACGGCGTCTGCGATGGTGAAGAATAAGATGGTACCTTCTCCTCCGTCGTATCCCCCTCTTTCCAGTGAGTCCAGTACTGAGGTATTGCACTGGGCCAGGACAACCTTGATCCGGAGTTCTGCGTAATCTTTGCGGACATCTTTCAGAGCGTTCACTCCGGCAGTGTCTAGAAACAAGACGGAGCTGCAGTCGATCACCACGCCGCGTAAGCTACGGGGCTTCTTGTGGAGCATCAGGGTTACAGTCGCTCCCTCCTCTTTACCGTCACTCTCTGACTTCATATTTGGGACTCCTGCGACCTCCTCCTGCTGCCGTTTGTTCTTCTTCTTGAACTTCATGAGCTGAGTTTTCTCCTTCACAGGATCGAGCCCCACACACTTGTAGAGAGATTTCTTGAACATGCTCTGGTTGGCGTAATAGATTGGAGCCCCGTACCTGAACACGGCCACGTCGGGATGCGTCCGGAGGCCGCGGTAAGAAGACAGGTCCTCGTAGTGCTCCCTGGTTGGAGCCCGGCCGAGCTCCAGGACCCGGGCTTGCTGGGTTCGGCCCAGGACGCTGAGGGCGGACACCAGAACCCCCACGAGCAGACCCAGCTCTGTGTTGACCAGCGCCGAGGTCGCCATGGTGGTCAGCCAGATGGCGGCGTCCACGCGGTTGACCCGCCACATGCCGGGAATGTCGAGGAACTTCCGTAAAGCTCCGCGCAGGTTGACCAGGATGATGACGGCTAACACACACCTGGAAAACACGCAGGAGAGGGCAAAGGTCAGGACATAGTGGTCTTCATGGAAGAAGAGTGAAAGCTTTAAAAGAAGACATTTGTTGGCTTCAAGGCCTTTAAACTGCCAATGGCTTTTTAAAGGATGACACTGACGGGAGATGGTTGAGAGTACCAGACATAAACCAGATTAACAGACCAAAAAGCGACACAAAGAAAGTCAAATAAAACATAATCTGGCCTCAGCAGCACGTGTGACATCATTGATGAAGACTTCCAATCATCAGCTGCAGTCACAGCAGACGGTGGTGCTCACACACGACTCTCCCAACAGGTGAGGAGTGTCTACCTCTGTGGTTTACAGTGAATTCATCTGCTTTAATTCGTCACTGAGATATTCTAACTTGCACAGCCTCTGCAGAGCGAGCCGAGTCAGCATTGACCCTCACCTACAGGTCATCTGTGTTTGTCTTTTCGTGGTCAACAAGATAAGAACATGAAGTACTCCTGAGAACTCGAAGGAAACCCGTCAATACTGAAACAAACTGAAACATTGGAATGTGAAGTTTTTTTTTTTTTTCTTTTCTTCAAATGAAACGTTGTGTTTGCCGAGTACCAACATGTGCGTAGCTCTTTGTTGCATGTGGCTGGTGATGTATGATCTAGAATCACGATGGTCCTCGAGGTGCATTTTACAGATTAGAGATAAATACGGACTCTGACGGAACAGCCCGACTGTTTACGTGCAAACTTACTGGTCGAGTTCAGGGTTCTCTCAGTTTAGGGCCTTTAATTAAACACCAGGAGCCTTTCTTTCTTTCAAAAAAAAAAAAAATTAAAAAAAATTAAAAAAATGTTGTGCAGTTTAAAAGGCAACCCGTTGTGCAGAACGGACATGTTTAAAACGTACGCTGTAGTCCGAACTTCATTACTCCTTTCCACCTCGACAAAGGCAGTGCAGACCGGATCCACTCCTTTCGTTCTTACCTTTCACAATAAAAGCCCGAGAAATTGTGTAACTCTTTATCAGAGGGAAATCAAACTCACTCAGAGCACTTTTCTAAAAGGAAACTCACTAAAATATCTTTACAGTATCTTAATCTTTACCACAGTTCACCTCAGACAGACTGACAGATGTTGTGGATCTATAGGATCAATAGTTGGTCCTCTTCCTGCACATCTATTAAAGCCTTGTTTAAATGTTAATACTGCTACCATCTAAAAGCTGGTTTTACTGTATGACTCTGTCGATGCAGGTCTTCTCTAACAACAATCTCCTCATATGGTATGCTTACTTTTGAAGGGAATAGAAGAGAGGTGCGATAACCAGCAGCACCAGCAGCAGAACAAGGGCACTGACCAGCCCAGAGACCTGAGTCTGGCACCCGGTGGACTCCTTCACGAGGGTCTTGGTCAGTGCAGCGCTGCTGGTGAAGCAGCGGAAGAACGACGGCAGGATGTTGCAGAGGCCGATGGCGTACATCTCCTGGTTGGCGTCCACCGTGTAGCCGTGCTTCTTGGCAAACATCTCCGACAGTGAGACGGTGATGGCGAATCCCACGATGGCGATGGAGAAGGCGTCGACGGCCACGTTGGGGATCAGAGTCCACATCGGCAGCTGGGGAGGGAGGAAGCCCGTCGGGATGTCGCCCGCCACGTCCGACCCGTAGTCGGTGTTGAAGTGTCCAAAGTGAGAGGCCAGTGTTGCTATTATCACCACGAAGAGCTCGAAGGGGATTGGAGCCTGGGAAAAGAAACAAAGACAACACACATCATTCTGACATCCTCACAGACAGTGGGACAACAAATGTAAAGTTTGGTCTAAGGCGGGGAAAGATAACGCTACATAAGTCAATAGTTTATCCTGTCTATGGTGGCCTTTTGAGGACAACCTAAGCTCACTCTTAGCTCTACATCCCATAGTAGTTTTAGCTTCAATTAAATGCTCAGCTCTGCTTTAGCTCAGCTCTGCTTTTGACCAACATACTACAACCATCAGCATGCTAATGTTAGCACTAACCTCAACATATCGCTGAGGCTGATGTGTATTTATGGTCAGATTCTCAGCCCATCCTTAACCACATCAAACATTTACCTTAACCCAAACATAAGCAGTTTAAATGATGTACTGGAGATTAATTATCTCAAAACATACACCTGATCATAAACCACATGTTGTATTGTGCCTTAACTCAACTTTCCGCTTTGGAGGGTCAATTACAAGTAGAACATGATATAAATCTCATTTCACACTGGATAGACGCTGTGGATTGACAGAGCGACCAAGTGATCAAATGGATGGATCGGTACGTTAAGTGCTTTCTCACTGAGCCAGTTCCTCTTCAATTTTAAATTTGAAGAGGAACTGGCTCTCCGGTCTACTGGAAGTAGCAGATTGAACAGGAACCTTTCCTTTGATTATAATGAACAAATAGTTGTGTCTACCTTCAGCTTGGCTTTGAAGCGATTGTTGAGCTCCTTGACGGGTATCAGGATGAGCAAACACACCAAACTGGTCACCAGGTCACACACGTTGGTGTTTGCCAGGTTGGCGAGCAAGCTGTACCAGGTCTTGAACAGAACGAACCAGCCTTGAGGCCTGGGGATCTTCAGGCCCAGAAGGTATTTGAACTGGGAAGTGAAGATGGTCAGGGAGGCTCCTGTAGCGAAGCCGCTGAGGAGGGAGTCCGAGAGGTAGACTGAGACGAAGCCGACCTGGAAGATGCCCATCAGCACCTGAGAGGAAGAGATAAGTAGTGCAGTTTAGAGATGCCAGCCATGGAGGAGAATAGATGCAGTAATCCTTCCTGCTCTCTTACCTGGTAAACCCCAGCAGTAAAGGTAAGTGTTGCTCCCACCGCGATAGCGTAGCAGCTCTTGTCACATCCCACCCCGACGGTGCCAGTCCCCAGGTCAGCCAGCAGGACGGCGCTATCGTTACCGCCGATGCCGCCGCCGCTCCCTGTGAGGTATCCTGCCAAAGCCAATTCCCGATCCACAACCTGACCCACGAGCAGGCAGAGCACCCCGAACACCCCCGCTGAGATGTGTCTGGAAGTGCCGAAGATCGCGTAGATGATCGAGGTGAAGAAAGAAGTGTAGAGACCGTATATGGGGTCCTGACTGGCCAATAGGGAGTAGGCTATGGACTGAGGGACCAGTAGGATCCCCACAATCAGCCCCGACATGGCGTCGCCCAGCAGCCATTCCCTGAGCTGGTAGCGTGGCAGCCATCTCAGGATGGGGACGAAGCCCAGTATTTTGGATTTAGCTTTCTTTGAGGTGCACACGCAGTGTTTCTTCAGACGATGCGACACAACGGACTGCCAGCTTTGGGCCGTTTCCTTCTCCACTCGTTCCAGAATGAGAGGCTGCTGCTGGTCCCTCTCGGCTCCATCTTCCTCTTCACTGTGAGTCATGATGGAGCCCTTATCTGTGGGGGGGTTGAAGAAAGAGAGTTTCATTTTAGTCATGAAATATAAGGACAACAAATATCCAACTCATCTGTTTGCACATCGTGAAAAAAACAACCACGAATGACGGTTTAGAAGCATTGAGGAAGCGAAGCGATGTGCTATTGTCACTGTTACAGGTCAGTGGGTGTCGGCTGAAATGACATTTTGCTGATGCTAAAAAAATGATTTCCTCCCATTGAAGTTGCCTCACAATACAGATATACACTTCCCCTTATTCATAGAATCCAGCTCGTGCTTTTAGTGACTCTCAGACAGAAGACTCCTTCATTACCGCCTTCACCAGTACTGATAAGAACCACACCAAGGACAGAGTTAACGGGAAGCTCAGGGAAAAGACAATGACATCCCATAACATATGTTATTATCTCTACACAGCATTATGTAAAGTGACTGGATGGTGATTTCTATTTTTCAGTTTGATTAATCATACTTTATGGTATTATTGTCCCCATTTGAATAAGCAAATACATGCAGCAAGCTTGCATTCGGTCATTTTTAGAAGGTCAAACATCTAAAAGTCGAGGTTGAAACTGGGTTAAGTTTGATTAAAAAGTCTGTTTTATTATTATTGGTTTATTTGATGCGGGACAGTGCACATTAATAAAAACATTGCTGTAAATGTGCCAAGAGGCTATTTTTCATCTGTAGTCCCAAGAGGGTTAAAAACAGAACAGAAGAATAAATTTAAAGTTATGCAATATTGATGCTTTACAAAGCGTACAGAAACAATGAAAGAAGAGAGAATATTAATATAAGTGTCGTCATTCAGGAGACTCTTGTACTACGTTATCAAGTACTAACAAGACACATTCAACACACACAAAGAATACAATGAGGGATAACCGTGAGAATAGAAACACGGACTAAAGACAAGATGCTGCTGCATTGTTAGACACTAAAACACCACGTCAGAGGAACAAAACATAAAGCATGCAGGTAGATATGAGGGTCGACGGACAGATGACAGTGAGGTGCAGTTCCAGTCTAGTGCTGACAGAGCTGGCTACTAACCCACCATCTCTTTAACTGAGGTTACATGAACTGTGTGTCTGTAGGGCTCTAGTGGTCTCTGGGATGGAGCTCCATTCTAGTGCAGCTTGTACAGAGAACGCAGACCGACTGAAAGCACTTTTCCTGAGTGAATGCAATCTCCTCCCGCTGCGCCTCCTGTGAGCCGACATGCGGGTGATCTTGTGATAAACTGTTTGAGAGGAGGAGAGGTCAACAAGCCATGTGTGATCTTCTCCATGAGACAGACACGCACACATTCAATCACGTTCTCCCGACTAAACAACTTCTATTGTTTTAGTTTAGTTTCCTGCTGTTCAAACATTACAACGATCATATGTGTGAAGAAGTCCCAACTCCTGTAACAAACAAAGCGCAATGCTGGATAAACAGCTGGTTATGGAACGTAGCTGATCACATTTAAAGCTTGTTTAACCAAATCAGGTTTACTGGAACTCCCACGTGTCATTTACACGTTCAGTGATTCAACACGTTAGTCTAGTTTTACTGCAATCACCATGAACGTCTCTGCAGACTTCACGCATTCTCAAGTATTATGACGTCATTATGATTACAGTGACGTTCGCCTGTTTAGTTTCCTTAAAGAGTGTCACATCAGCGATCTATAGCACGCTGAACACAGTTTAAGTTACTCGACCAGCATGAAGTCCGACCATGAATGAGCTCCATTGTAAACAAGTTGACAACGTGGACACCAGCTGGAGCTTCACCTGAAGTAAGTCAACAAGACAGCCCGCTGTCCAACAACAACAACAACAACAACAACACAAACACAATGTTGTTGTTTAATGTGCACAATACCTCACCTGAGCTCGAATCAGTCGCGGTTTGACGAAGTTAATTCAAAGTTGTGTTCCGAGCGTCATTCCGCCTCATTTTAAGCCGCAGCTCCGTGCGTAATGACGTGACACGGAAACGTGTGTTCTGCGTCACGTGACCCACTGAGACCAAGATGGGTGTGTTTCGAAAGATGCGTCACTTTGTAGCGAAATAAGACGCCACTCGATAAAACTACATTTACATTAATGAAGATATGAATGCTGTGTATGAAAGTTAGTGTGTGTGTGGTTATTGTCGTAAGATATAAATAAGTGAAACTTTATACGATAACATACTGGTGAAAACCTTCCAGAAACACACTTCTTTTTAAAGTCCCTGAACTATATAATCACGACTTTCCATTTCCACGACTGACTGAATCAAAACCTAAAACGCTGAATTCTTATTAACGCATACAACAGAGAAACACAGAGAGAAACATAGTGAGGTATCAATAGGAAGCTGTCCTCAGGTCTAATAAGCCAGTTCCTCACGTTACTGTTGGTTTTGGGGTTTCCAGAAATAGTGAGCGCTCCTGAAGTTATGAGTTCTTAAGATAAAATGTTAAGCAACTTGATTAACGACAAAGGTTGAAAATAATCAAAACGCTGGTCTAAACTTGTACAGCCACATATTATATAATCAACTGTTCCTCCATATGGTCTCCAACTGGTTTAACAGTGAAATAAGAAATGATGAGATGTAGTTTAAAATCCTCCAGCTCATGAATGCAACATAACTAACTAACTTTACCTGAAATAGCAGACACAAGTATAAACTAGTTGTCTCACATGGAAGCCTGTTGGCCCTTTTATTCCAGAGATTCTATTGTCAGGAATTACTAAAACAAATAAGTAATTTGCATTTAAACTCTCTTTTTTTTATTGATTTGTAAATATTTCTTCTCCTCCAGTTTACAGACTCTGACTGTTTGGATCTGCTCGTTTGAGATTTAACAGAATCTGAGTGTTTCTTTGAAGTGTAGAAATAAAAATACATCTATTATTACAATATATTCATCCGGCACAATAAAAATACGTTAAGGTATCTGCAGAAAAACAAAAGATGCAAACAAGTGGTTGGTAGGCCTATGTATATAATATATATATCTATAATATAATATGACACTGCACTAGAACCCACACGTGCTCAGGGTGTCTTGTCGTGAGACAGAAAATAAAAATCAACCCCAGGATGTGTCATTAAATATGACAAGGTATCGTAATCACCGTGTTGTAATTGGATGCAGGCTTATGTCCACACATGAGCATTTAAAAGCTTCCAGGTAATCCCCTTTCTGTTCTCAGACACCTGCAGGTTTGGAGAGCAGGACAGACGGATTACACACTTTGCTGGAGACAATACAAGGACTTTAACAGGTAGGACTGTTTACCTTTATTAGAATAATCTACACAATCCCAGATGTCTGTTCTATGCCATTATTGTGAAAAATGTATTAATGAATTTCCATTTGAAGTAACTTGAAACAGGAGTGGAAATATTAAAGTGACTCGTCCTGTTGTGAGAACAATCTGCAGAACGACGCGGTTCAATGAACTTGGCCTGAACATTGATGTTAAGATTATTTAAGGGGATGACACCCACTTTGCTTCTATCACAACCAACATGTTTTTCTTTCATAATTCATGTAATAATAGAGGAATGATTTTAAGAGTTGAAGACATAGAAATTGAAGTTGTTTATGCTAAAGAAAGGGGTTTTGTTTTTCATTTTGTATGCGTAGTTTACGTACATGTAGAATATGACAATAACAGATTTCGATATACTATGACATCATCCCTCCAGGATCGTTTGCTCTCTTTTAGTGAAACTGCGCCAGACGATGAGGAAATGTAGTTAAAGGAAACATTACACTTTATCATAAAACAAGTATTTTTGTCAAAAAAGTGCCACAATTTGTTGCCACCCCTTCATTTAATATTTGGCTCATCCCACATATTTCCTTTGGGGTTATGGTCGGGGAATTGTGGTTTTCTTGGCAAAAACATTTATTTTGCGTTCGGTGAATCTGAGATTTTGTCGTGTGCTTCGGATCGTTGTGTTGGACGGTCCGACCGCGGCCCTTTGTCTGGTTTTCATTTAATATCTGCTGGTGTTAGGATACATGGTGTCATGGACTTGGAGTCACTTGTCAGTTGAACCGTTCTCCTTACGGTGCGTGGAGTCTATATATACAGTCCGTACATCCTCTTCTTTACAGCTCCTGTAGCTCAAAACTTTTAATTATTGTCCCGAAACTGTGAGGAGATTTCCTCATATCTATTGCCTGATTCGTGCAGCTCAAACACCTTTCGTTGCACATTGCTTCTGTGCTCTCTGGTCTTTCCCATAGTGACGAACGACTAAGGATGCGATCCAATAGTCTTCTTTTTACTAAGGAAGGTTTATAAGTGGCAGCCATGATGGAAGCTGGTTGAATTCAATCCAATATATCTGTACAGCCCAAAACCATTTGCTGCAGAGGGCTTCACAAGCTGTGCAGCATTCAACATCCTCCGTCTTTGGACCCTCTCATCAGAAAAGGAAAAACTCAGTTCAATGCTTCCTTTGCTATCTCCTTTAGCAAAGAGTACACTGGACCATCCCTTACTAGAGTAAAGAAGATGATGTTGTCCCACGATTCCTTGTGGCAGACCCACATCACTAACATCCGTCTCTTCACACCATGGTTTTCTTTTTCTAATGACTTCTCCTTCACATGTTTCTTTGACCTCATGACGTTTTCCATCGAGCTCAAGGAAAAGTGTTCAGGAAAGGACACAGGACGTGATTCTTATTGGCCTGTGTCACCTCATATTCATACCCCAATGAAACAGGAAGTCCTTGATGTCCACTTTAGAGTTCCGAATCAAACAAGTGAACTTAAAATATCACTAGAAATATATTTCGCTTAGATTTTAATCTTAGCTTCTTTGTTTCTAGGAGTGCCATTACAGTAATGATGGCTGGTATGTTTCAGAGAAAAATATATAGATTTTATATAATTTCACTTAAATGATAAGGTAAGATGTTTGTGAATATGGTGAGCCTGTTTTCCTCTAAGGGTGCCACCAATTCTGAAGGACACTGTACATTCTAAAGTGTGTGGTAGTGACTAACCCACAGAGAATGATCCTCTTTCAGCTCCGTGTTTGGGTTTATCTGCAGTCTCGCAGCTCTTATCCACCCTGCTTCCAGCTGCAGCTGTTTTCAGCGAACAACCAATAAAACCTACCGTGCACCGCACAGAGAGCAGAAGACAATGTGAGCGACAGGCTGGTGAAGACAGTGGAATCTTTAGAGGTTTCAAAAGTCAGATATCTTTTGGAGGAGTTTGAGACCAAACGAAGCTGAGAGGAAAGTGATTATTGGACTTATATATGGATATAGTTGTTTTCCTTGTGTTGGATTTGTGGAAGAGGAAGGTTTTTGCTACGGTGTCAGTTTTTGGTTGAATTCCTTGCCTAGTAACAGTTCCTGAGTAATTGTTGAATGAAAGGTGTTTTGCGTTTCTGTTTCGAATCGTTCCCCGTCAGCAGCAGCCATGGTGGACGCAGCGGCAGCAGAGCAGTTCCTGGATGCCAACCCGCAGTTCGCCAAGCAGTACTACGACACCAACTTCAGGCCTAAGGTGGTCTCGGACCTGCTGGACAACAACCGGAAGGTGGCGATGGACATCAGCAAGTTCCACGACCTGACGGCGGTGGAGGAGAGCGAGGTCCTTTTCGACCTGATGCGGGACATCCAGGACAACCTGCAGATGGAGAAGTCCGTCTTCAACCTCATGAGACACCTCAGCTTCATGATGAGGGCCGACCGCATGAGCCTCTTCATGTACCGGCAGAGGAACGGAGTGGCCGAGCTGGCCACCAGGTGAGCAAGAAGATTTCTGCTCAAATTTGAAAAGTAGCTTCAGCTTCGAAGCTTCGTTCATAACGTCGGCATTCAAATATCAGTATTCCAATGCAGCGCAGCCGTTTGTTATTTATACTCATGTGTATTCATTCTGTTTCAATCTGGTATTTCTGCACGGTTGCAGATAAACATCAGGCTACGCTATTATTATATAAGTGTTATACTATTCGTACATTTATTGAAAAAAGATAGATGTAATCATTTCCAAACTTCACAACATGTTTTTATTTATTTAAATATTTAGATGGTTAGCATCACACAAAGGGAAGCAGCACTTATGAGGTATATTTATCAGAGAAAGATGATTTAATAATAATAAAAAAACGAATTTATTCTGGTAAATCCCTTATTTCGACTTGAGGATTTTGTTTTTTTTATGATTACATAAATGTCATAAAATGTGACGATAGACTTCTGAAGCTTCATTCAAAGACCTCAGTAGAATGAATTGAATGTAAAAAAAAACCATTCGGTGCATCCCTAAAAATGAACGTGACCTCTGGAACAGAGATATATAACATAATATTTCATTATATGACTGGATGAACTGCACACGTGTTCACAAGTTGGTCTGCAGTAACAGCTGATGACGGGAAACTAAACATTTTGGACGAAAATCAAATAAATAAAAGCAGAGGATGTTTTTATAAGTTTAATGTAAATGCTTTGATCCGTTTAACCTGCAGAACTCGTACAGTTCTAGAGTCAAACTGCTTCCTGTCTGTATCTGCACGTCCTCCGTCTGCTCATCGCCTGGAGAGGAAGCATTTCTGTGGCTTTGCCAGCACGGAGCACATTGCTGACGTTTCCAAACAAATCTTCAGGGAAACACATTGAATGAACACAGATGCTGTTTCTCACCAGAACTCTACTTCACATTCACACAGTTCCACACACTCACATGTGGCACCTTAGTTATAAAAGGGAACTTTCTTTTAAACGTTAATGTTTCATGCTCTACAACCAGACTCCAGCTCCAGTGATTTACTATGCAGCTGTAACTTGATGAGTGTAATTTGCATTTCTTTTCTCTAATGACTGACTTTTGTCTACATGGCAGCACTTTGAGATCACCTGTTTGAGTTAAAGGGTTTATCTTTACCTCCAGGTTATTTAACGTCAACAAAGACTCCCTGTTCGATGACTGCCTGGTGCCGCCCGACAGTGAGATCGTGTACCCGTTGGATATGGGCCTCGTGGGCCACGTGGCCTCCACCAAGAAGATGGTCAACATCGCTGATGTGTCTGAGGTACATACACACTGTTATTGTTTGTGTGTGTTTTAATGTTGACATGGGCATCAGAACCACGGTACTAGTTCAGGTTTTCACATACATAACCTTCCCTATCATACATTTAATTGGCATTTAAACAGTAAACATGTATTCCTACCTGTTAATTTTTCCCTAACTGTACTTCCTGTTGCATACAGGACAAAAATTAAACAGTGATGTCTACTATAACGAAGCTCCTTGGTAGCCGAGTGGTTATAGCACAAAGCCACATAACTGCATTTCTACACTTTCCTCGGTCCAATGAAGGCGAAAACGCCAAAACAATACTCTTAAAAGACCAAGAAACAGACAAGTCTCACTATTTAATTTAATACAAACTCCTCCTCAGTCCCAGGTTCATTAAATGGGTGTTTGCATTTTTAATCTGGTAGACCCCCTGAGAATGAAACATTTTACACTGTTTGAACCTGTTGACTTTCTCTAAATCTATCTGAGTAGCAAACGATTGATTCATGACCATGAAGTAAAAAAAAAAAATAGAAAATGTAAAGTTATACTCTTCTATGTAAAAACATTAAAATATAAATACTGCTCTTTGCTCAGTAAACATTGAAACCTGTTGCTGCGTCTCAGTTTGACCACCAGATGGCGACGTGACACCACAGTGTCTCGCTCCACTAATTCCCTCCAACCAAAGCCAGCTCAGTCTCATTACCAATAGCTTTGACATTTCAGAAATGTCTGGCGAGCTCATTCCCACGTAGTCTTCAGGTCCACCTGCAGGTCCACTGACTTCACGTCCGCCCCCCCCCCCCCCCCCCCCCCCCCCCCCCCCTCCTTCCTGAGAAAAGTCCTGCACCAACAGCTATTGTGACATTTACACTTAGGCAGCAGCCCACTCCGCATAACTGATGGGTTACAAGCCGTCCTCTGCATTAGTTCAATCTCTTCGTTTCGTGGCTGATTAGAAAGCTCAGCTGCCGATGAACGGACAAGACAGACCCGGGGTTGCTTGTTCCCGTTTGGGTTTTTATTTATCGGTTCTGCTGCCCGCAGAAACAAACATCCCCACGCTGTTCAACCCCCCCCCCCCCCCTCTGTCTGTCACGCCGAGGCCTCACACAAACGCATGAAAAGACATGATGGGACATATGGCAACTGGAACGATATCAAAGCCTCCAAGTCTCCCCAGTCGCGGCGAAAAGGAACAGCTAATGTTTCCATATAATTGGTTGGCTTTATGATGCTAATGCCCTGCGGATGGCCTTTGAGAGAAATGTAGAGACTGGGAATCACTGTCTCTCTGCGCTCTATTCCCATCCCACTCCACCAGTCAGGATTCCTGTAGGTAGAGAGTGGGGGATTATGTGTCACTGGGATTATGTTGTGAGTAACAGCTGGCCTCATTTCTCCCCCCTTCTTCTATCCCAGCCTCCTTCAGAGTGAATTTAATAATCACACAGTTTCACAAACTAATAACTCTGACCGTTTTTTGAGGTGTGGTATCTCCAGGGGTGAGTGTGTGAGGTGTGTGTGTGTGTGTGGGGGGGGGGGGGGGGGGG
>NW_022280067.1:4307711-4335557 GCF_004355925.1 Anarrhichthys ocellatus | reverse complement strand
GGGGCGTCGGTGGGGAGGCCGCAGATGAAGCCGGTTAATCTGTCCTGAATTAGAACGATCCCAGATTACTCTCAGAGGTCACGCAGGCTCTGAGCCTTTTTCACCGACTCAGCACTATAACACACCTTTAATCTATTCTGCTGCACTCTATTGTTTCAGCCTGTTTATGTCTCTTTGCTGGAGCAGAGGAAGGTCGCAAAGGGTCGGATAATATCCAGGGGAAGTCCAATTTGGGAATTTATACTTTTTTTTTTAACCTTTTTTAACAGTGAACTTATTTTTGGGGTGGAATACAAAAAGTTCCCCCAGTTTATTACTTGCATCAAGACAAGAACGTTTTGTATTATAAGATATGCTTATGATATGCATATGACATGGTACATCTTGCCTGAGCAATTAACCCTTATATTTAATTTAATTCCCACGGAACAGTATGTTTGGATATGCAAATGAGGTGTTATCTTATTACATATGTACTCATTTTCATACATTCCCAGAACAGAAATCTGAACATTGTATAAAGCCAGGCTCAACATTCTTGTCTCGTTTTGTTGACATGTTAAAGTCAAAGGTTTCTGCAGAGGGCATCAGGGAAATCAGAAAATACTGTCATTGTTGGCACAAAGAGACACCCTGAATCCACCTTATTTGTCATAACTGGAGAAGCTAAACTGGCCAGGGAGGAAGTTTATTTACCTATAATTATTTGCAGAATTTATAATAAATGATCTACATATTTATTACATATGAATGAGTTTATTTGGATGCATGTATCTTTTTGCATTTATTATTCATTTACAAATTCAACTTTTCATGGAAGGGAGACTCTCCCGTCACTGCCTATTCATCATATTTATTTGAAGGACTAGAGTGTAGGATTTGGCGGCATCTAGTGGTGAGGCTGCAGACTTGTGCATCATTTGTCCATTCTGGGCTATTGTAGAAACATGGCGCACTCCGTGAAGAAGTCCCGCTTTAAACCAAGCAGAAAGGGTTAAACAATAAAGACCTACACACATGAATAAGGTAAAGAAATATGTAAATTGTGTTTTTTGATTTTTGTTATATCAAAACACAACTTGTACTTTAGATGAAACTTCCTAAGTGTAGACCGCTGTGGAAAGGTCAAGGCAAAGCTTCAGCTGAGGATAACGAGCAGGATGAAGACTTCTCCGGGCTTTACGGGGCCAAAGGTCACCAATAACAAGCTGTCAAACTGCTGGGACAGGTTTATTTGCAAGCTGTGCGAGGCTGCAGTTAATTAAATAAGCTACTGTGTGATGCAGATCCAGGATCAGCGTTGTCGCTCTCATAATGATTTCCCCCCTTCATTTCCTGGACCACAGCCACTCTTCAGGTCGACCCCCATTTTAGAGAGAGACGGACAACTTCAGACGTTAACAGATATGCAATCAGGATGGTTTACTGATTGAGCTTGTAGTGCAGGATGAGGACGGCTCAAATCTAATCGAGGATGCTCAGACAGACGCACAAACCAAGAAGGAACTGTTTCTGCAGCTGCAGCAGAAGGAGAGCGGTCGACTAGCTGCTCACATTTGTTTGCTTTGCATGTAGCAGCAACAGCATTAAGGTCTACGAGGCTGAAGGATGCAACTTAAATGATGCAAATGTTTGATTTTGAGGAGTATTCTAGTAGTGATTTGATAAATCCGCCAGGTTGATATATTGGCTGATATTAACACATTGCAGATATATCAATATCGGCGTATATGTCAGCTGACAAACGTCAATAAACAGAAGTACAGCAATGCCAACGATATGTCTTTGTGTTTGAAACAGTTTCAACATTCTACAGTTTGTCCACCAGACTGGTGACAAGTTTATTTTTCCGACTCCCTCGAGGTTCTCTCTTTCTGTAGGTTTTTAAATTCCTTCTCGGCAGTTAATGAGCCGCTCTTCCTCCATTTCACCGCCGGAGGAACACAATTGATGACCCCTGCTGTTCAGGAGCAGTGGTAGCTGGAGTGCAGCAGAGGGGGGGGGGGGGGGGCCTTGAGTTTGTGCATAATGGAAGCCTTTTGCTCGCAGCGTTTACGGATGGAAGTGGTGTGTCCATCAACGCTGGAAGTCTAGAAGGATGCGGGGGGCAAAGAGCAGGCAATTTGATATAATCAAATACTGTCTCCTCTCCCTCTCTCTGCACAGAGCGCTCAATACAGTGACTTTGTGGACGAGCTGACCGAGTACAAGACCAAGAGCGTCCTCGCCATCCCCATCATGAACGGCAAAGACATGGTGGCCGTCATGATGGCCATCAACAAGCTGGACGGGCCGCGCTTCACTGCGAAGGACGAAGAGGTAACATCGAACTGGAAGTCCACCCTCAGCACACTTTATTCTAGTGATTCAGTCACTTAAAATAAGTGTAGAGCTCTTTGAAAAACCTTACAAAGTGTCTCAGAACAAACTATGTTCCCCTCTATGTATTTTACCGTTACTTACTTTTGTAATGCTTTTTGTCACTTCTCCAAACTGACTGCCTGACTGGACAGTGATCCAAAACTATGTAACTCCAACACAAAGTTTACAATAATTGTTCATGAGGTCTGTCATAAACGCTGCATGAAACCATATGACGCAGATGCAGCATCACTTGTTCAGTGTCAGCTCTGTCTCTACCCCAGAACCGTAAAGTTAACAAATAACATCTCTTATAACTTTATACAATCCTAGCTACTTGCATTGGAGCGGAGCTGGTAACGCTGAACAGCACACTCTGCAGTTAGCTTTTTCATGACTTTGTGCCGTAAATATATTGCCTTTATTATCCCGGGAGACCGTACGCAGACAGAGCTGCACAGTGAGGCTTATAGGGAACCAGTCTAAATGCAGATGTATTCATTATTCTGTAGCCATTACATTTTGTTATCAACATTTACTTCATAATGATAAAATAAGGCAAATGTATGAGCTGAAAAGGCTTATAAATGGACAAGTGCTATCTGCACCCAAAAACTGTATTGAAGACTCCGAGGCCTGACTTTACACTTATTTTAATTCCAAAAACAAAGACGTTTTATATCCCACTAAAACAGCAATGCAGAGGTTGCAGAGGGCTGTAACACTGATTAAAGAGTCACACTAAAGGATCTCTGCCGAAACAATAACAACAAGTCTCTGTGGCATGCAGTCAGAATACCACGCAGATATGATACACGATACACTTTCTCTGTCAACAAAGACGAGACGATGCTACCTTTCGGTTTAATATCACCTGTCAAACACGGCAGTTTGACAAATATAAATATTGGCAATGTTTGATACGTCTGCCATTTGAAACATGTCCCCTGCTCTGACTGATGGCACAAAGGTAAAAGTAGCTCACGTACGATAGAAAACAGAATATTATAATGGTTATGCTTTGGCCTTTGAAATAAAATACAGGTTATTAAAGAAGAGAAACAACAGTGTGTTTAGCACTCACAAACAAATAAACTCACTCACTCTCCATGTCTCAGTATTAAGGAACGTGTGTGCTGTTTCCTTCCAGACTCTGAACAAGTATCTCAACTTTGCCAACCTGATCTTGAGAGTTTTCCACCTGAGCTACTTGCACAACTGTGAGACCAGGAAGGGACAGGTGAGACTGCAGAGCATGCACTCCGTCCTTTGGCATCTGACCTAGCCTTTTTTCATCTCAGACTCAGATCAGATGTTTTTAAGAGACAGTGTGACTCTGAAAGCACAAACTAACCAAAATATGGTGGAGGCAAGTTACAAGAAGCAGTAAGATAGCAGTAAGATAGGAGGGAGATGTCCAAGTTTAAAGCTCGGGGTCTGAGGCGTGTGCGTGAACGTTTTTAAACTGCTGTGTTCTGTCATCCAGGTGCTGCTGTGGTCGGCCAGCAAGGTGTTTGAAGAGCTGACGGACATAGAGAGGCAGTTCCACAAGGCCCTGTACACCGTCAGAGCTTTCCTCAACTGTGACCGGTACTCCGTGGGTCTGCTGGACATGACCAAGACCAAGGTGGGTTAGCATGGATACACAGCCAGAGTCAAGGACACGGTGGGGAGTCTTAGTTTGAGATGATCAGGTTTCCTCAAATGTGAAATCATATCCAGTTTTTAGGGAAGAAGTTTTTCAAATCAAATTTGGTTCAACAATCTGCAGGTATGATGATACAGTATCACAAGCTCATGTCTTTCTTTTTCTTATATGAATGATAAATAAATACACAAATATAGATAACAGAATACTTGTACAACTAAAACACAACTGGTAGAACACAAAGTCAACCTTTGCATTGCCTACACGCCACAAGCGCACAGTCCAACATGTATGTAACCACAGTGTTACACATTTACTCCTGCACACACTTCATGTACCCACATACACACAGCTGCATGCAGATGCGTGCATAAGGTCAAATAAGTGAAGCTTAAGAAGTCAAAACACTTTAGATTTGGGAGCAATAATCCACATTTAGGGCTTGACTTTGGTCTTAAGAAGCTGGATTGCAGCCACAGCGCTTCTTCACCCCAAATCCTGAGACTTCACTTTAAGCACGAGTTACAAACAACCATCACATCCTGGAAAACAATAATAACTGTATATATACTGTATGTATTGATGATGAATGTTTACAAATTTGAAACTGCGTGCATCCAGTGCTTATTAATATTGTCCTGTTGTGTTTGTACCATTCTCATCCCAGATGAGGTTTGATGAGATCTGTTTCTGTTTGTGATATTGAGATATTTTCAGACACTCCTCTGGGGTTTCTCTGATTGATCTGCACGCGTCTTCTTCTGCTTCCGTCCCTCCCTTGTGTCAAAGACAGAGCTAACACTTCAAACCATCTCCTGATCAGTGTACGATCCCCCACGTACTAACATGTTGTCATAAATACTACTTATTTGCTGTGGCTGTCACCTAATTACAAGCAGCTGCCAGTTGATTCCTAACACCTGCTATCTGAGAACAGACACATGTTGTCTGCCTACACAGATGGTCGTCTGGTTACTACACTGGATTTCAAGCACTCAAAAATAAACAACACTAGTAGCTCAGCTTTGAGCCCCTGTTGTTGGAAACGGTGCACTTTGTGATGACGGGACAAAACGTTCCACACACTAGCCTGAGAGGTGGCTGGAATTAGCATTTTCAGGCAGAATGGTGGTGTTGGATGAGCCTCCAATTAACAGTAAGTGCATCTAAATAATGAAACAACAGAAAGCAGCTGTGTCAGCGATGTTGCCCTCTCTAAATCTGAAGGTTCTCTCTCTCTCTCTTTCTGTGTGTGTGTGTGTGTGTGTGTGTGTGTGTGCAGGAGTTCTTTGACCTGTGGCCAGTCCTTATGGGAGAAGTTCCACCATATGATGGACCCAAAACTCCTGATGGCAGGGTGAGGAAATATTAACCTCTGCTACTACAACGACTGTGTCCCCTTGAGCACCATTGGGCTGCTTTTAAGACCAATAGTAATCTGCTTAATGACACCTTTATACTATTTTAATAAGTACTTCTGTATAGTTGAGCGTGAAAGGTCAACCTTGACCTGATAAATGAGCAAACCTGGAGCTTGAGTTGTGTTGGTATTTCTCTATACATTAGTGTCTCAGTATACGTTTTCACAGTGATTCTTTGGACTTTAATCGACTATTTAAAAATGGTCTTCCCTTAATCAAGAGTCAATATTGTCGTGCAACATGACCAGTGATGATGAGTAAGTGGCTGATGTTGGGAGCGTTTCAAAGGACCGAACTGATTTTCACTTCATTCGTCTTCTTTACACACTGACTCTAATTTTTACGTCATTTGTCTCCTCAAGGAAATTGTCTTCTACAAACTGATTGACTACATCCTCCACGGAAAAGAGGACATCAAAGTCATACCGTAAGTCAACACAGAGCTCTAGTCTAAAGATACACGGGGTTTTGTTTGCTCTCGTGCACGTGGACGCACATGCACGTGGTGAACGGACACTACACATACCGACGTACAGGAGGCTGTAAAATGATAAGAAACAAAGCAACGCACCAACAAAGGCAGGGAAGAAGAAGAAAACATGAATGTAAACGATGCAGTTTAAGAAAGACGCAAGTAAGAGGCATTCAACCTGTTTGTTAGACCTCAAACATTTAAGGTGATTGGAGTGTGATTATTAGATAACGACAGGATATTAATGCAGTTTTTTCACGTTTCGTCATTTACACGATTACTTTGTTGAAGATGATCATCATCGTGTTGTGTTCGTCCTCAGGAATCCTCCGGCGGATCACTGGGTCCTGGTTAGCGGCTTACCGACCTACGTAGCAGAGACTGGGCTGGTCAGTGTCTCTTTCTTTAGAGCTCCTCTTCCGTTAGTTCGAGACATCTTTGAACACATCTCACACTATCATTTGAAATGAAAATAAACTCTCAAACCCAGTTTGTGTCACAAGAACATCACCAGTTTCATGCAACTTTTTTGCATGTTTCTCACCAGATAGCGAAACATTTATTAATCTTTGCAATAAAGTTAACCTTTGACACTTGTTGGGTGTCAAACTGACTTCCTCTAAGTGAGAGTTATGCATATTTCATCGTTGTTTTTCCGTTCTCTGCATGTCAAACCGTTCTCTAAGATCAGAGGTGTTCTCCAGGCATCCTGCGTGTTACATTGAGTTATTGAAGGACACAGTTTCAGCTCACATGGTTCCATGATGAGTGAGGGTTTTGAACATGTGACCTTTCAACAAACTGCTCCGCCACCCCGAAGCTCAGCCATGTACGAATCAAACAACACCTGAATAATGAATGAAAGGCGAGCGAGCCGATTGAACAGTAGACGGCTCGGTTCAGCAGAAGTAAGAAATGACAACAAACGCCGGTCTGAAGATACGAGACGGAGCGAATGTTTTATTTACGGCAGGTTTGGTCAAACAAGTGGAACAGGAATCACAACACGAGGTCTGTTCGGGACCTTAGATGACGGTGTGAGGAATTTACAGATTTGAATCGTAAACACAGATCTGATTATATCCAGCATGTTCACAAATACAGCCTACACGGAGTTCAACAAGTCCTTTAGTGTTGAGATTGCAACAACCAAAAGCAGGAATTTACAGTGAGGGACTTATAAATATGAATAAATAAAATTATTATTATCTATACAGTTTTTGTATTTCCTGACTAACTGTTTTCTGTCACTGCGGTGTGTTACATGTTATGATGATCAGTGTGCTCTTTGAACAAATACAATTCTAAACACATTTTGACATCCGGTTGATCCCCAAAATGTCTACATTTTTCTTGCAGTATTTTAGGATTGCTGCTCCGAATGTACTAATGATAGTTGTATGAAATAATAATTATAAATAAGATGAACAAAAATAACTCCTGTAGGCAGTTATTTGTATCAAAGCAGCTGATACAGATGTTCATGTTGACTAAAACTTCAACTTTATTCAGAGATGACTTTGGTGTATTTAGTGAGATTGTCTTGGGTGTATTAATGGACATTATATGGTGGGATTAAGGATCACGAGTATGTTTGTTAGATCCATTCGGTTCTATTCGTAGCTTTGTGAAAGCTCGTCTTTACCTCATCACCCGTTGTGTTGCAAAATGCCTCCTCCACATTTCTCCCTCTGACTTTCAGAGAACAACTTTCCTTTCCTTTGAGTCTGTGTGAAAGCAGTGTCCTTTAAAACATCTTAATTTCAAAATAGCTCCTCTGGAAGCTGCGGGTGGTCAGAGGAGCAGAACGCCATTAGGCCTTATTACACAGTTGTCAGTGTGCACACCATTGTGGAAATGAAAAGTGTTCAGCCACACGCTGCTGTGATGTACTGTATATATGTAATTTCTGCAGCCGTTGTAATTAATCACAGTGATACTTCCCCAAACTCCCTTGTCCTTCCATCCCTCCTTCCATCCCTCCTTCAATCCCTCCTTCTATCCCTCCTTCTGCTTCACCCCGTCTGTCCTCCCTCTGTCCTGTCCTTCCATCGTCTTCTCCGCTTGTCATTTTTCAACTCGCCATCATCTCTCCTCCCTCATCTTCTCCTTTTTTCTTCCTCTTCTACATCATGTAAAAGGTGAACTTCAGCTTCACCTTTCCACAAATGGAGGATAAAATACATGTCAGAGTGACACTAATGGTTTAGATGTGACACGAGGGGATCTGAATGGATTCACAGTACGACTTGGTCTGCTCTTGAATATCACATGTGAACATGTGAGGGTGTACTTTTTGTGTTTCATGTGTTTTTCTCACATGAACATTGTAGCAACTGTCATCACAAATGTCATTTCTTTTGTCCCTTTTTTCCACAGATTTGTAACATAATGAATGCAGGTCAGGACGAGTTTTTCAAATTCCAGGTAAGACAGCTGCAACCTTTTTCATTTTCTTTCTAGGAAGCGCTGTTTAAGAGAACGAGAGCGAAAGTTTAAGACCAAAACAACTGTACGACATTACTACTAAGAGACTTGTTAAAACAGTGAGCCTCAGTTCTTCATCGTGTCTGTAGAACGCTCTTTGTGTAATTGATGAGTGGTCGGAAGGTACAGTAGCTGAAATGTGTGTTTCTAGGAACGTTAAAGCAAAACTTCATCTTAAAACTAGCTTCAGCTTTCTGACACATTTTATAATACGTCTCCGTCCTCTATGGTCTAATGATAATTTATTGGTGCGCCTTAATGGACTTGTACTTACAGCCGGGCCACATAACCGCAATTCCAGCCCTGGGACCTTTGTTGCATGTCATATCCATCTCTCTCCTCTGTCTGCACTCTGTCATATGAATATAGCAGCGTATTACCGACGTTGTAGGAAAGAGTAAAATAAAACACTGAGGCGTGGGAAGGGGAGTAATATTAAGGGATTAAAGTTGGATATTCTCTGAGATTAAAGTCATAAATTTGCGGAAAAAGAAACTCTGAAAACATAGTTGTTGTTTTTTTTTGGCCAAGGAGCCACATCGCTTCACTTCGCCATGTTGGATCAAGCTCATCCCACCACAGGCACCGCCGCTTGCCGTGTATTATTCCTGCAGTGTCAAATTATAATTTGCAATCGCATTTAGCAACAATGAAATACTTGTGAATTCTGCTCAGAATCAGCACGTCATCATAAGACTTAGAAGAGACGGTGCTGTGAATATGGCCAATTTAGTGGAAAACAACTTCCTGATTTAAGCTTTTAATTGTAAATTTGAGGGTTTTTTCCCCCATAAATGTACCATATTAATCTGAGAGATTATCCAAGTTTATTTCTCGTAAATGAACATCTTTAATCACCACATTCCCCTTTTTTTAACCTACAATGTCTCGAATACGCTGCCGTGAATGAAGGCAAAAATGATCTTAAATAAAGGATTGAACTCTTGCTGCTTTGCTTCCAAATGTAATGAATATCCATGTCGATATAAATGTCCAATTATCAGCTGTTATACATTTACATTAAATCACTTGGCGCACTCTGTTCTCCAAAGCTCTGCACAAATGTGATCGTCCACAACCGGTACCACGTTCATTTGATTCATATGATTTGTTCTCTTACATTTATTTATCCGGGAGAGAATACATTCAGCACCGCCCAGCGTCACCTTCATTACTTTATGTACATTAGTTGTTGCTGTGAGAGCAATTTCCCTCATTATCTGTAATCAGATTTGTATGTAAAGTAACAGATGACATTAGCATATCACAGTCAGATTACAGTAATTGCATTATATATATATATATGAGCCTTTACTCTTGAGTGATGTGAATGAAATGTAATAGAGCTTATATGTTGAAATACTATATTAAAAAAGTAATTTAGCTACATAATGTGCTCTCATGAACCACCAGGGACCCATTCTGCCTCATAGTCCCCCATGCTCTGCTCTCCTTGGTGTAAATGAGATTTCTGAGGGCTATAAAGCGCCCGTAGTATTTATCCTTATTATACTCTGTGTCTGTCATCGGTTCTGCACTGCAGATAACAATGAATGTTAACATGAAAATCCACCTCTTCTCTCAACGTCTGATCGGTTTGAGTTATTTTGTGATGACGTGTTCACGAGCAAGCTAAGGAAGTGTTTCAGTCGTATTGAAAACACACAGTAGGATGGTTTGTTTCTTGCTGCTTTGCATTCTGGTCCTTCTGCTCCTGTTGAAATCTGTCTGTCCCAGATCCATACTCCAGAACCCGATGTCTTCTTTAATGTTTAATGCTTTTTTTGAGGATTGGAAAGATTTTTGCAGCTCTCCGCATTGCGATGTAGCGGAAGATTATGCATCAGCGGCACACACAGTAATTGCCCGTATGAGTATACGTATGTTATTTTCCACATGGTGTGTCTTTTTCCTGTATGACCGCTGAACACCGGTGCAACCCGCCTCAGTCTCTCTGCTGTTTTTAGTGCTTCTGTTCATCTCTACTTTCCCTCTTCTCTGTTGCTGAATGCGTTGCGTTTTACTACCTTGTAAAGCACCTTAAAGTGCAGTTTTATGAAATGACTAGATAAATGAAGTCGATTTTTACGGGGAGGTTTTATATCGCTGAAACCTGTCTCATCATCAAACTGCTGTAAATAACTCTCATATCCGTGACGAAGAAACACACAAACTCTGGAGTTATTTTTCCACGTTTTTCATCCATTCAAAATAAAATGAGAGAACATTTGTTGTTACAGCTGCTTTTAAAAAGGTCATATGTAGTACATGTTAAAGAATGGAATCTGATGGGTCACAGAACACCGGCACAGAAGCTAAGCAATGTAATGGAGAAAAGAAGGCTGATAATAGTGTAAGCCTTTGCTATATTCAGACTATTTTCACTAATTCACCCTGGTGTCAGACGGTCCGTTCTGATCAGGAACTGAAGCTGTTATCTATGCTTCTCCTTTGACAATGACAGTATAACCTTTACCTCGTAGAACACAGACGTTATTCTACCGCCGCCTCTATCGGTTAAAGCAGTAGAGTCAACTCTCCCTTCAAGCTACACAGCTTTCCATTGAAGGATGGAACTTTCTTTTTTCATTAAGTTCTTTGTGACTCTTGACAGATAATCCAAGTAAAATCTTCCACTTTGTGATGAAGCTGAAGTGCAGAAGTATGAGCCCGTTTTAAAAATGAGACTTCATCAACTGCTCCTGCAGTGTTTTCATATTTTAGGAGCAGTGAGCAGGTGAATTATTGATTCTCTCTCATATTTCCTCTGGATGGAGAAGGTCATATTACATTTCTGTGGGGTTCCTGCTTTCTTTATTACAAAGTAGTGGTACGGGGTAAAAAAAAAGGCCCAATATTACTGCCTAAACATATCAAAGAAAGTACATTCCTATTCATAGTCATTGCATGTTGAAGTGTGTGTGTGTGTGTGTGTGTGTGTGTGTGTGTGTGTGTGTGTGTGTGTGTGCGTGTACGCACAGAAAGAGCCTCTGGATGACTCCGGCTGGACCATTAAGAACGTCCTGTCTATGCCAATCGTCAACAAGAAAGAGGAGATAGTGGGTGTGGCCACATTCTATAATAGGAAGGATGGGAAACCCTTTGATGAAATGGACGAGACGCTGATGGAGGTACAGGCGCAGTGTGTGTGTGTGTGTGTGTGTGTGGCAGCACTGAGTCATTGCTTTATAAATATGCTCGGGCCATTCAGAGCATCTGCATTATTTATCATTGGGCCTGGAGGCTTTTTACTAAAGTTTCTCAGTCTGCCTCACTGCTGAGAATCCAGTTAAGATGACACAACATGACAGTTTGATCCTCAACTGTTCCTTAAAATCACTCTTTTTCTGAACAAGTTTCTTTTTGACATCTGAACGTGATTTAGCATTCATTAATAACTGCACAGCCGAGGTGATGTGTAAGCTGTTAGATCTGATGTTTGTCAAACAGTGTAAAGTACATTTACTCTTGTACTATGTCTAAGTACTTGTACTTTACTTGAGCCTTTACATATGAAGCACATTTGTACACATTTGTTACTTTGTGCTACATTTAATTTATTTGTCACATATTGCTAGTTACTTTAAGATTTTACATACAAACCATATGATCAACATATAAAATACAATGAATTATTACACAACCCAACAGGATGTAAAGTAGTTACACTTAGACGTCGCCTGATGCAACATTAAAATGCTGCTTACATGTGAGGGCCCCAGTGTTAACGAGTCAGTAAGTACGTAAGTAACTAAAAGTTTTTCTGAGTAAGTTTTGAATGCAGGACTTTTCCACATTGTGGTGTTTCTACTTCTTCCACCTCTGACAGGCAGAGGAAGGCAGTTAGCTTGAGAAGTGATAGCCACCATGGCTGAACAGAAAGAAAAAGAGTGTCACCTACTCTTATTAAAAAAAGAATAAAAGCATTTGACATACCTGCCACCAGTAATAGGCTGCTAACTCTCTCTCTCTGTCTCACACCATGTGTCCAGTCTCTGACTCAGTTCCTGGGCTGGTCGGTGCTGAACACCGACACCTACGACAAGATGAACAAGCTGGAGAACAGGAAGGACATCTTCCAGGACATGGTGATGTACCACGTCAAGTGTCGTAAGGATGAAATCCAGCACGTCCTGGTTAGTGGATAAATATGTCAAAGAGGGATCAACTACCGTAGAGATAAATACATCACTGAAAGGCTCATATGAAAACCTTTGGGTTGAATTAATGTATTTTATGTTTCAGTCCTACTAGAACATTCAAAACCTTTTTAAAAGTCAAGGATTTTATTGTTGGTTTGTTGGTAAAGCCAAGTGAAAATACTTAATTAATGTATTCTTTTCTTTACTTGGCCTATTGAGTCCTCTAGAGATATGTAATAATGGTTATCATGACAGAGAGGCATATCTGATGGCCCCCATGAATTAAAGTCAAGACAATGTTTCCGCAAAACAAGTATGAAATGTGTTATGGAATCTCTAAAAAGAAAGATTCTTCACTACAATAGCACATTTTAACGTTGGTCGTTTGTACATAAAATTCGGCATCTCGAGTGAAACATTAAAAAATGTGTGTTAATGTTGACATTAGGGGCAGTAGGGTTCACATTCAGTGCTCCAGTGATGAGATGAAGAATGTATTTTTAGTAAAATAGGAATACACGAGGAATGGATACTTTCTTTCTCCGTTGATGTTTGTGTCAGCCAGAACAAAACCAGTGTGCTTGAAAGCAGTCGGTTGATATGGATGATCTAAACAGGAGGCGTGCATCGTTTATAAACTGAAATAAGCTGCCAGCTTTCTTATGAGGTGATTTGTCAGCGGACGGAGAGAGACAGAACAAGAGCAGATACCGGATTTGACCTTAGATCAGGAAGTCGGCTGATTGATGCCGAACCATTTCATCCAAGGTGAGCGCTGATGTTGTGTGTTTCCTCCAGAACACCAGGGAGAGATGGGGGAAGGAGCCGGACGCGTGTGAGGAGGAGGAGCTCCAAGAGATTCTGGTAAACAACAACAAGAAACTTCCACTTTGTGTTTCAGTCTTGAACTCCAAATACATTGTCCATGCACAAAAATAAATACATTTCCCATGATGCAAACTAACCAGTTATTGACTCTACAGATTAAACCTGGACCTTTTGGTTATTCTGTTCTTCCATCTTTCTCTAAAACCGCTGTGTGCTCTACATTCACACTCAGATCTACGTCACAATGATCGCTAAGTATGAATTTGTAAGCGTTTGTCCGTCTCTGACCACAGTCTGAGGTCCTGCCAGACTCTAAGAAAGCTGAGCTCTTTGAGTTCCACTTCTATGACTTTCATCACACCGAACTGGAACTGGTGAAATGTGGCATCAAGATGTACTACGAACTGAAAGTGGTGGACAAGTTTCACATTCCCAGAGAGGTGAGTAATTAGTTGGTTAGTTAATTCATTAAGTCCTCTGTTGGACAGTGTAAGAAATATTCTGCTTCAAGCCATATATATATATATATATATATATATATATAAAATCATACACTGTCATTTTGTCATGTAAACACAAGTTAAAAGCAGGAGCCTGTGTGTGCTTGCAGGCCCTGGTGAGGTTCATATACTCTCTCAGTAAAGGCTACAGGAGCATCACCTACCATAACTGGAGACACGGATTCAACGTGGGACAGACCATGTTCACCCTGCTCATGGTGAGTGCGTGTTGTTATTGTTTATATATATATATATATATATATATATACAGCCCCTACTTGGACATTGTGTAAATGCCTCCATTTGTCTGTGTGCTGTAGTATGTGCATGCATGTGCACATATGTGATAATATTTGTGCATGAACTCAGTGAATCATGGATGCAAACTTCCCAAGTCTCTAAAAGCGGACCTCCTCGCTCCCTCTGCCTGACTTGTTTGTGTGTGTTTGTGCTCTCAGACGGGGGATCTGAAGCGCTACTTCACAGACCTGGAGTGTATGGCCATGGTGACCGCCGGCCTCTGCCACGATATTGACCACAGAGGAACCAACAACCTTTACCAGATGAAGTAAGAGATACAGGGAGGCGGGGGGGGGGAGGTTTCAGCATTTTGCTTATTCAACAGAAAGAAAAGCATTTGTATTTTTCAAAAGTGGCAACTAACATAACTAACATACCTTTTAGAAGTAACTAGTGAGCTGGACTGACCTTTGGGATTTTAGCCCATTGAATCAAAATTGACGCAACTTCGACTTTATGTGTGTATGTTTTAATCTTTAACTTCTTTGAAGGCGTTCTAGGCTCTTGGGATTCATCGGGTATCAGAAATCTGTTGGAGAGCACCGAGGGCGTCTCAATTATTGGCTTCAGGGTTTGATAAACGAGAACATGAAAGCTACTGAGGCAAGAAGAGACCAGCTGAGTCACGAGTACTTTAAACAGAGAGGCTGCACAATGCAACACAGTACGTGTAGCGGTGATTTATCTCTCTAAGAGAATCAGTAGATGTACTGTTTACTGCAGCAGACACGCTGTTTTGTGTCCACACAATCTTAGTCTTAAAGGGGAACGTTTGAGCCCATCCACGTTTTGATCCAAGAATTGATTATAAACTGAAATTAACTAAAATTGAATTAGACAGCGAAATAAACAATATGATTCATTAAAGTATAGTTTTGATAATTACTTTCTTCCTTGACCTGAGTTCTTTCCCTCGTTTGGTAAATCCGAGCCTTCGGTTTGTACGAGACCGTTGAATCGACTCGAGGTGACAGCAGCCACTCCTCCTGTGTTCAGGCGAGCTGACCTCGGCTCTTTATGTGAAGCTCACGTCACACACTGAGAACATCAATGAGCTCATATTGACCAGATACACCTCCAGCTGCTCTGCTCCACCTGCTGATGGACGAGCTAATGAGAGCCGCCATTAGCCGCGGACACAGCAGGCCAGGCCCACCCTGAGTTTAACGTGCATGATTTATCACAGTGTAACCTCCCCAATCTGTGTGTGTGTGTGTGTGTGTGTGTGTGTGTGTGTGTGTGTGTGTGTGTGTGTGTTTTTCCAGGTCTGGTAATCCACTGGCGAAGCTTCACGGCTCCTCCATCTTGGAAAGACACCATCTGGAGTTTGGAAAGACTCTGCTAAGAGATGAAGTATGCTGCAGTACACACACACACATGCTCGGACACACACACACACACACACACTCTTTCTTAAGCTACCCGGTATCCTTGTTGTCCTTTGACTTTTCTGACTTTCTGTCGTGTTTCAGTCATTGAACATTTATCAGAATCTGAACCGCCGTCAGCACGACACCGTCATCCACCTCATGGACATCGCCATCATCGCCACTGACCTGGCTCTCTACTTCAAGTGAGTCAGTCGGTGTCTACATTATTCCTCTGCTTTCAATGCAATTTAGTCAGCGAGTTTAGACAGAATAATGACATTTAATAGTCTTTTGTTATTGTTCAGTGTCAGTGTTCAGTGAATAATTTAAATAAGATGAACACTGACCTTTAGATTGATATTGAAACAATTCATTAGTTGACTAGTAAAAAGAGAATTATTCAGGCACACCCTTTACTCATATCTAACATACCAAACAATGTTTTATGATCACGAACACCGATACATGTTTATACCTTTTATTATCAGAAATATCCTCCTGAAATCTGCCCCGTAACCAAGCACCCTAACTACAGAGCAAAACCACCCTCTCAATAATGTTGACGACACAAAGAGAGTCGGGTTAATGTGTAGGAATCTGTATACTGCCTTGCGAACAACGTGCAATAAAGACAGATGAGATATATTGTTTTCTTTGTGTGCAGGAAGAGGACGATGTTCCAGAAGATCGTGGACCAGTCCAAGACCTACGAGAACTGGAACGATTGGACCAAGTACATGATGCTGGAGACCACGCGCAAAGAGATCGTCATGTAGGGCACACACACACACGCACACACACACACACACACACACACACACACACATGCCAATAGAGACGTACAGACCAACGGATCTCAGTCATGTGTTGTGTTTTTAGGGCCATGATGATGACTGCTTGTGACCTGTCTGCCATCGCCAAACCGTGGGAGATCCAGAGCAAGGTACACACACACACACACACACACACACACACACACACCTGTGTGATTCCACACAAGGTCTTTTTCATACTTCACAGTATAATGGCTGAAGAATGGCACCCCAGCCTCGCTAACATCCGGCCGCTCTCAGTAATAAGACACACACTCGTACGCACAGAGAGGCTGTGTGGCTCTTGTCAGTAGTGATTCCTGACGGCCTCATGCATCAAAAGCAACTTGCTGCTTTTCATTCCCCCTCATCACGCTATGGCTGCCTTTCATTTCAGTTAAGCGTGCGATAAACACATCGCCGCCGAGCCTGCACACACAGGACGCACATCCGGCTGTTCGACAGGCGCTACTGGAAGGTCGTTTTTTACCTTTTATTGGTGCGCTATTGACTGGGAACATATGCGCTTTATCAGTAAGGTCTGCTTCACATTCTTATACGCACACATGAGATGAAGACTCGGAGCGATCTCATCAACATAGAACCCATAAAAACACCAGAGATGGTAATTTACAGCACAGCTAGTTGAGAACTGGTGAAGTGTTTGATGCAGCATCTGTTGACAGAAGAAGTAGAGATAACCATTTATTTCTGCTTATGAAAGTATGTTTGTTTTATCAGATTTTCCTCCAATCGGTGTGTTCAAATAATTTTATCAGCAAATATTTTTATTTAATTTGTTCCACTTGTGCTGTGAAACCAAACCAGACGAAATAGAAAACCTTCTGATTCGGACCAGCCCAACAGACTATAGCTCATGAAAAATAAATCCCTGGTTGAAGTGATCCCACCCTGAGACCTTTTATTCAAGGGGTCACAAGTAGACATGGCTTCATTTCAGAGGGTCACAAGTCAGAACTGTTCGTACTCCGTCTCATTTTCTACATCAGTTGTTCCTGTGCTGTTACAGCATGAAACATTAAGGAAGATACTCGTCTCCCAGGCTCATTCCCTCCCGTCCATGAAATAACTCCACTTTATGAAAGTAGTATTCTAACACAAACTTTCACATCACAGCTCCACACTCTCTTCCTTTACAGAGAACCAAGAGTGACTTCTTCAGTTCATTTAAAACACAACCCTCCATGTGGTCGAATACTCAACTATGTCGTATCATTTATGTTTTCCTTTCACTTGCATGGCCTCCTCTGCCTCACTCGATTGACAAGCTAACGTATCTATAAAGTCTTATCTTAATCCACCTTTTACATCTAACTTTGTGAATTCAAACACTAACGCACATCACTTCTCAGATGGTTTTTAAGATAATTCGTCCAGCATGGCGAGCTAATCTTCTCTCTTTTGTATTCTGTTTCTTTACTTGAACAGGGACAATGCACGGACATTAATCTTATATAAAACAATGAGAGAGCAGTGAAAGCAGCATGAACCCGTGTGCTCCTCCTGGCTGCAATTGCTGGAGGTTGTTTGGTTTCAGAAGTCACTTTTCCATCTTGGGGTCAGAATCTTGCTCGATGTGGTCATCAGACACAACATGTTACCAAAGCAAAGTTTTACATGACTTCAGCTCTGGTACTCGGCTGCTGCCCATTAGGATATTCCACTTTTTTACTTTATTTTCTCGGGTTGGAGTTCACCTTCGGTGCACCTGGTGAGTCATATCTGCTTCCCACACACTGTCAGGATGTCTATGTGCAGCATCGGCCGCCCTCCTGAGAAGTGTTTTCTAAAAGTACTCTGATGACTAACTCTTCCTTTTTAAAAGGTGAATCCCTTCCTGAATACAGCGCTAACACATTCCAGCCGTCAAAACTGTTTTCATGTGCAGAGACCTCAGTAACAGATGTTGAATTAAGCAGCATAATAATAAATATCTCCTAAAGTACAGATTGATTCACTGGGATTGTTACCGATGATATACGTCCTTCCCTCGGATGTAACGGAGAGACAAAAGCTTGAGCTGCTTCATTCTTGATGAGATATTCTGCTGACATTTGTCATGGCTGATATTCACTCAGTTCTGCTTCCCACTCACACAGAATGTCTGGCTGCACAAGCCTCGTGACAATTGTTCCCCAAAACTGGCTCGATGACTAACTCTTTCTAAAATGAGGTTTCCATCCTGAATACAGGATTCACACTTTATTCATCAGATCTATCGTTGCTCTATTTCAGGTTTGTGAGAGAAGAATAAGAGCAGGTTTTTACTTCATCAAGACACAGAGCCTGAAACTGTGTGAATACTATTCTCATGTGTGGGACATTGTGGAAGCTTTATGGGCTGATTTTAACAACATGTACATGTATGAAGAGTTTTAGATTGTTATAATGTGACAGTGACATAACAGCAGTTAGAGTATATGAAGGCCTGGTCTTAAAGGAGTATTCCACCAAAATACGAACTGCAGTGCGGACATTATTCGTCTTGATAATAGAGTAATCATACTAACAATATGTGACGACTTGCCATTTCTCTCCGTTTCATGCCATTGTGCGTTGACCGCGTTTGGGTTTTGGACTGTTCATTGCACCAACAGAGCAACTTAAAGACGACATCTTTGGCTCTGGGTAACTTGTGATGTTTTAGTCGTACAAATACAGACAAACATTATGTCACCCGTATGGAAAACCTTCATCCCCCAAATTGTCAACATTTCACAAACGTTAAAAAGCAGTTTGGTTTACTGCTTCATCCAGAGGACTCATAACCAGAGTACGTGTTGAGGTGATGATCAAAATCCACGAAATGGTTGGTGCATGTTATTGTTTTTAATTGTCAACAGCACCTCTGAGACAGACTCCTTTCTTCTCCTCCTCTAGGTGGCGCTGTCTGTGGCTGCAGAGTTCTGGGAGCAGGGAGACCTGGAGAGGACGGTCCTGGAGCAAATTCCCATCGTAAGAACACCGAGAGCTCGACGCTAAGAATCCGGTTTAGATGTATTTGTCCTATTGACATCAAAAAAACACTAAACTTCTGCAGCTCCAACGGCAAAAAGCTGTGAAATGTTTGATCAATATTTTGAATTGGAAGATGTTGTTTTGTGATCCTGGATTTCTCTGAGTGATTGTTTTGTCCATATCTTTATTTTTTTTATCATTTAGTGCCGGTAAGTTAAAGTTTGAGCGGAGGAGAGAGAGGATTTGGTGGGTGGAGAGGAATCATGGGAGTTGAGGCAGGACGAGGCTCTCCTCGAGGCTCCAATTTAGGATGGAGAGCGGGAAGGACACGATTAGAGACGGCAGGGGACCGCGAGACGGAAACGCAGTTAGAAGACGAAATGAAAAGAACCGGTTTTGCCCCTGTGGCTGTGGCGTTGAGCGATGTACAGGCCATCACGTGGAGCACTGATACGCAGAGAGCAGCCAGTGTGGCTCTGACCCAGCCGACCGTACCCTCCGCTGCCTCTCTCTCCTCGCTCTGTTTCATCCCCTCATGTATGTCCTTGAGACACTTGAAGTGCGAGAAGCACCATCCCGCACTCCCCAGCCTCACACTGCTGTGAATTAATAGCATCTGTGTCAGCAGGGAAAACTTTTCATTTTGATCAGTTAGTGCTCTCCCAGCGGCCGGTTCTGTGACTCACTGTGGTCTGACAAGAAGAAAAAAGATTCAGCAGAGGCTGCGGCGCTCAATTTTCTCAGGAAATGTAGGTGGCAGTTTTTGCCAGCAATTACAGCCAGCGTGAACTCTCTGACAGCTTCTTACAGTCCAGTGTGCTGCCCACACTCACGTCTTTTTAGATGTGCCTGCTAATGGGACTCGAATGGGACTTAACAGGCTCATTCAACCTTTAATTGCACACTGAGGAACTCCATGTGGAGCCCTCTTTTACAACCTTGCAGAGTTACACTTTCCCCTCTTTTTTAAAACAACAGAACGTGACGCTTGTCTATAAGGAGCGCTCACTCTCTGCTGCTTTCAGGAGACTTTTTGGGGTTTCAGGTCCCGATTGGAGGCGTCTAACATTTCTTTTGTACAAACTGGTTTCTCAGTCAGTGATGGACGGAGCGCTCGGTAACATCGATGCATGTTTACAAAAAAAGAGGTCAGAGGTCAGCTTCAATGAGGCTGGGAACGCACCATTGCTGTTCTTAAAGGGATAGTTTGGCTCGTATGAGCTTTTTATCCATCGTCAGTGTTTTACCTTCAGTAGACGGCGGTGGCCACGCCCCCAGTTAGGAGAAACAGACATGCCTACCTGCACAGGTGCAAAGTAATGTAGTGCTGTGGACAGGGGCATCCGCAGAACATATTTCAGTCACCTGATATTAATGTTTTTAGGTAAGTGTAGTCTATATTTTGAATATTTTTGAAGGTGAAACTTATCTATGCTCTTGTCAAAGATAACTTTCTCTTTCAGCACAGTTTGAATGCTGGAAAGAGTCGTCTGAAGGAACGAAAAGCGGTCAAAATATTGTATAATATAGTGCACACCTGTTCACAGCAGCATATTGCTCTCATCTTTGTACTGTCTGTTTCTCCAAACTGGTTTTGTGTCGACCACCATCTACAGTAGGTAATACACTGACTATTGATAACTACCTCTATTGATAACTACCTCTGTTGATAAGTACCTCATAGAACCCCATTTCAAAACACCCAAACTATTCCTTTAAGAACAATCTACTTGATGTAGTTTCCTAATTATTGCGACAAACTTAATCTATAGTTTGCAGCAAGACGACAGGGTGGACAAAATAACAGCACCACTGTTTCATCACAGTTAGTCATTAAGATGCAAGGGCATAGCAGTCGAGTTGATGACCACATCAGTACACACAAGTGTTTTAATCTGTGTCTCCCTCTCCTTCTCCCTCTCCCTCTCTCCTTCAGCCCATGATGGACAGAAACAAATCAGACGATCTGCCGAAGATGCAGTGTGGTTTCATCGACTTCGTTTGCACTTTTGTGTACAAGGTCAGACGTCACACCACACGGAAATATTCACTCCCGATTTCTTTAACACACCGTGACATTGGCTGCAGCTGGATTATCTGTAGGTACATTTACAAGGTGTGACAATCAAGTCGAGCAGTTAATGGCATTTTAACTTGATATTGACTTTTCGGCTGTGTACCTTTATTTACTAGTGACTTGATAACTATCATCGTCTTTGTTCGCACTATCTGAAGCTCATTTGTTTGCGTTACATTTACAACATTTAATAAATGTCTGGTTCTAACAAAGCTGTATTGATTGTGTGTGATTTGGTTTGTGTTGACGCGTCGTCCTCTCCAGGAGTTCAGTCGTTTCCATGTGGAGATCACCCCCATGCTGGACCGCCTGATGAACAACAGGAAGGAGTGGAACGCCCTGAAGGAGGTGCACGAGGCCAAAGTGGCTGTCATCGAGGAGGCAAAGAAAGCCAAGGAGGAGAACGCTGCGGGGGCCAAACAAGGTAGGGGCCTCTCAGACATGTGAACACACACAGACCCTTTCTTTCTCAGTTTCATGTGGGACGTAAATGCCTCTGAGCCTAAACAGTCCATGTGCCGATTCTACATTAAGGTGAGACGTATAAACCGTCGCTTAATAATCCCAGTAGAGACACACAATTACAAACATTCAGGTGAAGACATTGTAAAATTATTTAATGCATTTTTAATGCTGTCACATTGATAAAAGAAATAACTTCTGCTCTGTTTTTCCTGTCTCCCTTCCTTCCTTTTTTCTTCCTTTCCTTCCTTCCTCCTGCAGGAAGTGCCGCCCAGTCACAGTCAAAGACTTGTATTGTCAGTTAAAGATGCTTCAACAGCACCAGTTTGCTTGCTACAGTACTTTGCCGTTGTCCAGCATTGGCTTCCCCTTCTTTTTTAAAAATCCATTGAGAGCGCATCTCTCACTTCAACATACACGTTACAACTGTCTCTTCTGCTTCTTCCTGTCCATCCTTTGATACTGTACTACTCATCATATGCACTTGGCATAATGATGTGTTCAGACGTTGATGGGAGGCTCCAACATACGAGAGTCAGCTATACCCAAAAGAAAAATCTAACTTAGAACGCACGCACCTCGGTTTGGAGAAACAGACATGAGTTCCAGCACAGGAGCCGGTAAAATGACAACTTTTGTCCATGGAGTCTGGTGGTGTGGGGAGAGAGCATAGATGGACGTAGCCACGTCATTTCACGCTCGGAAGGAGCTGTCTGACGGCACGATAAAGCTGTGACAATATTCTGAATGCAACGCACACTGAAACGGATGATTTTTTTAAGGTCGTCTAAAATATGTTGTGTTGCTGCCCTCGTCTACAGCAGTACATAGCCGAGCCTCCGTGCTGGTACTCCAGTGTCTGCTCCTCCAATCTGGGGGCGTGCGACCGCCATCTCCTGCTGGTAATACTCTAGCTTTTGGTACCTCACACAACTTCACTTTAAAACATCCAAACTATCCCTTTTTAGTCTCTATAAATTGATTCTAATGCTGTACTGGTATTAACTAAAAACCAGCTGCTGCCTAGAAAAAGAAATGTAACAACACACTAATGTTGAGTAGCTGATGGGCAAATTTAAAGTAACTATGATGATGACGGGGCAGTTATCCACGGATGGAATCTAAACTAATTCCTCCAGTTCCTCCTGATTAAACGAACTATTTATGGGTCAAATAGTCCAACTTTATAAGTTTGGAAATGCAAATGAAACAGAGGACATTGCATTGTAAAACAGACGTGTGCTGCGAATCCCACATGTGTAGTCTCGCTCCGTCACTGGCTGCTCACTGCTCCGAGGTGTTTTGTAGTTAAATCTAATTTTAACTCATGATAACATGGTATTTTGAGCCTTTTTAGCATTGCACACCGCACCATCTTCCTCATGTGACCTTCAGTGTTAAAGCTGGTCAAACTACGGATCAAATGTGTTTCTATGGGATCATTTCTCACTCAACGTGATACGTTTACTGTAGTTGATGAGAAGATGTGAATGTGCTTACACGTCACTTTGCAGAGATAAGTAAATATATGCTATTTTCCTACTGAATGACTTTGTTGTCTGTGTTTTTACTGAGCTGTGTCTCTGTGTGGCAGTTTGGTGTTGACCCGTTTAGTGTAGGTTAGCTTTAGTGTCTGTATCTGCTGGTACATTCAGATGATGATTCGAGATCAATTTCTTGTGTCTTGGTGTATTGTGTAAATGATGATCTAGTGCTGTTGTGTGTGCTTGAGTGTGTGTGTGTGTGTGTGTGTGTGTGTGTGTGTGTGTGTATGTATGTATACAGTAGGTGAGCTTATGTCTACATAGTAGAAAGTATCTCAACATACCAGCCTCACTTTGTGTAAATGCATCTATAGTTCTGCTGGGGAACTTAAAACTTCTCCTTCAGACCGTCACCTTCAGCACGCACTGGGGCGGTTTGCAGTCGCGTGTGAAGCGGTCAGTACCTCCAAAGTCCGAGGCCGTGGTGTTCTCTCTCCATGGTGTATTGCGTCCTCCTTGGGAGTAAGTCAGTGCCCCAAGCACAGGAGTTGAAGTATCTCGGGGTTCTGTTCAGAAGTCGCGGTAAACGGAACGTGAGATGGACGTAGTACCAGACCTTTGAGGTGAAGAGGGAGAGCTCTTAATTTACCAAAATTCATGCCATATCCATTAATACAGCCAATATGCTACAACATTTAAATGGTCCAAAATACCCCCGGTGTGGCACAAGGGTTAAACACACGTTTGTGTACATCAGACAGCGTATTCAAATGCACTTCTGTCAGCGCTTCCTTTCTAAGACTCAGACTCGTTTCTCGGCATGTTTGTTGAACTCTCTCTGCACTTTCATTTCAGTCCCAAGAGAATCTGTTTGGAAAAGTTTTGCACTCTTTTCAACAGTGGGGATTTACAACCCAGCAAGCATTTGATTGACGGCAGTGCGAAGGAGCTACCAAGTGTTGTGCCAAAATGTATTTCCCCAAAAATAGGCATCCCCTGTTGGTAGTGTGTCTCTTCAGCAATTTCAAGCAAAGGGAAAATAAATAACAGAAATCTCAATCTTTTCAGCCCAAACCACAAATTATTGATTCTACAAGAAGGTTTTCAGGCTATAATAGTTTTTTTTACCATTATTTGGCCTGAAGAAATCTCCAGTAAGCAGGGTGACGGTTAAAACTGGGTTTAACTTAAGTGGTAAAAGTAAAGTAAAATGTTTTCAGATTTCTAGGTTTTATATAAGCATTGTTGCGACAGCATTGAACTTATTCTATTTCAACGTGCGTTGTTGGAAGAAGCTGCATCATGCTGGATAAATGTTACTGTGACCTTCATGTCTACAAAGCTCATTTTAAACCTATACGCACTCAAAACCCGGCGCCTGCACACGATGTTCATGGTAAAAGCATGTTTGAAAATCAAACTAAACATTGAAAAATCTAGTTGACACATTTTTTAATTGAAATCAGATAAACATGCATTTTTTTTTTTACAAAAGGGATACATGATGCAGCTGTGGAGAAGTAAACATGTAGCATACAAACTCTGATTATCATCTCAGTAGTAAACCCTGTTGGTGTGAACGAGAGAGAATGGTCTGCAGCACTAGTGCAGGAATGCTGCAGGAAACATGCATAAAAGAGGACTTATACAGCAGCTGACCATGTTTAAATATCTGCCAGCTGTGCCTCCGTGTGTGTGTGTGTGTGTGTGTGCGTGTGTGTGTACACACTGGTTAATTCTCCCACCTAGAGCCATACATAATACTGTTATAAAACACAACATGACCCCTGAGTGGGATAATGAATAGTGATCGCCACTGGAGCCACGATGGGGGGGGGGCAGGACTTGAGCTAAAATCATTATCCACCCATCCCTCCCCCCCCTCCCTCCCTCACACCCATAGTAATATAATAATAGCATGGATATATAACCTGCGTGTGTCGTCACTGGTGTATGACGAAAGCACCCATGACGTAAGGGCGTGCTGGGAGCTCAAAGGATTGCCGTATATGGTTATGATGATCGGCGGAGCTTGTAAAGCTTGGCTCTGGCGCAGCGACATCCCGTGACTGCAGAGAGGGAGAGAGGGAGAGACGGAGAGAGCAGCAGCTGCAGTACACCCAGTGAGCCTACAGGAAGGGAGCTTTAGCCTCATTCTAGCAGTAATCGGGGGGCAGTCGTGACTGCAGAGCTGCCAGCCTGCGAGCCACAGTCGAGAGAGCGATGCAGGACTATTTATAGAAACCGGTGTGTGCATGGGTCGGCCGCAGTCTCTAAGCAGAGGAAGTTACTTGTTTGCTCAGGCTTGCTTGCCCCAGCATTGCAGTCTCATCAGCATTTTATGACGCACGCATGTAGGTTATTGTATAATAGCGTTTAGCCGACGCTCTGGTCACACAAGGATAACCTGATACCCTGACAGCTGAGGTGGTGATGGGTGTGCATGTGTCAGGGCTTCAGCACTCACACCACAGACGCAATAACCAGGGCTGCAACAATGAGTATTTATTATCCTCCTCCATATCCACGTTGTTTTACAGTATCTTATATATTCAGCATATATATTCTGAATTAACTTAATTAAAACATTGATTGAGATATACAAACCCAATAGCATCCCATCAAATGGTAATGCTTTAGATGTATTGTTAATCCTTTTAGACAAAGTTTCTCAAAATTCAGCCACATATATTATAAGTCCGTGATCTCCACTAGGATTTAAAGTACAGTTCTGTGTGGTTAAACAATGTTTGACTGTACAGCGTGCGCTTGTAATGACCGACCCACTTGTGAATCACTGATCATTGATCAGTCGGTGTTTAAAATGCCAAAAATAATCAATAATATCTGTTGTATATTACTAGAGCCCAAAGATTGATTGAATTAATCTGATCAACAGCCAAACTAACCCAAAGTATTAATTAATAACGATCTGAAACAAATCAAAGAAGAAATGTGTGGCATTTGATTACTAATAAGCTCAACGGCCGGATTAATAAATGAATCGCAGGAGGAGAGAAGCACAAAGAAATATCTGAAATCACTTCTTTCCAAAGACAAAAGGGTATTAAAGTGAGGGGGAAACCATGTGACCTCTTTCATCTGTCTTTTCTCTTTCTTTTAATACAAGCAGAGAACATTCCCAGGTGATTTCAGTCACAGCAGGTGTGATGTATGCGGCTGCTTGGATCAACATGTCTCATGAGGACAGTTAAGAAGCTTATCCAGCAATATGTGCAGGAAACCAACCGTATCACAAACTGCAAAACGTTGAATTTGCGTGCGTCTGTTCGGTGCTGTAACACCAAATACTGTTGTTTTCCATCTCAGGGTCGTAAACCTTCTTTGGGAAGACAAGTGGGTTGTTTTTGGGGTTGTGTAATTTAAAGCCGGGTGAACAAATATTCATGAGTTATAAAATATGTTGTGATATTTACCTAAATTTAACCAGGTCAGAGTGAAATGCAATTGGGCCAAGATGGATAATAATATAGCAGGTCAACAACATTAAACAATTGAATAAAATCATCATTAGCAGATGCAGAGCAATAAATAACATCATAAAACTGCTGGAAATGTGTAATATATTCAAGCTTTTGATAAAATCCACAGTATAGTAGAGGTCTGTAGTTGTATGTCATCGTTTTGTGCATGTGTGTGACACAGGGTCAGCGTCCACTGAATGTAACAGTTATCAGTGTGTTGCACAACGTGACCTCTGACCTCCTACTGCTCTCTGCAGTGTGTCATGTTCTGTGTGTCCTGAGAGACGACTCCCGCTGTAGCCCATGTAGAAAATAAAAGCTCATTTCTTAAATAAACCCGTCCCAATGCATTTTAAAACACACTTACTTTAAAATAAGATAAACCTCAATCAGAATGAATAGCAGCAAAATGAACTTTAATGTACAACAAATATGAAAACAAATTTTTGCACAAGGCTGAGCCGCACCACACGATGATACGATACAACTTTACTGTCACTTTACTTTGGTATTCATGTTGCAGCCTTAGGCAGTTCCACTCAAGGAAGTTGCACACAGTTACACATATATGACATTATATTATACATGACTCTTCCCTAGACGTACATTCAAACACTCATGACGATTCTCACATATCCTATTGGAGGAGAGAAGTTGGTGCTCTGCGTTTAAAACACACGAGGAGTCAGAAGAGATGCTGTTACCAAGCTTGAGCGTGGAATATCATTTTGCTGTTGGAGAGGTGCGGTACCACGGTCAAACCCCGTGCAAAGGCAAAATAGTCACACACTCGGTGCAAAACATCTTTAATAATTTACCAACGTTTCGACATGTCGGTCTCCTACCTTGAAGAAGTCCGCCATGTCGGATGGACAAGATCCACAAGGGGCTCCGTGCTTACGCACCACATCAAGGTCGGTCAAAGGATCTGCTCAGTATAAAACGTACAGGCGCTGGCCGTGCAGAAAGGCAGATTGAATCTGTTGGTGTGAGTTAACACAGTGTCCCATCCCCCCCC
>NW_022280067.1:4286931-4307611 GCF_004355925.1 Anarrhichthys ocellatus | reverse complement strand
CCCCCCCCCCCCCCGCTTAATTTACCCAGCTAAAGTTTCAGGGACAAATTAACCGTCGTGAGGTATTACATTTGACAAATGCAAGAACGGGAAGAAGGAAGGAACGGCTGAAACAGATACGCATACACGTGTTCCTCAATGCAACGCAGGGCGATTAGCGTCATCTTAAAAAGAGAACGTCACAAATTGTACAGAGTAGAAGTGAGGATGGTTCTAGTTGACAGCAGTGTCTTGCCCCGGTGTCCCTGTCAGAGTTAAGCCGAAGCTCCACGAGGATGACACTGTGTGTCTAATGACTCTGCACTGCAGAGCAGCTCTGTTTGCTGCAGTCACGACTGCCCTACAGAAACAACCAAACAGAGGACAGCAGGGCAGGAAACGGCTGACAGGAGGATTTTCTAATCTGCTTTCTCCTCTGGCTTTGGGCTCGTACAATTAGTCATCAAAGTAAAACTAGTGAAAACTAATGCAGTCTAATACAGCAGCTTTGCAATAAATCCTACCTTCATAAAGGTTGTAACGTTCAGTCTTTGATGAAACTGTTTCAGAGGAGCTGATTCAACTTTAAGCTCATTTTTATGTGGACCTGATTATATTTACTCAGCCCTCATTAGTAGAAAAGCTGTCTTGGAGATACTACTGTTCAGGCTTGTAGATTGTTGGGTGCGTTGCTACGAGCCCTTTGGTTAATTTATAACAACAAATGAGAGCTGTGTTTGTGTACTCCGAGGTCAAGCGTGTTTGTAGTGAGCAGTGGGCTCCACCAAGACGAGTATTCATGAATCTCTACCATCTGTCAAGGAACGGAAGCTCTCAGGGCTATATCGCTACCTGTTTATTTTACAAATGTAGTTCTGCTGGCTTCATCAGATCGTGACCAGACGTATACACTGTGTTAGTGGGTATCCAAGATGAGAGTCGGGTCCTGTCTGAGGCCATGGTGCGATGGATCGCCCCCTCAAGATTAGGAGTGAGTTTCAGGCCCATAAAAGCAGTTTAGAGTCTTGTTCACGGTCGAGGAAGCTTGTTGCTTAAGATTGCAACTACCGGACAGTCATGGTGGAATACAAAGTGTTTCTATGGTTGCTTGTAGTGCTAAATCTGGGAATACTTATAAGTGATGAGTTATTAAAGGTTGGAATATTAGTTTTTGAGGTTTTTCATGATTGGTCAGTCAAAACATGATAGTTTGTCTTCATGAGGGGAGTATGGACATGTGGAACTGCTGCTGTAGATTAGTGGAGAAGATGTTATTGTCCTTAAAGAGGCAACTTGTGTTACAGCACAGAGGGCGTGAAAGTCTACAGGTGCTTGTTTCATTGTGTCCACCACCGATATGCTCTGCAGTGAGGCAATAAAAATGCATTTTAAAACATTTGCGTCATTATTATTTGTCTAACATGTTATTGTCTCTGCTGTGTGTTGTTTCCTGCTTACTTACCATCTAGTAACAAAGACAAAGAGAAACACATTTCAGTCTTTAGACTTACAGGATGAATATTAATAAAACTTGTGCCTGCATGTCTACACAAGACTGCATGTATTGTGCATTGCACTGCTGTGGTCAGCCTTTCCACACTGTGGAGAGGTTCAGCTTCATAAAGCGGTACACTCTGCGGCATGTGCTCACACACACACACACACACACTAATGGACACTCCCTCCCTCCAGTCTTCCCCTGGTTAAACAGCATCCTATTAACAGGCCGCTGGCAATTTTCCGCCTGGCTAGACTGTGATTCACATGTCAGTGACTGCACTGATGATGTCTGTGCAGGGGTCATCGCTGAACCAGCTCTGCTGTACTGATGCTCTCCTGTCACTGCCACAGGAGAGCATCAGTACAAGTGTGTGAAGTTTAAAGTGAACTACATGGAACATTCATTTTTGTTGCTTTTGTGGACAAAAACAATTGTTTTTCATGTTGTAAAGATCTTCATCTATCTAGTGTGTGCATTTGTTTTTGGAAGCGAGTGACAGAAAGACGTAACCAGGTCGTGAATATGTTCACTCACTTAATGGTTTTCATGGGATCTGTTTATGAAAAATGTAGTCATTCCTGTTTTACCCCTTAAACTGACCAAAGTATGATTCTGACCCATCTTCATCCAAAATGACCACATGGACGGAAAGAAAGCTGTTCATTAGGGTTTTATTTTTTTGAGGCAAATCAATGAATATATGTACTTTATACAGTATATGAGGAGCACATCTCTACAGTTTCATAATGTAAACAATCTCTGAAGAGAAATGTATTCAGTTTAAAAGGAAGCCATAGTCTTCTGTTTTAAACTATTTACATGAGTTAAAATATAATTTATAACATCAGATACTTCCGCTTCTATGAAACTAGATTTTAGCAATTCAAAAATACTGAAATGCCTTTTGTCCCCACATTCTCAAGACATGTGAAATCACAGAAAACGGAGAAAAAAAACAGAAAAACACCATTTAAAGACATCCAAACTAAGTGGCGTATAAATAATAAAAAGAAACGCAAAATAAAACCAACATATGTAAAAATATAAAATCTCACTAGCAGTATTTACCTTTTTGTTTTTACCAAAAACTAAGTTAAAAAACAAAAAAATCATTGATGTGAATTTGATAGTCATTAGATGTAAAGAGACAATAAAATCAATAGAAATGAAAAACAACAAAAACAATGTATGCCCTTTATGTCAAAACATCTTCTTCCACCAAAACAAGGAAAACACCCACACTCACATTTAGCAGTTTGACAGTTTGCAGTCCCTACTGAGTGCCTATTTGACATCACTGTTGCTATCAAGTTTGACAGGTTACCTATTAGTTTCTGTGTTGATGTTGAAATGTGATCATGTTGCTGATCAGACATGAAAGAGGAATCTGAGGCCGGTATTGCAAGCGCTCCTGTCCTGGTAGGGGCTGATTGGATGGTGTACCTAGCTGACGGATACATTGTTCTCCAAAACTAAAACAGTAAGTGACATAAAAACAAAGAAGTGTTTTTTTCTTTTCTTTCATGGGCCATGGCATTGAAAACAACAACATCTATAAAACTGAATTTTTCACGAGCCACGCTCTTTATTGTTGAAGTTTTATTTTTTGGTCAACTTGCCGATCAAGTTTAGTGGTTTTCTCGCCATTGTCCATTTTTCTGAAATGAAGAATGTAAAGAAAGGTATTGCATCGTGACTCGGGTAACTTCCTTTGGAAGGATGGTTTTTGTTTTTTTGTCTTTGTCTTTCCTTTTTTTTTTTTTTTGATTTGTTGTCCATCGACCTAGGACCTAGACCAAGTGGACAGCAGTATTATGTTGAAATGTGTCAACGTGTTCTCAAAACACTGAGGAGAATGGTCAACATCAAAGTTTTTCTATAAGAAAGTATATAATAATCTAGATATCTACACAAACACACAAATATATATATTCATATATATGTATATACCTTTTCATTATAATATGGCTATTGAAAAAAGTTGTAATTACGTCAGTAATTATTTAATAATAAACCACGTTGGATTGGAAAGGAGCTGAAACGGTAATATTGAAAGCTAGTGGTAGCTCAGTTTCCCACCCCGATTGAATTTTAAGGCTTGCAATGATGGAACATGGGGCTGTTTCAATGTCAATCACCTCTTGAACAACGGGGGCACGCACCACTGTAGAAATCCCACCACATGCTCTTCGTCTTCAGGTTTCCTCAAATAAGCGGAAGTCAGATTTTTGGATTAGGTGGAGAAATAATGCTCGAACTCCACAAAGCAACAGGCTCAACAAGAGCTAGCTCTGCCACTTACACAACTTGTTTTGCGAATCATAAAACTTTCCACGAGTTTGAAGGCATGTTTCTTATCCCAGTCACGCCCCTTGACTTCCACCCTTTCTCTCGCACTACTTCAAGGTAAAATAACTTTTCGTCTTAACGCGGCCTTTATATCGATGAATCCGGTTGCCTTCATGCTTTAGTTAGCGTCTATCCTGCTTCCGTACGGCACAATCTTGCGAAGACAAAACTACGCGTTCCAGCTATTCGGACCATAAAACCGTTCTGTAACTTACTTTTAAATTGCAAGTGATTTAATCCAAATGCTTCCCTTTTGGGACGACATAGAGGGGCAGCAGTGGAACTGGGATTTCTACAGCGTCTACCTCATCTGTGTCCACTAGAGTGAAAGCTGACGACTCGCTTCAGTCCTCCTTTCCCTCCCACCCACATTCCTTTACCAGTCAATCATGTATAGTTATTGGCTGTTAGCGGTCATCAAACTAAGTGTTCTATGCAACTCAGATTTGAACAAACCTGTGTACCATCAAAAGGTGGTAATAACATAGTTACAATGGCTTCCTTTCAACGTAAAGAAAAAACTGTGAAGTTATTTCACTACTTGGGAGGTTATTTGTGCAAGAGTATATTAGCATTTGTTTTGTATACGTGTTACCCACATTCTTCCTGTAGTTTGTTTTTATGATTCGTCGTGTTGAACAGCAGTCTACGTACAGAACAAGTAGCCTATTGAATCTGCAGCTCAAAGATCGCCCGTGTTGTAGAACAACCAACCACACACTGTACATTATTACCTCAGTTTCTCGGAAAGACATGTCATCAAGATAAAATTATTATGTATTGCATTTCAAATTGCTCGAAGAAAAAAACCATAAAAAAATATTTAGTCATTTCATAAACGGCAAATAAACATAACCTTCTAGTGCGATAGTCTAAAGGGATACTTGTGTCGTTCTTTTACAACAGTGTTGGACTTGAAGTCATTTCAACTGAATTTTTTCCCTTAAATTTCCTCCCTGTACTGAAACAAACATTGACTAATTTGAAATAAACCTACCTGACCATCTGCTGTCTGATTAGCAATCAACTATGACGCGCCACTTGAAAAAAAATAAACACATAATACATTTTATGTTTACAACGAGGCATAGTGCTATATACACATTTTATATTCATATATTATATTTTCCTTTTTTTATATATGTAAACCAGCACATTCTCTCACTTTTTAGTAGTATACATACTAAGCACAAATACTCATTCAGTTGTTTGAGATGTTAATTGTTAAAATTTCTTTTTTTCCCTCCTTTTAAAAAAGTTGACACCTTGTTTCTCTATCGGTATGTATAGCACTAAACTGTTTTTGTTAGTTTTGGACATCAGTGAGCCTGGAGAAGTAACGCGAGGTCGCTTCACTTAATTTTCTTTTAAAACACTGAATAAGGCGCCTTTGTACTAAGTGTGCGTTCCTAATGAAGTCAAAGGAGAATCGAGTGATGTAAACATTCAAATTTTTGTGTGTGTTACCAAGGAGTTGATTAGATAGAGTAGGGACAAGGAAGAGGATGGGGGGGGGGGGGGGGTTTATCTGTTAAAAAGCAGGGAGTTTACCAGGGTTTGGGAAGACCTGGAAACAAGGCCTTGAACCCACAAGCGACAGAAAGCGATAGAGTTGGAGGAAAAGGACGGGCTGCGATTTGTTGAAATTTCTTGGCAAGGAGAGGAGGAAGAGGGGGATCCGGAGGAATGGCGTGTCCCTGAAGAAAAACAAGTAAATGAGGGGAATCTTCCCCTCCAAGGACACTCGAGGACCAACCGGCCACCAAGCCACCGTTCAACCCCGTCCCAGCCCCTCCTCGCCAACCTGCAAGCGTCAGGAGTGTCCGACTCAAACACGAGACAAAGACGAAACACTCAGTTACACAAAGACACACGGTCGAGACTCCAAGAGACGGACACGCTATAAAACCGTCGAGGCAAGCGAAGTAAAGAGTTAGAGAGAGATTATTCCCCTCACAGGGGGCTTAGTGGTAGGAGGAGTCATTGGATATCAAAAAAAATCCCCAAACTACCCATAACCACCCATCAGTTGGGGGAACCCTCACACGGACAACAAAACAAAGTGAGGGACGTTTTTTTAGAGTTGGACTCAAACACAGGGGGAAACAGGGATGGATGGATGTGAGGTAGAGATGCTCAGCTGATACAGTAACTCCCGGACGAGAAACGGGCCTTTTTCGGCCGATTGTTCTTTTCGTTCCTTTCGCTCGTTCCCTGGCTGTGTAGGGTTCGGGGCCACCGTATTGGCAGGTTTGGAAGCTCTCTCTCCCTTTGTTCACGGCGGTTGCTACTGGCTGCATCAGGAATGTTAATCAGGCGCTACCTCGAACTGCACAACAAGCCAGAATTTATCGCATGCAGTCAACCAGCGACTAAGCAACTCTACCCTTTACAGCACAGAAAAAAAACGACAATCTTTGGGCAAGCAGACATGGGGGGAAAACGCAACGATTACATTCAGATTCTTTTGAATACATTCCATCTGAACCAACAGATTCGTCTACTTCTGGCAATGTTCTGTGGGTGGAGTATGGGGAGCAAATTGGTCCCGTTTCCCTTTGTACTTTGAAACCCATGACAGCGTGAAGCACTGTCACCACGAAAAACATGATTCCCGGACAATCGAAATAGTTGAATTCCATGATGGACTTAATGTGACAGGAGATTGGACTGGGATAACGTGTGGATGTGATGAATTCAGACTGAGTTCTGCAATGAACAAAGTGTGGTAGAAGAGCGTCTATGGCTATCATCTTTATTTCCCCATTTTAGTCCTGCTTGCTGCAGTCCAAATGTAAACAGTAAGTGTTGCATTGGCTGTGGCATTCGGGGGTGTCATTAGGCTGCGGCCATTATTGGACACATGTTCCTTGGGACCCTATTAAATATACATCAAGACCCCTCTGAATGTGGGAAAAATGTTACCTAGAATCAACCGATGCAGCACGAACAATCGCCGATTCTGACCAAAAACATCTCTAATTCTATCTCTAACTTTAGGCTCAGTCCTTGCATTTGCTTTAACCAGGACGGTAGGTATCTTTTTTATTCAAATTCCATCCCACTTCAAAGCCCTTTTATATAATCTGGTCACATAGTAGGAATTTAGAGAATTATAGAAGAACTCAATGGGCGTCTGTGCTGTTCCATTGAGTGCTGTAGATCGGGTGGATTTTGAGGTGTAGTCTTTAACCAGGACCTAGTCGGGGTCTTAATGTATACAACGCGGACCAAACAGAGCCTGCAGCAGCCAGTAGCACGGTCCAAAATAGTCAGCATGGCAGAGTTGGAGATCAGAGTCAAAAGAGGGGAAGTGGAGGACGGCGGAGATATCGACCTCCTTACAGTGCATAGATCAAATCAAGGAAGCACTACAATTACAAAAAATAAAAATAAAAACATGATTTTTTTTCATCTTCATTTTAGATTTGTAAACTTTATCAGTCATCAAATGATTAAATGTTATTTTTTTATATATTCTTTGTCCATAACACACACACACACACACACACACGCACACATAATAGATTTTAAAATTTATAACATCCACAATTTCGCTAAAACAAAGCAGGGGTCATTTTTTTTTCTTCCTGGTTTTACAACCGCACAACTTTATGGCGAACACAGCTTGAAAGGTTCACCACCTGAAACCGGAAAGAGAGGGAGGTTTTTTTAATCTTTTTGTACAAAACAAACAGAACAAGGAACACACACACGCGCAGAAACACACACACACCACGACGACCAACGCAACACAGGAATAGCAAGGATTTGCTACAGAGGTCTCTCATGTCCGCTCCTCCGAGGGCGGGCGATGATCTCACCAACACAGACGGCTTCCGCAAAGAACTGTATCGTTATCGTTTGTAGTAGTTGTACCATTGCTGTTAAAAAGTCCCACTTTCTCCATCGTCTCTTAACTCCCAGTGGCTTCCTCGTTTCTTAAGCAGTATCCTCTGGTGAAAGAAACTAAAAAAACAAACAACAAAAAAACAACGAGGTCCTTGACATTACTTTATTCCATTGGTAAAAATGTAAACATTTTGCGAGGTTGCCTTGCATGGAGGTACTAAGAGGCCTGTCTTGAGGGCAGAGCCGTGTAGTCGCAGGGTTGTTGCTGCACTGAACTAAGGCTGGCCAGTCAGCGGTGCAGGGACTTCTGGGCCTCCTTCAGCAGAGTGTCAAAGTCCAGTGCATCGTACTTGCTCTTCACGGGGCCCGGGCCTGCCTCGTCTGCAAGACAGAAACACAAGGTCGTTATCAAACGTAAGAGATCTCAGTCAAACGTGTGTCCTTGTAGAGCTCTGCTCAAAGAATCGAGAGACTCGGCGATGATTCGAAAGACTCATTCCAGATGTCCAGCAGGCTAAACAATAATTAATGGGAAACATGACAACGTCGAACCGCAAATTATTCTATTCAACCGTAGCAAACGAGTCAAGTACCAAGACGGCATAGTGAGTGAGAGAGAGGAGGGCGGGGCTACGTGATCTCAAGTTACCGTGAGTGTGACTTAATTGCGACTGGAGTTTCCCATCTCTGTCCCGTGCAGCTGATGAATAATGTGATAACCTGATATCAGATCAGACTCGCGTACTCACCGAGACCCGTTCCACCGTTTCTGGCCGTATTGGAGGCATCTGTGACGCCGGCATCGATATCGTTTCAACTCTTCAGTCACGTAGTGTGAAACGAACGTGGTGTGAACTTGGCTTAGAACGTCATCGCGCCTTAATGTTAAAATTCCAGATGGAATGTGTGCGTCTTAAACGCAGTAAACTTCTGTGGTGCTTTCAGCTTTGGCGACACACAAATATGCCACATCGACCAATTGAACTCAATTCTCTAAAAAAACATACTTATAACTAATAGCTACTAATACATTAGTTACCGCAAAACCAATATCACGATATCAACATGTTGGTTTACTATTTTATAACTTTGTCAGTGAGTCCGTGTTCATTACCGAGGTCTATGTAGCGCTTCCTCGTCAGCCTCCGGAGGCCTGCAGGCCCGTTCTGGAAAACAGTCTCCCGTTCTCTCCAGTGCTTTTGACCCCCCGACTGGCGGATCTTTATCACCCCGCAGCGCTCCCTACAAACCACACAGGTAAGAGAGACGAGACACTTTCAGATAACGTTCACTACCACGAAGCTGCGTCAGTAGAGATGGAGAACGCTGAATCAATCACATGCATCCCTTTCATTCAATGCACAACATTTAAGGAATAACTGCATTGGAATAGCTTGTAGTCATTATTTGACTGCGATACTTTAACGTGATTATGAAGAATGCATTTAAAACCATCAATCAACCATTCCTCCTCCCTTCAGGTGCAGGAATCCAGATCCGGGACACTTACTCGTTGCAGATGATGACCTTGCAGTCCTCGGGTTTGCCGAAAACCTGGAAGCGTTTCCTCAGCATGTTCTGGGTCACACTGGTCGGCAGGTTGTGGATGTAAAACACCTGGCAGTTGTCCTGGCAACATGGAAACCATGGCAACAGTCAGGACAAAGGACAATACAGATAAGACGTGGGAACTGAGGCGGGAACGCTGAGCGCAGGGCGGCAGGGGTCTGATTGCGCAGCTGCAGTATTATATTACGTGGAATCAGTGTGTTAAAATGTCCAAACTCGTGGATCAAAATGTCTGATGTTTCGTTGGCGTAAACCGTTGGACCTTTGGAGTCTGGTGAGCTCAGAGCTACTGAGGTGGAGTTTGCTGTTAGATTTAAAAGTGTCTGTAGGATGTTCTCCGTACCTCGTCAGACTTGGCTTTGTTCCTCTGCTTGTCGTCGGGACAGATCTCGGAGTTCTCACTAAAAGCAGGACGAGGAAAGAAAAAGGGGGAAAGAGAGAGAGAGAGAGAGGATAGTGAGTGAGATAAGGACGGACACAAGGTGAAACTGGAATGTCAGACACGAGGAAACAGGTGAACTGCGGCAAAAAGGCGGACTTTCTCCCACTTACTGCAGTACGGCATCGCTCTGTTCTATATCGTTCTCTCTTCTCTTACACCCCGACCCCTTTTCCTTCTGCCATTGTCTTCTATGTACAGAAATAATATGACCATTGACCTCCTTCTATGTGAGGCAGTCGAGGCAAACTTGATCTAATCTGTACTGACCTCTATGTAAGTAGATGGTACAGTATTTGATTTAAATGTTAGCACGAGTTGTTTATAGGACGACTCCTTTTAAACTGTATTTCTGTTTTCACGCTACAGATCAGATCGCCCTGCACATCTGTGCCAGTAAACAAAAAACACAGCAGATCAGAAGTAAAAGTGTTTAAGTTGCTGCAGTGCAAAGAGGACACGACTCTCTTGACCGGTCGATGCTTTGACTTTAGGTTTGTAAAGAGTTCAGCCTCCAGCATCCAACATGTTCACCTCTGTTTACCCTCGTCTAGAAGGTCGGGTGATGATAAACCGAAGGATAGAGATTCTGCCCTAAATTGATCTCTCCCTTTCTCTCTTCTTCTAATGCCGTGTTCTACTCGTGTTGTCTGCTTCCCTCCGTCTCTACATTTCACTGTTAATCTCCTTGACCCAGATCTTCACACCGTCTCATCGTCTGTCCGTCTCACCTGGAGTCTGTCTTGCTGGCGGGGGAGTCGGGACACAGGTGGAGGATGGGAGAGGGTGAGCGGGACGCAGACGAGCGCTCCGCCTCTTCCTCCGAGACCGGTGGTGTGGCAGCCCCCGACCTGCAGCGTGACGGCAGTGATGATGATGATGAAGAGGATGAAGATATCACCACTGTCCTCTGATGCTCAAGCTGTTCTGCGATTTCTAACACCACCAGCCTTTCCCTGTTCTCCTTTCCGTTTCCATCTGACACCTGATCTTCGGCTTCTTTGGGCGTGAGGGCGGCGCCGACGCCGTCGCTCCCTACTTGCGCCTGCAAAATGGCGCCGAGCATGGCAGCGCTGCGCTTGCGGCTCTCTCCGAGGCTCAGGGCGCAGTAGTCGTGGTCGCCGAAGGTGCAGTGGGTGTCGCTGTCGCCGGCCTGGCCCATGCGCCGCAGCTGGGCGTACAGCTCCGTCTGCTCCGGCAGCTTCCGCTGGTGGGGGACGCGGATCAGCCGGGACGAGGCCTTCGCGGCAGCGCTGGTGCTCGAGGCTGAGTTAACCGACTCGCTGCAACCTCCGCCGTCGCCACCACCTGTTCCTTCACTTCCCTTTCCTCCCTCTGCCGGTTTGAAGAGCTCATCCTCCACCGGTTTGTGAGGCGGGGTGGTGGGAGGGGTGAGACCTTAAAAAAGGGGGAGGAAAAGATACCCACATGAGCTAGATACAAACTGTTTCCTGCCAAGAAATAGTCTAGCACATAACCTCTCTTTTATAGGAGGTGGAACGTATAAATTATCAAGTTTTTAGGTGCTGGTAGGCACATTTTGTTAGCTTTGGACAAAGCCACATTCGCAGTTGCCCCCTGTTCTCAGTCTTTATGCTAAGCTAAGCTAACAGGCTGCTGGCTCCAGCTCCATATTTACTGTACAGATACATGAGTGGTATCGATCTTCTCATCTAACTCCTAAATGTCTGTCTCACACGGCTTCCTGTTACTTTTGAGGATTTGGTCCCTCTATCCCATGTGACTGTATCTGTCGACATCAACAGTAAGCGCGAGATGTTTACCTGCCGTTCCGCACAGATCCACGCCGAGCGTCTGCTCGAAAGGCTTGGTGCTGTACTGGGACTCTCTGGTAGTGAAGAGATGGCAGCGATCAAAGGAGAGAGAGAGAGAGAGAGAGAAATTAGAGAGTGCTGTGTCATGTTGGAATATGTTGTATTTTTTCCAAACAAATAAGTCAAAAGCAATCCAATAACATCCTGAAACGTCTCCCAGTAAAAGCTCTTTTCAGCCGACGTCTGCTGAATTTGAATTATGTTTCTCCCTGTAAACGCTGCTGCCATTTCTCGGCACTCCTCATTTCTTATCGCAACAGCCATATGTACTCGTCTGTCCTCTCCCCTATTCTTCTTCTTCTGCTTTTCTATTTCTGGCTGTCTGTTTCTGTTTCTCCAGTCGCCATGAAAGAAAGAAAGAAGCGGTCCCGAGTGGATTGGCTTCGGGCGGGATATTACCCTCCGCGGAGTAACATATATATTAAAATAAAAAACAAAACTCTTTCTTTTTTTGGTGAGCGCTTCAGAAGACAGATTCATTTAGAGGATGGACGGATGCCAGCTGGTTTGTACAGAGACCACATGACTAGCCTATGACTGTAGCTGGAGACGTTCCAGGGTTTGAGGCTGGGTGGGCGGGGAGGTTCATTTGTAAAAGTAGGAGCAGTGAGGGCTCTCAGATTGAAGTCTGAGCAGCCAGAGGTCCAGACTCATTAGGGATTTTGGAATAAAAATCTCTGAATTTGAACTCGGTTAATCTTGCTTTAAAACATTACACAGTCCCACGAGATTATACATGACATGACTGCAAACCACGCTTTGAAGAACACTGACTTTTCAGGGGACACGTTTGGGTCCAACGGTGTCTCGACATGCACGATCCGACCTATTTAGTCCTGTCAAATTTTGAAATGCTGAATGTGAACACGTTTGTTAGTTTACGAGGCTCTTCCTCCCTGCCAACAACAAATCCCCGAGCCAAACACTCCACACTTGGAGTGAAATGTTTGAATTATGGACCTCTGCCACATTGTGAAGCACTGACTGTAACAGCAGCTCCCATTGAGTCCATTTGGAGTTTACATCAGACTCTAAGTGGGGAAACATTACCTGGAAAAAGAGCCCAGCCCTGTTGTGCATTGAGTGCTTACAAATACCAGGACTTGGACAATACAGTCATGTTATATATCCTGCTTAAAATATATGATCTGGAGGGAAATAAGCTCACGTTGTAAGTTCATATATCCCACATAAAGTTCCCAGAATCTAGATTACAGTCTAGTAGAGAAATAGATCATAAGTTCTTTACGTTACACCTAATGTCATTAAAGGTAGACTTAACCACATTCATCAGATCCAATATGAACCCAACTGACAAACTGCTGCTGCGGTCATTAACAAGATGTTTTCTCCGGTCTGAAATGGTTTGTGAAGTACAAATATTTAGCATTATGAATTTTAAGAAGCAGTTTTACATTAAGGCCCAGGTCGAACACTTCATTATAACGACACCATACTGTATGTTTCTCTCATTGAAGGATCTCCCGAGAGGCATCTATCTTCCACCGGTCTGCTCCACAGAGGCCACTGCAGCTTTTTATTTTATTTTTAATATGAAGAAGAAGAAGATGGCGATTTCTGGAAATGAGCACCGCAACATTTTAGCATAAATTAACATTGGAAGTGGAGTTTTTGGATTAACAGTTATGACTAATGCACTTTTAATGAGTCATTTTGATTATTTGGTTAGAATTACATAGTTGGATATCTTACATGTAGCTTCTGACTGTACGCTTTTAATAAATAGTTGGATATGAACCAGTAGAGAGTTGATCTGATAGCACCATGTAGCATCATTAACAACTGGAAGTTCAGTCGGAGGACCAGGACATTCATCTAAGGAGGACTCGCTGCTGCATGCAAGATGCTGCATAACAAATGGAGATCTTTTTGCAAAGCTACTCCTGTGTGATGAGACACAGCAGCTGCTTCACGTGGAGAAACTCACCCTGTGGACTTGGGGGTGAGAGTCAGACAGAGGCAGGCTCTCTTCTCTGCAATCAGAATAAGAAGCCAGTTACAACCAGGCACAACTTCAGATCCACGTGTCTCTGCCATTCTTACCACCAGAGCTGTGAACGTGTATGTCTGCTTGTATCTTTTGGTGCGTTCACACCGAGTGTCATAATAATAATCAGTGTTGTCAGCAGTCACGTGTTTGAACCTTTCTGGATCTCATGTTCTAAACCTAATGGTGAGGCATACGAGCTACATTATATGTGACTTATAAATTAACTTGAATAGGTTCTATGAGATGTGGATTACAGTTAGAATAAAATGTGATGTTGGTAGCTATAATGTAGTTGAGAATAATGGGCAGTGTCCTTCCTATCCATCTCACCGTTGTGGCAGCAGGGTGTGGTCGGCTCATCGCTCGGCGTCAGCTGCTCCGGCCTCGTCTCCGTCCTTGTCCCCCCTCCCGCTTGTGTCAGCAGGAGTTTGACCCCTGCTCGTCCTTCCTCCCTCTCCTCCCTGTCCTTCCTCTCCCCTTCCCTCGCCCGTCCAGGCCGCAGCCTCTTGGCGAAGCGGCTGGGAAAGGAGGCGAGGCGTCGCGAGCGCCGGACTGAGAAGGAGCCGCCGCCGCCCTCCTCCGTCTCCTCTGGGCTTTGCGCCGCCTCGGAGGAGCGGCTTCTCCTCTCAAGGGAGGAGGAGTCTTTACGCAGCTCTGGCTTTGGGGTGGTGGAGTAGGCCGGGGCTGACCTGGCCGGGGCAGAGGGAGCGGAGACTCTGCTGGGGCTGTGAGAGTGGGAGTAGGGAGGGCTGTGCAGTCTGTAAGGCTTGCTCACGTCGAAAGAGCTGCTCTGCTGCAGGAGCTCACGGAGAAGGGAGTTGGCCTTCATCTCCCTTCGCCTCGCAAAGGGGAGCCTCCTGGGGACGCCTGTCCCAGCTAAGCCTCCGCTAGTCCCGGGAGTAGCCACCAAGACCACTCTGCTGTGAGAGCTTGTGGCGGCCGGGCGGGAGGGCTCGGGTCTGGCCCGAGGCCTCGCGGCCTCGCGGTCCTTCCGCTCCCAGCCCTGCTGCTTGCGTGTGGGCAGGCAGTAGGTGTGCATGTACGTGATCAGCTCCACCACCGAGTGCATTTCTTTCTCCGAGCTGAACTGAGGCTTGGCCGGCTCAGCGAGGGCCGTGGACACGACCGCCACGCCCTCCACCTCGCTGCTGGAAGACTCCTCCTCTTCTTCTTCTTCTTCCTCCTCTTCATCCTCCTCCGACTCGCTGTCCTCGTCCTCTTCTTCCTCTTCGTCCTCCTCCGTGTCCGGGGCCGGAGTGTCCCCCGAGTCCCGGGCAGTGGTGAGGTGGCGGTGGAGCTCGGTGCACAGGCGGCCCGCGGGACGCACCGCTCGGGGCTTCCTCTCCTGACGGAGGTCGGTCTGAAGGGTGGAGACACACAAACATGAACACCAGCGTGAGCCTCTTTCCTCAAACATTCAGCCCTCAGTCTGCAAAATATTGCCATTACAGTTACATACCAACACACATTAACAGGGCAATGTTGGCCAAAGGTTTATCTCCTAATAATTCCTGCAGGATGAGCAGCTTCTACAAACAGTCTGTGCTACTTCCACAGGTGCACGGTGAAGAGGACAGCAAGCGGCTGCATCAACACCTGATGCATCACCCTCAGCTGTGAGGCACTACAAAGGGTGGTGAAAAATGCTCAGAACATCATCGGGACAGAGGACCCTGAGTCCCAGTGGTGTTGGAAGAGGGATCCCAATCACCAAAGACACAAACTCTTCTGCCCGCTGCCGTCACAATCTGACTTCTCATTAAACATCTCCTACATTGCTGTTTGTATTAAAGTTTATTTATACTGCAATATCACACTTTTACAAAGATATGTCTTACTATTGTGCTTTATATGCGTTATATTTTATCCCTATACTTTCAGATTGAATTATCTAATGTGTTAGATTCCCGTATATGTTACTTATTAAACTATTCTTTTATATATATATTAACGGGCTTTGTTGTGAGTGAGCGTGAAATCTAAGACGTTCATATTTAAATGGCAAACTATAGTGTGACTTTTTGATGATTTCCATGATATACTAGAGTATGACATATTTCATGCCAGTTTATGACATACTATACCAGGACATAGACAAACTGTAGGATGATGTTTTAGTCACATTGTCCACGACATACGATAAAATGACTTTTTACGACACTATACCATGATTTTTTTCATCAACATTTCACGACATGGTGTACTATATCTTTCATGATATCTTTACGACATACATAACTTTTTCATGATATTTTTAAGACATACTATAATATGACTTGTTGTAAAATTCCTCATGACATATATATTATGACTTTTTTATGGTATTCATATGGCCTACTATGTTTTTTTCATCATGTTATAGTACAGCATGTCATAAAAAACTTTAAAAAGTCATATTATAGTTTTCATAAAAATGCCTAAAGAAAGTCATAATATAGTGTGTCGTCAAAAAGTGATATGAATATGATAATTAAGACTTGGGAACATTGAAACATTTGACTGATTTTATGATGTTTTAATTAAAAAAAACGGGTCTTCCATAAACTCTGTAGCTGTGCTGGAAATATCTCATCACACGGTCGACAGTTACTCCAGAGCACAAGAACAACAAAACGCCTAACAAAACAAAAACAGACTCGTGAACAAATGGTGTATCTTCAATTTCCTGCCTTCAATACAGGAGCACTGACCACAAAGCAGTATGTTCAGTTTACGACTTTGTGAGGGATGATTCAGCGTGCAGCTGGATGAAATGGCTGATTCCATATTGCTCATACTGAGAGAGAGAGACTATGATTCACCGTTGCCCCCTTGCCCTGTCAGTCAATACTCCCGCCATCTGCCACAGCAAAGCCACCACTACTCAAAGACCAAAGCTCACACGCTCACACACACACACACACACACACAGCCAGGTTCGGAGGTTACATGATGGAAACAGGCTTGGCTTATCCCGCCCCGCATCCTGTGGGTATTTTTTTTTACCCTCCTTGCTTGAGCCACAGCAGAGGGCTGCTTGAGGCTTCGCCACGTTTGTTTTACGCTTGTACAAGATAAACGACCGGTGCTGTAATCAACGACCACTTGAAGCACAATGCTCGTGGCTATAAAATTACTGCGAAGTCACACAGCAGTAGCTGTGGTAAATGTCCTCTCCCCCCCGACACCACATCTATCATCGGCAGCAGCTGAAGGTTGAAGAGTTTTGAGTCTAAAATTAAATCTTTCATTTGAAGAAAAAAAAAAAAAAAAGCTGTTGCTGGCTAGACTTTGGGAGATTATGCTGTTTTATTCCTGCTCCTGTGAATGATGTATAATGACGATCCAAGACCTGTCAGCTTCATCCATTATCAGTTCTCAAAGGCCAATACCGATGGCTATCATTGTTGCACCGGAGCCACTGAACTGCCAGTTTTTCAGCAGTTCTACAATAATTAAACCTGTGATTAAACCTCGCCGCTAAAACTCTCCCCAGACAGCTTGTGTAATAACAATTACTTCATGTGGGATTGATGCTGAGGATGCACATCTTAACAAAACTGACACACACACACACACACAGCTATGGAGGAAAAAAAACTCCAGCTGCTCCAATAAACATCAACATAAGACAGTGACTTTCCCATTTGCCTCTTTATCATATCAGTGTTTTCTAATCTGCAACAGTTTACTGCTGGTTAACTTCAGGCAAGATTATGGTCGAAGGAAATGATGGTTGTACACGGGACACTTTGTACGGTACACCATCCATCTCACCACTTCTCCCTCCTATGTCACTCTACCTCCATCTTTGCTTCTGAGAGAGAGCATCCATTATTTTCATTAAGCACAAGAGAGAAAACGCCGGTCGTTTCAAGCATCGGAACAACTATTTACTGCACTTTATCTCCTTACACTCTTTAAATGGACAGCGTTGGAATGATTCATAATCAAAGGCTGAAATCTGTTTAATGGACGGGTCTGAATTCACCCTGCAAAAAAAATAAGTGCAGACGCCAGTGAATTACTTCTGCCTTAACTCCCCCCCCGAAACAAATCCAAGGCCGATGGGAGAGATTTAAATCATACCACTTATTGTAAACCAGCCAAATCTACCTTTAAACAACAGGTATTTACAGCGATTCGTGCCTCACCTTGACCAGGGGTCTAGCCGGCCGGAGGTGCAAGCTTCTGTTGGTATAGCGATGGCCGTGGACTCGGTCTTTGTGTGCGTCGACGGCCGCGGGCACGTTGGGAGGAGTCAGCAGGAGCTTCTTCAGCTGGTGAGGAGAAAGAGGGGCGGGAGAAACCAGTTAGGCTGCTCTTTGCAAAACTAGCATCGACAGGATGTGCGTTTTTTGTTTCCTGTAATGATGTCTTTATGCGAGGACCAAACGTGGACAGAAAGTGGGAGATCTTCCTCGCCCTCGCATTTCAATTTTTAATCTATATTCTGTCAGCTGTGAACTCCCTGCAGATGGATGTTTGTACAAGGGAATAATGTGCAGAGGAGGCCATGAGGTTATGATACTGTACATTTATCACTACAGCTGACAACTACATGGCACGTTCACATTTCCCATTAAAGAGCTGGATTCAGCCACTTCTCTCTCTCTATAATAACATAGAATATGACTTCTGCTCCTCAATTTGTTCTCCATCCTAACCGTCCTATCTATCATTCCCTCCGTGGTCACTTCCTCCCCCTTTTTCCATCCCACCGTCTCCACCTGCCTTTCCTCCCCCTCTTTTCTCCTCCACCTATCTCCATCCTCTCTTCTCTCGTCTTTCAGCTTCCTTTTCTTTCTGTTTTGATCCATAAATCTTTGATGCAGTCTCCCTTTCCCACTTCATCTATTCTCTCCATCTCTGACCTTTGACAACCATCTTCTTCTACATTTCCTTCTCTCCATCTATCCCCCTTAATGTTGTCTCTTTCATCTTTCCATACTCTCCTTCCTTCAGATCAAACAGGAAGCCACGGTTAGTACACAGAGAGGAAACAGAACAAACCCCCTCTCGACTCCTACCTAGAGATATCAACACAACCACTCCTCATTCCCCCGCTATCCTTTCATTGCTTTTCTTTTTTCATCTGTCTATTCATCCATTTATTCCAGTGCCTGGCTTCATGACAGGGCTATCAGCTGATATAAATCAGCTTAGGGAGAAAATCCCCCCACTAAGCTGTGCAGCGTTTGCTCCAGAAGACGACGGTGTAGAAAATACAGATGTGATAGGAGTAGAGGATTGGAGCGGTAGGATGTACCGGGGCTTCCCAAAATGATTTACAGCAAAAGGGGCCCCGCACCCAGAGGGCTATCTTAATGCAACACACCCTCTGGAAGCCATTCTGGCGGCCCTCATCACTCGGGAAGCAGTGACCGTGGTCGCCTGAGTTACAAATCCATCCCTCCTGGGAATTAATACAATTATTTCATATGATTTGGCTATTACGATGAAATTGAGGGAAATTCTAAATGATAAATCCACGCCTACATTTTTGTTTGGATAGGAAATAATTGATTATTCGCTGCTCCTTCGCCAAACTGACAGAGCAACCACGGAGCCACACTGTCACTAACTGCACTCGCTGACATATTATTTAAATATTGGAAAAAATGAATAAGCAATAACAGAGAGAAGCAGACAGAAGGGTCTACAATACGCGTTTAAAGGACAAATCCAGGATGTTGAACTGATTCAGCATTGAAAACAAGTTAAAAAGATAAAGATAGAAGCTGAAGCTAAAAGTGAACCAACACAGCAGCTGGAGATCGAGACAGGAGACAATGAAATGAAGGAACAGCTCTGTTCCTGTAAAGTCGGGTAGATCTTTATTCACTGTCGTAATCTTTAAAAAGCAAAAGCAGCACGTGTTTACATTCAGTATACCTTCAGCAGCTAGCGTAGCATAGACGTGCTAATGCTAGTTAATGATGTGCTAACATCCTCTGCTAATGTTGGCTCCACAGGATTTTAGGTAGAAATGTAACGTTTTATAAACGCATGTCTCCTTCAGAACTAACAAGTATCACTATTACACAACTTTTAAAAAGTTACAGTATTTCTGTGTTTCCTTTTACTTCATTTTCTTTCATGACTGACGGTTTTGAGCACATCCGAAGCTTCAATGTGTGAACTCTCAGTTTAATGACCACTTAAAAGAAAGACAGAACGAAACTGTAAATAAACAAGATGTGTATTCGTATGTTTAACAAGGTGCAGTTCAACATTATTCACTTTAAATGTACTTTAGAAAAAGACTGACGGGACATGAAACTACACTACAAATGTTATCCAGCCGCCTTGTTATATATTAAGCCATTATGATGACTCAATAATGGGGCCAGAACATCTTTAAATACTGTAAATACATCAAACCTGCTGACTCACCTCTAGTTCATCTTTATACGCGGGACTATAGATATCGTAAAGAGGCTCTTAAAAACACTTTCTGTGTTGGCATATGTTTACGGTAAAGTACTGTGAAACACAGAGAGGAAAGTCTTGAATCAAACTATGAGACGTAAATATAAAACAGATTTTTATGAAACAGATACAAGAGATTTATGGATTATAATAGTGGTTGTTTGCCTACAGATAATTCTCTCCAGGGATGGTAGTTTATCTACAACACTATCTTTGTTCATTACTGTAATGCTGTAATGAGTACAACATTAACCCCCAAACAGAGCTGGCAGTAACCTCAGAATACTATCTGGGTCAAAGGACCGACAGGACGATCGGCCGCGTCACCGATGCCGCCCTCAGTGGGCGATGCCAACTTGGCTCAGAGCGCCTGATGATGCTCCTCTGAGAGTCCCATTGAGGAGAGTGAAGAGGAGGCTGAAGGTTTGTGTCTGTGTGAAACACTGAAAGAACCCCCCACCCCACCGCCAGCGTTCAGGCCCCTCAAACACTCTACTCTGGACGCCTACCAGAGCTCCACTGGCAACATCAATACAGGCCTTGTTCTGTGGTGGCACACACACACACACACACACCTACACTATGCAGTATCCTGTCTCACCAGTAGAGGGCAGCGAAACACTCAGGCCTGAGCACATGAGTGACAGCAGCCATGTGAGAGTAAACCACTCAACTGATACAAATAGGACACACACACACACACACACACACACACACACACACACACACACACA
>NW_022280067.1:4282637-4286921 GCF_004355925.1 Anarrhichthys ocellatus | reverse complement strand
CACACACACACACACACACACACACACACACACACACACACACACACCTGGCTGCTTCAGTAGAGTAAACAGCATAATGTTATTACACAAGGCTTTTTCTGTGTGAGTGGATGTTCGGTTGCTATTTTTTGCCATTGATAGTAAACACAATGGAAAAGCTACGATGCAGAACAATATGATTCATATTCGGTTAAGTGAAATTTTCAGCTTTCTGTCAGAGGTCCTGGAACCGCTGGAGAAACTCAGAGTTTTGAGACGTTGCTTTTCAGACAAGCGACTCTAAAACGATCTTAAGAGGTCGATTGTTTTTGGCCAAACGGGAGAAGATACCAGACTGGAAAACATGAATTAACCAGGCCTCATGGAAGAGCCCTGTTATAAATATGGGTATTTGTAGATGTGTAAACATCAATTATAACTGTGAACAGTTGGGTATTACTACAGTTAAGTGGCTGCTACAGGTGAACAGTAAAAGCAGTGGTGCTGTTGTTACAGAACATAGTGTTCCATGAGTTCACAATGAGGACATTTTGAACTCTAGAAAAAAGACTTATTGGTCAATAAGTCCCAGAAATTGCTAAACCAAATTCAAATTTTCAAAATGATATTATGATTTACTTCCTACAGTCATCACCTTGCACGTCTATTTTAGGTTTTATTAGCTCTATTTAGCTCAAAACTTTAAATGTGTGAAAAAAAGAAACCTCTGACTCCCACACAAAGCGATCGGAGGCTTGCCTCGTCTTGCTCGTCACAAACCTCGCTGCCTGGAGGTGCAGCGAGACGATGCCCGAGGGAAATGATTTAAGAGGGCGAAGCGGCAACGACAGGAATAGAAGTAGCGGTGTAGTAGTAGCCTGACAGCAATAGTAGTAATAGTAGGAGTAGTACGTGGTTGTGTGACAGTAAAAATAAATGTGTGTGTGTGTGTGTGAAACTTTTGGAAGAGTGTGTTATCTTGCCAGCTGTCAGGAGGAATGAAGCAACAAGCAGTTGACTGAGCGCTGTGTGTCTGGGGATGGACGAGACGGTTTCAGCTCTACTGTTGCAGGATATACAAGGAAATACAAGCTGGAGTGACATATAACAGTTCTGGAGAATAAACCATGAGAGGCTACCGCAGCAACGAAACGCAGCATGAATTACTGCTATTTAACACGCAGAGCTGATCACAGAGAGGAGCACACGCGAACAGTTTGCCATCTTAACTTTTGTAACATTTAGGTTGAATATTTGGCTCATATTTAAGGAGGAAATAAACACACTTTGGCTAAAAACAGAAACTACTGTTCCAGTAATGTAACTGCATCAACTTTCTTCTTCTCCAGTTTCATCTTAAAACCTCAAACCTCCACTGATGTAGAATGGAGACCCTTTGATGCTTCTGCAGTGTTTATTGATGCAAATGTGGATGTTAATATTATCATTATTAAGTGAGTTTTATATTCCATCTTATTTTATGCATTCTATGTATTTTATCTTATTTTATGAATCGTGTTCTACATCTTATTCTTCCTATGATTGTAAAGCACTTTGTGCTGCTCTTCTTACATGAAAAGTGCAATTAAATGAAGTGCATTCTTATAATTATAATTACTATAATTACTATCAAGCTGGAAACTGAATTTCTTAACCTGAAGTGAGTTCTCAGTAAACTTAATCAAGTCTACTTCAGTATATAGAAGAAACGAAGCACCGTCACTCACAGAAAAGGTCTTTTTTTTTTTAATTGCGGGCTAGAAACCATCATGAGCGTCTCCTCAGTACAAAACATCAACCATCCAACAGAACCGACCACTTCTCATGTGACCTTCAGGGTCCTTCCTCGCTGCACGGAGACGAAGAAAGCTGGCAGGCGTAACTGATTAACAGACCTACACTCGTTCTTATTTTGAACACCAAGGAGTCGTCAAGGTGAAGACGAGGGCGGGTCAGTGTCGGGGGGGGCACCGTGTTATTGCAACACAGCAGCGAAGACGATGGCACCTGGCGCCTTGACCTCTCGGTATCGCTGACCCGTTGTTTTGGGACCAAACAATACCTTCCATGGCATTTAGCAGCAACAAAGCCGGTTCTGTCTCGCTGCGTCCTGTTTGCTGTTGCCACGCCAGCGTTGTGTAAGCCACACACACACACACACACACACACACACACACCCTTCCTGAACTATCAAAGGTGATTAAAGTCATCATCATTTCCACCGGTTTGGAAGGAATGCCCTCTGCTCTGGTCATTTTTTCTCTGCGATGCCAGTCTGTAAGTCTTCCCACACTGGTAGTGCAGTCTTAAAAATAAAGGGTCAAATATGATGACACTTGATACCTGCTCCTTCATGTAAAAATCGACCTGTCGATTACAGGAGCTGTATATTTTTACAAGTTCAATAAAAATCTACAGCCATGTTTGAAGCTCTGTGCATCTTACTGAATGTCATCAGTTTGGTCATAAACCAAAGTGTTAATGGTTAGATAAAAAAAGTCAAGGGATCACAACATTAATCACAATTCATCCTGAGATGAACGTGAATATCTACCAACTTTCATGGCAAACCAATCCGATACTTGTTGAGACGTTTCACTCGAAGCCACACATGAGGAAAAGTCAGGGGGATCACCACAGTCAGTAGAATTAATCCTCTGGTCACCAGGGACATTTATACCAAACATCCTAGAAATCCATCTTTTCTTTAAGTATTTCTGGACCAAAGTGTCGGACCGACCGGCAGACATTGTCCTCCACAGAAACACTGCCAGCCTGGCTAAGAAGTCTTAATTCTTACATCTTTTTGACTTACACGTACAACTTCAGTAAAAGAAGTTCTTCTTGCTTCTCCAGTACTTCGATGTATTGATCACCAGACAGTTTAGTGCCAGCTTTAAGAGGTGGTCCCTTTTGAGTCCTGCTGTTCACATAGTTTACCTCCTAGAACCTGAACTATTGCTCCACATGCAACCTTTCATTGTGAAGCTTCACAAACCTCCTCCGACCTTCGCCCACAGACCTTTTTTTAATCGTACGACTCGCTGTGTGATTGATGGCAGCGCAGCTTCGGTGAGTATTTGCACTTTCAAGTATTCAGCCATCCGGCGTGACGCCTGGCTTCCAAGCTCCCCCCCTTTTTTGCTGTGAAATGTAAGTCAAATTAAGGAAGCGGGATGAATTCATCTTGACAAGTGCAATAAGGCCGCATAACAGCAGTAATCACAAGTCATTTATAGCGGGGAAATAGCTTCCTGCTTCAATTAAGCTCCAGAGCCGGCTGCATTCTTCTGACAGCAGAGTGAACCGAAGGGCGGAAAGTAGGGCACGATATTCAGCGTGGAGGGATATGGCAATTTGTTGTTGCCGTGTGATGAGACGGAGGTTCAGTGTGTTTTTGGAGGGGATGTGGCTTTAGGTGCAGGCAAGGGGATGATAACAGGGGGGTTAGTGGGGAGAAAAACAAGGTTTGTTGTTTCCCTGGAAGTCTGGTTCAGAGAAACAATGGAGGGGCCCAGAGAGAGAAAGAGAGAGAGAGAGAGAGAAAGAGAGAGAAAGAGAGAGAGAGAGAGAGAAAGAGAAAGAGAGAGAAAGAGAGAGAAAGAGAGAGAGAGAGAGAGAGAGAGACATCCAGCAGCACTGTGTGAAAAGAGAGAGAGAGAGGGGGTGGGGGGGAGGGATGAAAACAAGCAAACACATCAAACCTGAGCATGTGCTGGAAGAGCACATACATGTTTTGATTACTAAACTTGTGAGGATTACTGACTTTTAATCCTGATCCTAAACCTGATCCAGATTTTAAAGGAGAAGTTACGGTCTATCTTTGTGGCCATCTTTTCTATCAATTATCATAGCTTGTTCTCACCAAAGTCTGGGAACATGACAACATTATTACATCAGTTTGATTTTAACTTGTGCAAAAGAAAATTACAAATACTCCTAACCTAAGCCTTCTGATCATTCCCCCAAAGCACATTTAATTCCTACATGAACTCTTTGAATAAGAATCTGCAATGTGTCCTCAGTCCTGCAGGATTTGGCACTCTCCTTCTATTCTTGGAAAGACACATGGTCCTTAGAAATACAGAACTACAACGCACACACACACACACAAACAGGACTGGATGAAATGTCACAGTGTGCCCCAGCGTCCCTCCCTCTGTTTTCCTGGAGTTGAAGGCAGACTTTGAACCTTGCTGACCCAACAAGGGGAAACATCAAGGTTAGCTAAACGCAACACTGATTAAGATACAGGGGAGAGAGAGAGAGAGAGAGAGAGAGAGAGAGAGAGAGAGAGAGAGAGAG
>NW_022280067.1:4264757-4282627 GCF_004355925.1 Anarrhichthys ocellatus | reverse complement strand
GAGAGAGAGAGAGAGAGAGAGAGAGAGAGAGAGAGAGAGAGAGAGAGCGAGCATGGTAAAGGGGAGGAGCAGCGTGGCGGGGGTGAGAGAGGGGAATGGACGGTGTTTGAAACATGTATGAAAGGCTCCACGTCAACAGGCGGCGGTGTTTGAGCTGCGAGGGACTCCAAAACCAACGGGTAAAGAGAGAGAAAGAGCCCCGTCTGGAAGAAGCATTGAGGTGTTCTTACTAGAGATAGGTCGTCCGTCTCGGCCCCCATGGACTGGCTGAAGTCCTCGGCGCCGAGGGGAAGAGTGTCCTCCTCTTCCTCTTCCTGGTCGGGCTCCACCCCGAGGGCGGGGAAGACGGAGAGGCCGCCCACCTCGGCGTCCACCATGCCATCCAAACTGTCGGTCAGAGCGGCGAGCAGGGCCGCGTTCTCCTCTTCTATCTGAAGCGAGTCGAGCACAGTGAGAAGATGTGTTTAGAATACAGGAAGGAAAAGAGTGTAACGTTCAGCACATTGACATCATCTCACCACGAGGTCTGCTTTAGTTGGAGGAGAGAAAAGTTCATTCTTGACTTTGCAATCAAGCAATCAAGCGTTTTTCTTTTTCCTCCTGTCACATTTTTCTCTCTGTGGCGTTCATTTTCACTGCACTTTAAAAGTCCTCCACCTCTATGGAAACATCACAGTCATGGCTAGAAGTAGAGATAACTCAAACATGTCTATTGTGTAGAATAACAGTTAGAATGCCATACATCATGAAAAAGAAAATAACAGAAGTTGAATTTCTTTGATAATCTACTTTACAAAAATTGGCAGATTGTGGAATCCATACATCCAATATTTTTTTCAAGCTTCCATGTGCTCTATATACTGTATAATAAGCTCTTCACGTAGTATAACCTCGACTTACAGCTTCTCCTCTCCTCTCTGCTCTGTGTTCGGCACTTCAGTCAAAGTTTCACTGATTTGTTGTCACCTGTCTGTTGGTCTCAGCCGAGTCAATCACGGCTTCCTAGCTGCGCTGAGGAGCTCAGAATTTAATGTTTTTTAAAGGCTCTGGTTAGATGAAATGGTTTATTTAAGATAAAACATTTGATATGAGACATGCAGAATTAAATATTTGTGATGAAATATCACATTTTTAAGCTTAGTTTCGGTTGCTTTGGTCAAGATATCGGAAAAATTTAATTCGGAGGATAATACGGAAAAAAATGCTTTTCCGCTATGCCGGTGGGTTTTAGTCTTGACATGCTCAGAAAGGACAGAAAAATTAACTACTGATTGCAAGGACAATAGTTAACTCATCATTTCCTACATTTCCCAGAATTCAACAACACTTCATGGGAGCAGCATCAGCCTGTTGCTCTCGGCTGTTGTTACATATACGAGGAGGCATTAAAAGCAGGAGAGGAAGAAAAGCTTATAATTACAACCCGAAACACCTGCGACTGCAATGCATTGTGGTCTAACTCCTCCAATTCCTCCCCGTGTGATTGTTGAGCGTCAACGTAAAAATAGCCGCTCTTGAAAGAAGCCCTCTCTCGACTTTGTTCTCGTGTGCTGTTGATGTTTTAGATAACTTTAGAAAATATTGATTGCTGCAGCATTGTTACACATAAATCAATCGTAATTTGATCAGTTATTTTGAGGTCATTTGGCATGAAACAAAGATTGTATGGTGGATACAAATAGGCTGTTGTGATGGATAAAGATTTTTAAAAAAGGCCTGATTCTACTACCCTAAACCTCGAGTGACCCCGCCCTGCAAGCCACAGAGATGAAACAGCAGCCATGTTTGAGTCTTTTGGTCTTGAGTCATAATGGCAGATGAAAAACAACAGATTTCTATACTGTATTTACAATTGGAAATGATCTTCCTCAGCAGATAGTCTTTTGCAGCTGCGTGCCGTTGCTGAATCGCTCTCCTCCATCTTCCTCCTGCATTCACTGCACTCAGCTGCTGCCTGAAGTCCATTCTTTCCTCTTTTCTGTTTTTATCTTTAACACGGCCGATATGTTGTAATCTTTGACCTCATTAGAAAGGACACAGGCTCTTCACTGTCTGTTGGAATCTCAACAATCTTGGTTTCTCATGATGGTGTACACGCTTTTCCAAAAAAAAAAAACGGTTAAATTTAAAGATATGCGGCAGAAAATATTGTTTATCTGTAATTTCAGTCCCAAAAATGTCCGCCCCGTCATCCCTCCTGTTCCATCCACGCGGGGGGTTGTTTACTGCGATGGAGCTGCCATCTTGCTGAGAGCAGAGTCTGGTGGAGAGGTGATAGCGAGGCTGGCCTACGGGAAGCCACCGAGCTCCATTCATCTGTCTCTCTCTTTTATCATCCAGCTCCATCTCCCGGCTGCCAAACCATTTATTATTTAATTTATTCTCTGTCTCACGGCCTCGCTGCCTCTCTTTTCCTCCTCACTGGTTGCTGCAATTTAGACTTTGAAATTGTCCACAGAATGTCAAAACGCATAGTCATGAGGAAGATTTAAAGTTTGCAGGAGTATGATTGATTCTTCTCCTGATAATAATGAAATGTCTTTGGGTTAAATATGTCTTTCTTTTTGAATCTTCTGATCCATGGTTTTAAAATGATTTAGTTGGATTTTCCTTCTTTCTATTTCAAATTTAAATTGTCTAAGTGATGCTTCAGCAGCATTATCAGTACGTGTGTACATTTAAAGGCACTCATGGATATTACCTGATTATATTAATTAGATTAGAGAGGTATTAATTAGATTTCCTGGGTAGTAATTACATTCCTCAGTGAGTAAGACAGAAACAGAGAGACGAAGACGGTAACATCAATGACAGAAACATAACATATAATGATATTTTTCACCGTGTAGATGTCTTTACATCATTATTATTGATATTAAAATAATATATAACACGTAACTAAATCAATCTCCTTCTCTACCCTCTGCAAGGTTAAATGAAGCCCTTCCACACACCGATCAATCCCGCCCGACATGGGATCAGACTCCGATACGTTACTGTAAATAAGTAGCGTATCGGCGGAGAGACAGAGACGTAGCGACACTCGATCTGTTGGCTTATCACTCATTCATTAATGTGTGTTTACGACCAAACGCCGTCCGACTGTCTGCTCTGATGTATTAGTCTGTCAATACGGTATTGGCAAAATATAATATGCGGGGTGGCAGAGGAATGGAAAGATGAGACATATTTTTGCAACCTTGGGATCCAAGTGACCCAGTGAAGGGAGTAGTCCACTATATTTATTATTATTTAATTGTTATGGCAGGTATAATATGGAGGGTGATGATCTATGTTTGTGTTGATTTATTGTGTGTTTCTTGTTGTTTTTTGTGTCGGAGTCTGATTCTTCGTATAGTTATGTTATGTTATGTACTATTCTTTTGAGGGTAGCAAGAATAATATCGAGAGGGTAAAAGAGATCAACAGAGACACAGACAGTAAGTGAAAAGAGAGAAAGAACAGAAGAGGGATAATAACAGATAAATGCAACTGTTTCCATGTTTATCAGGTGATGTCAGTAGCAGATGACGCGTCTTGTTGTTGCATCTTTCTCACAAAGAGTACGTCGTCACTACCAATAACTATTACTGTTAATGCAGCACTGTGAGTCCAGTCTGCGTCTTTAGGTTTTGTGAAAGACGGCAGGAAGACAAACAGTCACTCGGGCGTCGGGCTAATGGGGGGATCGAAATAAAGAGAGTACAGACGGAGAGCGTCTGTGTTTACTTCAGCTGCATTCCCATCATGTCTTCCCGGTCTTCATTTAACCAATACTCCGCGGTGCATCGCAGCATCAGAGCAATTTCCACCGGCAGAGCAGCGTTACACAGCCAATGATCTGGACCTAAATGATACTTTATCTCTCTGTTGTCATCTTATTTTATTCTCCAGATGCACTCAATTTAGCCTCTGTAATGGGACCTGGAGCTGGAAGCCTATAGACAATCAATGATCCAAAGGGTTTTTGCTTTCAGATAAGAGACGAACCAAAAAGGTATTCCCTGAATTCATCTAGCAAGGGCACCTGATACCGGAGCCTCTGGGTTTTCGTTGGCCGGTCAACAGACTGATGGACTGCCGCCATCATCGTGTTACACGTGGCGTAGCTGGGAATACCTTGGCACCAGCCCTCTTGAGACGTGCTGCACATTTCAGCAAAAGGGATCGGGTGAAGGGTCCGGTGCTTTGAACGTGTCGACAGTCAAGGAAACTTTGGCTCCGCGGGGCCCCGGATTCAATGTGCTACAAGAGCGTTTCAACAGACTTGCGTTTCGAGGCAACAGCTTGGGGTCCATGTCCACTGAGGGAGTAAACTGGGACACATTTAGAACGGACCGACTGTGAATATGCGTCTATATAAGTAAAATGACCAGAGTACTTTGTAAAATAACTCTGGTCTAAAGAATAAATATTTATATTAATATATTTTGCTTGTAAAAATAGATATGCCAAATCGTGCTGACTCAAATACCCTTAAATCTGAAGCTATCAGGAGTTCAATTTGTGATGGAGGTTCTTTTCCACGCTAGCGATTTGTTTGTGGCTTTAACGTTGCAAAACCCGAAGCTCGTCCACCAGAATTTCACTCAATCCACTGTTAAATCTATTAATTTGATAAAAGCATGGCTACCACCATTGGACTTGGAAGGATCAAGCTGCACTTGAAGAGGGGGCAGCAGGACAGAGAGCAGGAAGGGCGAGAGGAAGTGGACTCTGTGTTTACATCATGGTGCTTGGTGCTTAAACACAGTTAAAGTTGACGGACATTGTTTTCCTCATGTTGAGGAGCAGAAGAAACGCGTCCACGGCAACATGTGAACTGTGTTTCGGTGAAGAAGCCTCACCTCAAAGAGCTCATCCGCCGTACTGTAGTGGTGGATGGAGGACGGCGACACGTCCGCCGGCTGATCGTTGCACCACTGAAGCTCGCTGAGACAGTTGACGCTGTCGAAGTCGCTGGTGTCCAGCTGGGAGAGGTCGATGTCCGGGAAGTCAGTGTCCAAGCGGTCCGAACACACCTCCTCCTCCCCATACTGAAGATGGAAAAAGAGAGGGGAAAGGTCCCGTTAGTCAAACATTGAGATTAAAGCAAACCCCCCCCCAGGCGGTTTGTCTTCTTTTTGACATGCAACAACAGTGCATGAGTCACTGTGTAAAACATCCCCCCCCCCCCCCCCCCAAAATAACTGGAGGTGCTGATCACAGCTGGAAAGATCCTCAGTGAGAAATGAACATGCGTCACTTAGTTGCTCTCTCATGCGATCACAAAGGGATTGATGTTTTCTCTGTGAGCCCTGCTCTCTGAAACACCAGCTACCAAACATGGGAAATGACTTCCCTCTGTGAGACTCCCAAGGCTGGTGTTTCCTGTGAAGTTCATCGCTCTGAGCAGCACCGGCATTGTTAAAATTAGGGGCTTGGTTCCCGTTGGGACAGACTTTCTAAAATATGTATGCAGCTGAAGTAGTGCGAGGCACTTTGGATAAAAGCCTCCATCATCTGGCATATACTGTATATTATTACACTGTTCACTGTCGGAGTCACAAGGAGCTCTCATCAACAGCCCCTCATCTCTCAACAGCTACTCATTACAGATAATGAGACTTCCATGTTAGACGGGGTTCGACACCGAAACCAATGGAGGCATCAGCCCCGGCACAATGGAGGATTAGACAGAAAATGTGTCACCTACACCGGCAGCACCTATCTGGAAGTGTCTCCGTGCATTTATCGAGCGCATCTCCCTGTGGCTCACAACAAAGAGCAGCCGTGGCCCGAGAGGTCTTACGGTCGATTAGTTCCCCTTCGTTGGTTGAGGGTGTGTTAATCAGTTTAAATGAGCTGCTGTTTGGTCTGTTTGATCTGTGGACTCTTTGGTCACGGTGGCACAGCTTTGTTTTCTGTGTTTGATGCAGTCAGAGAAATCTCCCCAAACGTGGGAACTGTGTACAATGATTCTTGAAAAGTAAGTAATTTGCTCTGCGCACGTACAATGTAAGAGACTGAAGATTAATTCAAGTTTTCATTCATTTACAGATTAATATTTGAAGTTCAACATATTTTTCCCCTCCATCAAGGACCCTGCCAGCCACCTCACGAATCAAGGAAACAGCCTCATGATCCCCTAGAACCCCATTAAGAACCCCAAAAACCTTCACAATGACTCCTTCAACCCCCAAAGGATCCCTGGACTACCTTTGCAGATCTGGGACTCCTTTAACCCCTGTATTCCTGGGAAAACCTCTTCAGGAACTACTCAAGGACCTAAACGACAGGAATCCCGGGAGTAACTCTTCACCCTAAAGACATCTAGAGCTCCCACAAGGAACCTAATAACCTCCCCAAAAAAACTCTAGAACTCTAGAGAAAGAACATCTAAAACAGGGTGGAATGTCTGTAGTGCCTAAAGGAGCTCTACAGTATAACACCTGAAGGAACCCCTTAAGGAACCCCTTTAAACTCCCTCACGAACCCCTAAAACAGAGTGGAATGTCTACAACCCCTAAATACTCATAGAGGCCCCTAAAGGAGACACACACACACACACACACACACACACACACACGCACACACGTTTCCATTCATCTCCGTAGGCGAGCAGACAGGGTTGACCTGTTACACCAACCACCTCTCAAACTGAATTTAACTGACGGTTTTCATTCCCGATCAGGTTTCCTCGAGGTAATCTCATCTCTCTCTGACTGACTAAACTCCACGTGGCCTCTTACACTCCACTGCAGCTGAACCCTATGAGTAGATAAATAACTTTCAGTTTATTCTGTGTGAAATACTTTATGTGACTTACCTACAGTACAGTCAATGATGTCTGGATACGTGCTAAATGTATTCTTATCTATGAGTAGCTAGATAACAACATCGTCCATTTACTTAACTGTCAAATGCTGATTTTACACAATCTAAAAATAACGCTCTACTTTAATTGTCAACCGCGGGAAGAAACTCTCATCATCTGATTATTTTCACTGTCAATCCATCTGTCGATTATTATTTTTGGATTAATCATTTAATAAAATTATAAAAACATGACTTTTTCCATTTCTTACTTTACAGTACTTCGTAATCACTCAACCTCCCTCCTCTCTACAAACATCCACACAACATAAACACTGTAACTTCATCCAGAAAAACACATCCAGCCGTAATATCTTAAGCGATACAACATCACGTTGTGTTGACGATGGCTGCTCGTAGTGCGTCGATCTATGACATCATACAACTCTAACGTACAACTGTGCCCGTTCTGTGTGTTGGTGTGTTTATTTAGTGTGTGTGAGGAACGTTTATTTGGGTCAAGGACTGGATGTAGCATTAATGCTTCCATAAATTACAGAGCAGAGTTACACGATATAGCAGACACGACCAAAGAGCCAATCAGCAAAGTGGGGGGGGGGGAGTGTTAAGGTGAGTAGGATGAAGGGGGGAAAGGCAGGAGGAGAAGGAGCTGGAGAAAAGGAAGGAGGAAAGGGAACAAAAAGGTGAATATGAAGAGAAGGGGGTGCAACGATTGAGTGAGTAAGTGAGAGGAAGAAGAAGAGAGAGATGTGGGTCAGAAAATAAAAGAGCGATATAGAGATGGAGCAACGGGGAGAGGGAGGAGAGTCGTGACTTGATTGAGAAGCAGAAGGGAAAGGGGAGAGGAGACGAAAGATGAGAAAGGGGGAAAGGATGCCCTCTATACGACCCTCCCATTGCTTCCTCTCCCCCCCAGCTGCTGATGCAGGTGTGTTTTTACCTAGAGAGACAGAGAGAGACGGAGAGAGAGAGAGAGAGAGAGACAAAGAGAGAGAGATAGAGAGCGACAGAGAGAGAGTGTGTGTGTGTGTGTGTGTTAGCACGCAGCTCACATCCCTCTCACGTGCGCCTGACTCATCCCCTTCCAACACTCGTTCCATCAGCGCATTCTTCCTTTCCTCTCTCCTCTTTCATCTCACTCTCTTCTCCGCTCCCTCCCTTCCTTCCCTTCATGGCCCTTGTCCTCTTTCCTTCACTCATCACATTCCGCATCCTTTCCTATCCTTTTCTCCTTCATTACACATCATTCCTCGTCGTCTCTTCTCTTTTTTCTCCTCTCCTTCCATCGTCTTTCCTCTTTCCTCCCTTTTCAGTTTCAGTCTTTCCTCTTCCTCCATTCCCTCTCCTCTTTCTCACTTATCTTCCATCCCCTCTTTTATTCTTCCATCTTGTTCCTCAGTGGTTTTCTCCTTAACTTTCTTCTTCTCTTCATCTTTTCTTCCCTCTTTCTTTGCTTCCACCCTCCTCCCATTCTTCATTGACATCTTTATTTCCTTTCATTCACCTTCTTTTCTTTTTCCTCCATTTTCTCCATCGATCTGTTTCTCCTCAGCATCCTTCCTCTCATCTTCTCCTCCTTCCTCTCCTATCAAGCCATCACCCTTTCTCTCTTTGGTGCCCTTCATTCTTTCTCTTCTTTCTTATCTCTTCTTCTTCATTCCTTCTTCTGCTCTTCTTTCATCCCCTTACCTTTTCTCCCCTCCTCCCTCCCTCCCTCCTCTCACCCTTTCTTCTTCACTCCATCCCTCTCTATCTATCTCTCTCTCTCTCCTCCCTGATAAACTCGGACGAACAGGTTGATTGATTTCTTTGTTTCCACTCAGCTTCTCTCTATCCTCAGTCATTCTCTCCATTGCAGCTGTCAATCAATAAAAACATCCTTGGGCAGGCCACACACACACACACACCCCCCTAAACACATACACGCAAGTAACACGTGTGCACACGTTGCACCAGAAAACAGGTGAACTGGGCACACACACACACACACACACTCTGCAGCACATACATACATACACGTCATGTGATCTCATCTGCGTCACATTCACATACCGAAGCGTCGACCCTCTGCTGGTCTCTGTCACGCACTCAAACACACACATTCATATAGATATTGCTCCATGTCTCACACACACACACACACACAAACACACACACTGTGTGAGAACAAAATCATGCGCAACACACAAACGTGACCAAGCACGACGACACACACGCACACTCTCTGACATGTGTGTTTGAACTTCCTCTCCGCTGCGGCAGAAGGCGAATGCGGTGTTCCCACCGCCGCGCTGACTCTGAATAATGATGAAGCCCCCGACAGCTACACACGACACGACTCACACACGCCAGGAGGAGGAAGAAGGCAACGGAGCAGCTCGGCAACGAGCGACGCCTTCCCTGCTCCGCGCTCGTGTCGGCTCTGTTTTGTACACGATCACTGAACATCCTGTTGAATTTATTGCAGCGACCTTTCTGACCTCATGCGTCGAGATTTTCAAACAGTTCAGTTTCTAGCTAATCTCAATCAGGAAGTTTTAGGATCTCTGGTATCCAGCAGCAAAGGTCCATAGAAACCAGTTCAGTACACTCACTCTGTTGCCCTCCTCGTTGCTCCAAAGCTAGTCATGTACCTAGCAATTTACTGGCAAGGCAACAAGTGTTGCAAACAGACTGATCAAGGGCATAGAAGATTATGCTGAAGTGGGTTTTTTGTGGCTGTTTTGAAGCTTTGTTTTGCCGTGAATCGGGGTCACTGTTATAATCTATTGGAACTAAAACTGGTTACAGCTGCTGTTTTTCTCCCAAACTACAAATTCTTCAGAGCATCTTTTCATGCTTACAGGGTGATCAGATGACTAACACAATCCAGAGGAGGTGGCCTTAAATCTGTACGCAAAATGTGTCATTCAGATTGAGCTCATTAATACAGTTTAGCTGATTTCCTCGATGTGTTTGACGCAGTGCATCCTCCAGCATTAGGTCGAACACAGTTGATAACATGATGAGTCCACTAGGAGAGAGAAGTGAGTCTGTACCTTCACGTTTTAATCCATAAACTCTCGATGCATTGAAAATGAACGCACACTCAGATTCCCTAAACTTCCCCTTCTGAAGTGGCCCTGAGCAAAAAGAGAGTTTGAAATCCACACGTGTGAGGTATGAATATAAATCAGGGTTTGTTTTTTGTTTTTCTTTGCTGAAAAACACCACAGTGCTCAGTCATCCTCTGCTGGGAGAGAAAAGAAAGTAATAAACGTGTTATGCTTGCTAAAAGGTGGAAATAAACGATAATGGGAGAGGCATAACACTATAGCATCGCAGGAATGAACACATCCCTCACTGTGTTTTTGACTGAATCTATTATGGCTTAAATGGAGCGTTAGAACGGGCAGATTAAGCAAATGGGCATGAAATTAACGTAGAATACGGGCACCTTTGAAGTTATTGAAAGGGCACACTTCAGGGGAAATCGCGATCAGTTCGTTCTGAGTTAAAGGGGTTTTTATAAAAACAGAGGAAAACGTGAGTGAGAATTATAAGCTGCTGCTGCAGAAACACAATGACGCACGCTGAAACGCTGAAACACTGAAATTAACGCAAATGAACGGAGGAAAACACCGTGGCACAGAGCTGGATTTCAAATGAATTCTACGTCTATACTCTTTGTGCTGATGTGAATGCAAAATCCTGACCTTTGACCTTTTGATACCTGCAAAATGCACTTGCTGGAGTCTGCTTGTAAAAGGGTATCGCAGTGTAATAATAATAATAATAATAATAATAGTGGCATTGGGGGAATGGAGTGTAAAGAGAGATGAAGTGTGGTGACTTCCATTTGTGGTTAATCTGTGTTGGTAACAACAGTGAAAACCTACTGGCCCGTTCAGTCATAAAAAGCCTGCTGGGACAAATCGCGCATTAAACCTGCGCTATTTATAGCGGGGCCTGCACGTGGGAGAGCTATCTGGGCTAAAACCAGCAAGTGGATATGGAAAAGCCAGCGAGACTGTGCGGTGGTGCTCAAGCATGTGGATGTGGTGGACCGCATCCTTCACTTCTATCTTTAAACACACACACGCACACGACGCATTCTTTCAAGGGTTATCTCTGGTTTGACTTCTCACCATGGTGCTGAGGTAAAGCTCTGGGTCTTTCCATCGGCCTTCTAATGAATAGCATATCGGGATTTTTAGTTACACAAGAATTTCTTGGAGGCGGCAATCATCTAATTGGTTGAGTTAAGTCTCCGGGGGTGGAGTTAAGAAAAGCAGCTTTTTCTTGGACTAAAAGCTAAAAATATAAAGCTGAGAAACGCTGCGTACTACTGACGTGCGAGCTAGTTAGCTTAGCATATAAATTCAAGACAGCGGTTAGCTGCTAACTGACCGGAAACAATCATGCTGTGTCCCAATTCCATAATGTGTACTACGTATATACTAATGCTTGAAATGTGCTATTTTTGCAGTTGGTGTAAAAAAAATCAAGGTACAGTACTTTACTGTTTTATACAAGCGCCTCATGGACGTCATTCAAACTGCAAAAGCAGCAAGATTTTATCATGCCAAATACATTTTTACAAAAAAAGGAAGCAGAATGTCTTTCTACAGATTTTAAAGCGCCAGTTTATAGGATTAGAAGTTTGCGGTCTGGTTGCAGATTGCAACCAACTAAATACCCCTCCACTCACTTTTTTTCTCGGTTTGTCCATTCTTGGCTACCATAGAAACATGGCGGAGCAACATGGTGGACTTCGTGACGAGGACCGGCTCCGAATATAGATATGAATGATTCGTTTTAAGCTAACGAAAGCACAACAATTCTTAGTTTCAGCAGATTGTAAACTAAAAAAACTTATAAAAACAATATTATATTCCATCTCTGCTCATAGATTCGCAAAAAAACGTACTTTTTATACTTATATTTTGACTTTGAAGCGTGCAAATCACATAAACCAACCGCTACATGGTGTTGATAATAATGTGATACCTTATTGATCCACACAGAGAAATCAAAGGCTGCCCGGCAGCTCTACAGCAGGCCTTTTTGTGATGTTATGTAAGGTCGGTCACAAGCTCCATCATGTGCCGGTGAGCCCTTGCCAGTGCTCTGGACTGTCCAAACTTCCCTTTGGGCACACAAACACATGACACACACACATAGATACAGCACCACCTCCATACAAGGTCAAGCTCTCTCAACCCTGGGCTGTAGATCACAGGAGCAGAAAGAAGACTATAATTCTCCTCTGAATATATGGGATTATTACTCACTTTTGCGATACACGAATCATTTGATTTGACCCTCAAAGGCCTTTGGCAGCATTCGAGAGGTTCTGAAATACCACGAAATAAAGTTGCAACTAAAGATGTAGCTGTTGCAGAAATCCCTCTTACTTATTGCGGAATTGCTGAACTTATTCTGCACTCAATACCCCAAGAGGAAAATCTAATTTTGCTCTTCAAAGAAGTGACTGTCCAGCCGAGAGTTCAATTCTGCTGTTTACCTAAATGGATATGATGGAGGTTCATCACTCACCATGGCTACAAAAAACACATATTATGTTAATTTTTGATGAATTACAAACTTTCTAGGAAATTCTTATTTTCAAGAACTAAATGCCAGTTTCTCGTCTTTAAACACTGCTTTGGAAGCTTCCCCGACCTGACAGGTTTCTGAACACAAAAATTCCATTTTAATGTCAGTCATAAGCAGCAGCATCACTCGAGTGTTTGGAATAAATGCATAGAGAAGTAGAAGGGTATTTTCCAATGATCTCCACTACAGCAATTAAAGTGAAATATATTTGTATACTTAATCTCCAAAGTTGCACTGTAATAAGAAACACTGTAATAAGAAAATGGAGAGGGTGGTACATGTGAAGGTTAAGTGACGGACCGGAGCCCATATAACTGAAAAATGGTGATGAGCGGAGCCGGAACGAGTGTTGTAATCACCTCCTGCAGCCTCGCACGCTGAAGTGACATGGAAGATGTAAGGCGGCGTGCCAGGATTGGGGACTCCACTGAGTGTCCCGCTGCCTTAACTCTCTCCTTCTTGTAGGTCACTTTGACAGGAAGTGGTTTATAAATGACATATCGCCGTGTCGCTCTAATGTATCGATTTGTGACCCCCCATTGACGAGGAAACCAGGCATGTGCACATCGAGCATCAAGCAACCAAAATAACATATTTTTATTTTCTCTTTGCAAGTGCTAATCAAGACAAGTGTTGATTCTTTTCATTTTGTCTCCATCTTTGGAGCTAATCGCTGTGGTGTTTCAGCACCGATTTTGGTGATCAACAGACTGAACAAACCCAAAGTACTCTTGTGGAAAACCATAACTACTTAGCATCTGTTGTGAATGAATCAACCCTCATCTGCACCCTTGTAGGTACAATTTGAAATCCTCCAGGTCAAAGGGAACCTCCAATTTTGAAAAGTTAAGATAATGTGAAAGTGCCTTGAACCTGCATTCTTTCTAATGGCCATCAGGGGGCGACTCCTCTGGTTGTATAGAAGTCTATGAGAAAATGACTCTACTTCTCTCTTGATTTATTACCTCAGTAAACATTGTAAACATGAGTTTATGGTCTCAATCTCTAGTTTCAAGTCTTCTTCAATACAGCATGATGTTCATTTAGTAAATGATGATCCATTTAGTGTCAAACAGACCATAAAGCAGGGGATGCTTTAGGGCGGGGCTTACTGTGATTGACAGGTCACTACCACAGCGTTGTCTGGACTGGTAATCTTACAACTTTAACCCTTTCACAGCGTGTTGTGTAATTATCAAAGTTAATTGTAACATTTTCAGTTGTACCTCTCGATGGCGATGGCCAAAAAACCAAGATGGCGGCCACTAAAAAGGCTTAATTCGAGGCTTCAAAATGTCAGTCCACAAACCAATGGGTGACGTCACAGTGACTGCGTCAACGTCTATACAGTCAATGCTCCAATTACACACAAAGAACGCATCACAGCCGAGGACTAAAAGCATTGAGATCAGGTAGACAGAAAGAGAGATGGAAGTCTTCCAAATTTTGATTCCTCTAAAGGAAACATGTTTCCGACGAACCAGACAGTTGGGCTGAACCTCAGAGATTCACAGGAAGACAGAGAGAACAAGAAACACATCTTCGGTGCTAGCTGAGCACTAATTGCTGCAGTGTTTCAGCGCTGCATTTTGCAGAGAACACTTGTCAGTCTGGGTAATCTGTTCTTTGGATTTTTGGTTGCGCTTTTGTCTGAACAGCTCTGATTGCTTCTTCAAGGAGTTTGTCTCCAGTAAACAGCTGATAAATTCCACATTTACTGTACATCCTATAATATGTTCACTTATATTCTATATCGTCATCGTATGACCCTGTAGAATTACACCGTGACCTTCTGAAGGGCCACTTTCTTCAGGTTGACAACCAATGCTTCATCACGACACGACGGTCGCTTTGTGAGTAATTTGTTGACAGGTAATGAGGAAAAGCTGCACAATTTAAACTCCCCAACTCATTTTTCTTCCTACAGAGAAGGGATGTGCTTAATTACTGCAAACAAAAAGGACGCCCCCTCCATCCGCCCCCCCCCCCCCCCCCCCCCCCCCCCGACCCCCTCCATGTTTAATAAAGGCCACAAAAAGCCAATTATGTGCCGTTTGATTATTGAGGCACAAAGTCAGACAATGAAGACTCAAGGGTATGGACGGAAGCTAAATTAGGATGCAGATCAATGGGAATCATTACCTCACGCTGTTTAATCTCTATTTATCCAGAGATGCTTGACTGAGCGCCAACATGTTATTTTTCAGCAGCTGACTGCTTTAGATTCACAAAGTTAACATGAATTCACAGCTGGAGCAGCTCAATACAAACGCCGTCTTCTCTTGTAGCTTAAGTTCTCTGAGCAAGATTCAAACCTGCCACCCATCCAGCCTCAAGAGCTCACTGCTCTGACTGCTTTGTACGACAGTATAGGGCTGCAAGTAATGATCATGTCATCATCTGTTGGTTATTGTATTCTGTAATGTTTAATGCAACCTGGTCTGTTAGCTTTTGACGTGTCACAAATACAATGGCGTAGGGAGCAGGATGGGGTGGATGGTTTGTGTCTCGTATGAAACTAGACTTATTTTAACCCCAAACTCGTTCTTTAACGAAACCTAACCAAGCACTTTTGCTGCCTGAACCTAAACGTAATTGAGAATGCAGTTTTCAAACACCAAATGCACCACTAGTAAAGAAAAGAGCAGAATGTAGGGTTTAGTAGCATCTAGCAGTGAGGTTGCAAATTGCAACCATGTCAACTCTTCTCACACGAAAGGCTCTCTCTAGAACCAGAGTTTGGTTTGTCCATTCTGGGCTACCATAGAAACGTTGCAATGCAACATGGCGGACTCCGTGAAGAGGACCCGCTCCATATGTATATGAAGGGCTCATTCTAAGATAACGAAAACACGATTCTTTTCAGGGGATTATACACAAAAGAAAACATACTGCAGTTGTGAAAATTATTTCCCATTTCTGCCAATAAATCCCCCTGAATCCTACACACCGCTCCTTTAAAACACTATAATGTTGATATACAAAGATTTACACAAGTTGCCAGAGCTGAAGGTGTTTAAATTGCTTGTTTTCTTCAACCAACAGTCCAAAACCCAAAGACAGCTAACATTCAATTACGTAGAAGAGATTAAAAAAAAGCCAATCCTCACATTTGAGAAGCTACACCAAGAGGCTGTTTGAGACTTGATCCATTGTGGATATGATTGTTAATCCTCCAGGTACACGCAGTGTACGCATCACAGGCGAGTGTCAAAAGTGAGTACATCATAAAGGGAAAAATAAAGTCTTCCAAATTTGGATTCTTCTAAGTGAAACATGTTTCTGACAAAACCAGACGGCCAAACCGATCCTCAGAGACTCGCAGGGAGACAGAGAGCTTGTCGCGCCGCTCCCTCTGGAGTCTCTCTTAGTGGGAATGAAAGGGAAGGAAAAACTAAAAAGGAAAGAGAGGAGACAATTACCCAGAATGCCAATCAGCGGTCTGATTCCTCGATAAGTAAACTGGTTCATTTAGATACCAGCTATCACTGTGTGTGTGTGTGTGTGTGTGTCTTTCTATATTTAGCTCCTATCCTGGTCTCATGACCACTTTTTCCACAGGCTGCTGGTGACTTGAGGAGCCGCTGCCAGACACAGATGACACCACACGCACACACGCACACACACACACACACACACACACACACACACACACACACACACACTCTCACACAGCTTGATGATGCAAATGAATGGGGATTATTTTGGAATCAATCGAGTGTGTGTGAGACCTTGACCCGCATGACAGATAAAATGATTTATGTGACCTTGAGCACACACCAGCGTTACCGAATGAAAGCCTAACGTTGGCAGCTTGCGTTTCCGAGCACAAGCCTCCGGAGTGCCGGAGGCTCCTCTCTTAAAAGAGAGGAGCGCTTAATTACATTTACTTCACTACTTCAAAAGGGACATTCTGTCTAAATTTCCTCTTAAGCTGATTTAGTTCACTTCCTTTTACTCTATAAATGACCAGCAGGCGATCAGTCAGTCAGGAAGTCATGAGGTCAAAGTAGATGTGTGTGTGTGTGTGTGTGTGTGTGTGTTCGGTGTGTGTGTGTGCGTGTGTGTTCGGTGTGTATTTCTGAATGTGCTGTGATGAGCACAAATAAGGCCAATTGAGGGGGAAATGGGACCCTGCTGAAAACCAGAGTGATGTCAAGTACTTGCTGTTCCCACCACGGCTGCTGTGCATTTCTACATATTATATTATATATTTATATATCTGCATACAGTCATTCCAAGGAACAAAATGTCTTCATACACTTCTGCAGGGTAAGATAACACGAAAGGCACCGGATCAAATGTATCCAAAGGCGGTCCATTTAGGTCCACCAACAGATGTGAAGACGGGAACATTTTCTCTCGCACTCACGATTCATATTTGAGAACAAATGTTTTGTGGTTTGAATAATGAAAACTGCTGGGCATTAGCACGCTTTCAAAAGACATTTTAGTGACAGTTGCAAGTGTCTTTGACCAGGGTGGTGTGCACCATCCGAGGTCTTGCTGCCTTGAGGTTCAACGTTTTCGACCTCTCCATTGGAAATCAATCAGTGAGTCCCTGATCGACACTACATGCTAATTCTGTACAGTATGAACTACATACTAATGGTCACAGTAAACTGTTTTAGCAGCATGTATTGAAATAATCTACACTTTACCATGTTATTGTCATATTCCTTATTGGAAATCACACGGTGCACGTGATGTCAGACGATTCATTTAAATCTTTTCCAGCTGTGAGCATCTTCGTCATTTCCATATTGCAATGCATTGTGGTTGAATTGTGTCCACCGATGCTGTAGTCGACTGTATGCACTCTGTCTGGCTCTTGTCACGTTTCCATTGGCTGCTTTAGAATAGTATGTAATGTGGATTTGGGACACGTTGAATGACTCGCTCTGCCACTGATCGTCAGTGCAGAGGGCACTTCCTGTTCCTTCATGTTCCTTTAACTGCAATAACAGTTATTCCAGGTGCCGTGTTACTAATCCAAATCCGTGCAAGAGTTTAACTGCTCTTATTAAAAGTGAGGGATTAGACTTAATCCAATTAAGCATTTGCAAAAAAAAATGTAGGAGCATTTCTGTCCAAGTTTCGCTCCTCACCATCTTTCCCTGGTACTCGGAATATCGCAACGACCTCTGACCTCTTCACTGTCAGCCACGTGGAAATTAGACCGATGAAAGCTGTGTCAAAGAGACAGATGTGTAGCGAGAGAGATGTCAATCTCTCGCACATTGACACGGTGACAAAAACACACATTTCTACATTTACATACTGTTTTCTTTGTTCTTTTCTCACTCTGTAGCATCATCACAGGCTCTCTATCTCTCGCTTTGTCTCACACACACAGACACACACGTGCTCTCTCGCTTCCTTCTTATGTCTCTTTTGCTCACACACACGCACACACACACACACACACACACACACACACACACACACACACACAC
>NW_022280067.1:4243082-4264747 GCF_004355925.1 Anarrhichthys ocellatus | reverse complement strand
ACACACACACACACACACACACACACACACACACACACACACACACAGAGTCTGTAAATGAGTTCTGGCCTTCAGCCAATACAACAAGTGTTATTGAGTGCTTCTGATGCCGCTTCCAGTCTCAACTCAAAGAAACACTCAAGAGTTCAATCGAATGCTCATTTTCTCCCTCGTGTTGTTTCTGTTGGACGACCTGCCGCTGCCTTTAGAGAGGTGAACCCCTCAGAGGCTTGTACAACAACAGGGTTGGGTAATAAGAACGTTCCGGAGGCGCAGAAGTTCCAGTCTGAATCCACTGAGAAGTGGCTTTTTTTATAGCTTCAATTCAAGTTTTGACATTAAGACAGAAGAAGTTTTCATTTTGCTTTCGATCCGCAGCACCAAAGGAGTTGAAGAAAATATTTCTGTCAAGAAATATATGTCCTAGCTTCTGATTTAACCAAAATCAGGATTTATTCACTTCTTTATCGTTTGTGATTTTATTTTACAGCAAAAGAGCGCATTATTAAAACTTCAAAAGAATGAAACGCCTTTAAGCACGAGAGAAAAGCCGGAACATCAACAACGTTTTTTGTGTTTGTTTCAGTGCTTCAGTTTTCACTGTTTTTGTATTTTACCTCGGACGCCTTACAGCCCCCCAGAAGAGGAACGAACGTGGCACTAATGCTCTCATGACTTTCATAATGACCCTCATAAATATCACTAATGACAATCAAGCGTGATCTAGAGTCACATTCTTCTCTGGATTCGAGGTTTCTTTGGGTCGCTGTCGACTTGGAATCCAGTCCGTCTGCGGCTCTTCCTTCCTGCTGGGAGATCCGTTACACCGATCTCACCTCCAGCCAACCTTTTCTCACTCTGCAACCTAATCTGGCTCCCTCCCTCCCTCCCTCCCATACTCCCTCCCTCCTCCACTGTCACTCCATACCCTCCGCTAGGGCGAGCCGTTGGAGGAGCAGAGGTTAAATCTAGAAGCAGCAGCCCAGGTGAACCCACCCCTGTCCCACGCATGTAAGAGGCTAATGACGGAGGGACGGAAATACGCACGTTAAGCCAAACAGACTGGGCTGATTAAACTGCAGCGGGCGGTTCTGCGGATCTGTCGCTCTATCTGCTAAATGCAGCCAGTAAACTCTGGTAAATCACGTCTAGATGCATCTCCCGATCGATCGATGTGTTAGGATGCATCATGTGGCAGTGCTGTACTTCCTGCCGATGCTGTGGGCAGTGGGCAGGGCCAAACCCACGCCCACGCCACACCATCCTTACCTTATCACTAAGCACCCTGCTTAATTGTTGTGAGATTAGCAGTCAAGGCTAAAATCGGACTGTTCCACTGGTCGGTGGATAAAGCCACAGCCAATCAGGAGCGAGAGAAGGGAAACATAAGAAGGGTGGGGGGGGGTGACAGATGCTGAGCTGGCTGCACAAACGAAGGATAAACTTGGAGAGTTTCCAACATTAATGTGTATAGAAAACCTTCTTTTCTTTAAGGTCATTACAACTGAAAATGTGTTTGAACTAAACCTAAAAAGAGTGGCTTCAGTATCAGCCATTAAAAAAGCTGTTTCAGTGTAACATCAGTATCCTTCTAGAGCCAAACCGAGGCCGACAGCTGCACACAAGTCAAAACTGTACACGTCCACAACCAGCAAGACGTCAAGAGGAATTGCAAGTGACAGAGCGGCCGAGGATGATGACGGAGGGATGAAGGCGAGACAGAGCGGTGAACTAAAAGCAGCGGAGAGCTGGCGTCTTGACTCCGCAGGTAGCAGGTAGCCTGCTTGGTAATGGGATCGGAGAGGGGGGGGGATTCAGGGCTCAGAAATAAGAAATAGTAGTGGCAGCTGAGACGGCGTGGAGGAGGAGGAGGCGCCGCCTGCCGGGACGCTTCAGTGTAAGAACACAATGGAGAGACAGAGACATTTGAGGAGTGTTGAATGGAAATATGAAAGAGGGAGTCTGGAAGCTGAGAGGGTAGAAGAGGCACTCAAGAGTGTAAGAGGATTTAATCTCCTGACTTTCAGTTGAGAAGGTGATAAATAGACGATAATACGAAGAAATGTGGTTTAATAGTTTTTCAACCACTTTGGCCTTTTGATTAAACAGATAATCTATTATTAAATATTTGGCGATTAGTAAGAAAGTTAAAACCCGGCAAACTGTTTACATGTTTACAAGGAGTTATTATTTATTAAAATCAGGACCCGAGCTTGAATTTTTAATAAAGTAATTTAAGAAGATAGTTCCAGTTCATATCTATCAATTATCACTTTCCTTCTAAGTGCAGGCTCTCAACATCACGTCGACATCAACATGTCCTCTGTGTCCTTCGTGTCCCCCCCCCCCCCCAAACATGATGTGGACTTGCAATCTCTTTAAGCACTGGTAACCACTTTCCATGTTCCCTGCAAGAAGAGAACTCTTGCTGATTAAATTGCCACTGAACAGGCGTTAACCCTCGGCGTCCACATTTGTTCCAGTCTCAGGTGTCCGACCGTCCCGGCATCTAATTCCACAGCACTCAGACTCGGCCTTGAGCTGCACCAAAACACCTCTGCACTCTAAGCTATCAATCCATTACAGTCTGTCGTCTGTATTTACAAAGTTTCCTCAGACGCAGACGTGATATTATCCTGCATTAAATCACTACTTGAAAATCTTTTTTCTATTCATTTAATGACCCCCTTGGATGGGTCCTGACCCCCCAGGATGGGAACCACTTCTATAAAACCAATGATCAAATCTACCTCCCATTTTTAAAGGGGACATATAGTCAGTTTTTTCCTCTTAAAGAGACAGGCGCTAAAACGGGGCGTTTCAGACAGACAAGTGTATTCAGAAAGTGTACTTTCAACATCGAAGCATGTAGACATGTTCTAGTAGAAACCCAAAATAGTTGTACGAGCCTAAATATGAGAATGGTGTGTCCCCCTTTAACATCTTTTCTCATTCTGACAAGTCATTTTTTTAAATTTACGAACCTAAAGGAAGCTTATTGAGTGACTCTTGTTTTTCAGGGTGCAGAGTCTGGAGCTGCAGCCTCTCAGGACTGAATCCATCACTGAGAGACCAGCGTATCCGATGGCTTTCTCAATAGCTTCGTTAGCAATTAACGGCGTACGCTCATCCCAGCTAACCGGCGGATTGGATTGGCTAGCTGTCCAAAACTACACACACACACACACACACACACACACACAACCGAAGCTTCAGTTTCAACATATTCTCCATCATTTCCTGTGATCAATCGTTTCCTATTCTATCCTCTTCCTCATCTTTCACATCCTTTGTTTCGTCCTCATCTCCTTGCTTTATTTGTTTTCTACACTTCCCTTCTGACTTTCTTCCTGCTTATCCTCTCTTCTTCCCTCCACTCATTCCTTTTCATCCTTCCTACCTTGCTGTACCGTAAATCCTTCCCTCCTTTCCCTTCCTTCTTCCCACCTCTCCCTCCCTTTTCATGTTTTTAACTCCTGCCGTAAAGACCAGCATGTGACCCGTAGTTCTCCATCTTCTGTTCGTTGTGTTGCATTAATACATGTATGAGCAGCACACGTGCTTGTTTCTGCACGCAAGGCATCAAGGTCAAACCTCCGCGATCACTCTCACTAAGGAGCTCATTAGGAGGAGACGATCAGGAATACCCATCAACCCCGTGCAACGCCTCGCTTCTCATTTTCCTCCATCTTTCTCCTCCTAATCCTGTCCTTCCTGTCACATGCCGTGAACGGTCCGAGGCATGACGCTCATTATTCCATGCAAATCACTGCTCCGTCCTAAAACAATGGATTCTTTGGATCTTTATTGTTGCACGAAAGTGATCGGGCACAAAACATATTTCGGCTAATCGTGACTCCCTGTAATTTTTAAGCGATCGCTCCACCAATAATCCACGTCTACTAAAACCCTCCTTGTCACCTCCATCTTTACCTCTCCATCCGTCCTCCTCTCAGCTGGTAATCTATCTCTTCAGGCAGGCAGTGTTTTTTTTAAAGCTCTTAACAGGATTGGAGAAAATCAGAGTCAACTTTATCACAGGGGTCAGAGGTCAGCAGGGAGGCTAATGATATTACGTGTGTGTGTGTGTGTAGTGGAGGAGGATGCTAATTTTGTAGCACCGTATGAATCATGTGTGTTTTCAGGGTGATATTTTCTCCCGAGTACTAAACACACACACACACACACACACACACACACACACACACACACACACACACACACACACACCTTTCCCTGACCCTGATTGCAACTCTGGGACTCGGCCAATCGCGTCACACCACGCTCATTTAAAAAACTCCAAATCCAAAAGTTCACCTTAATTCAGCAGCTAAAGGTCGGCCAATCAGATTACTTCACCCTCATTTAAACTCCACCGGTCTTGACCCTGAGCTCAGCCGATCACATCTAATCAGCTGGACTACTAGTAGTCTGTAAACGGTTTTGGTATTTACTCATCAGCTGCTGAGTAGCTGAGTCACAGCATATAATACCTGTATTTTGCAGTAGTATTCTGGCGGTTTGATTAAGATTAAACTTCTAAAATGTCTTTGTAGAACTTCTACATTAACATCCAGTCTCTGGCCCAATCATGGCCTACTTTAGATTCTCTGATCAGCTCCACCACTCTGACCCTGGACCATCCTGCTGTCTGCTGTCTGTTGTGTCCTCCTTCCTGCTTCCTGACGACGCCATCTGCAAAAATAAATAGGACGATGACGCAGCAACGCGAACGCTTTCTGGTTGTTCTGATGAAAAGGCCAGCTGAAAGCTCTATAACGCCGGGGAAACAGAGCTGCAGAGACGGGGGGGGAAGCCGGCGCGGAGCAAGGACGTTGTGGGGGGAAATTAGATCCCTGTAATACGATACCACTGAGTCACCGGTGGCGGCGGGGCCTTAATCAATTATAAAGACTCAAATTAGATAATGCCCCGAGTACGCTAACTCCCACGAGGGGAGGCTCTCCCATGTTGGACTAAAATCCTGGGAAAGGTGATAAAACATGACAGGTGTGTTCACTCGCATCACTTCATCATCAGTTTCCCTGAACGGCACCACATCCCAGACGCCGGTCCTGAAACCTGACACTGAAAGATAAGAGGTTCCTACTGAGGAAGAAGAAGAAGAGGAGGGTAGTGAGCCACCGCCTCCAGTAAGATAACCAGCTGGAAAGTTGCCGTCCCCTTTCACTTCTTGTAGCGAGAAGTATTGCTACTATAGTTATAGTTTAGTTTATGAGTTGCTCCAATCAGCAGGCTTTAAAGTGAAGGACAAATAGGCTCCTTCCGTTTCATCCGTCGATCAATCAATCAATTAATGAATCAATCGCATTAACGACCAATCAATCAACCAATCAATTCCTGACAAGGTCAACCTTGAGAGGAGACGGACCGCACGGCCGAAGCAGATGGATCAGACTTCATGAAGTCAAAGGTCAAACTCAACAACTTTGATGCACGTGTCTTTCTCTTCCTCTCCATCTTCTATCTCTCTCTCTATGCGTCTCTCTCTCTCTATGCATCTCTCTGTCGCTGTTTATTTTCGTCTCAGTCTGTCTCTCTCTTTCTCTCTCTCCCTCCATCTCTCTCTCTCTATCTCCCTCAGTCTCTCTCCGTCTCTCAGTCTCTCTCACACAGTCAAGTCTGGGCGGCTCGCTAACGCAGCCCAAACCTGATGAAAACCTTAGCACTCAGAGCTAATTACATGCCTAATCACATCCTGTTTGCACTCCCACAAAAACATAAACAATCCTCCTGTGTGTGTGTTTGTGTGTGTGTGTGTGTGTGTGTGTGTGTGTGTGTGTGCGCGCGTGTGTGTGTGTGTGTGTGTCGGACAAATTGCAACTGATCGTGATTATTTTCTTCGGCTGCAGCCTCCTGATTGTAGTGTGGAGCCGCATCGTGAAGACTGGTCGTCCAGCAAACTGACTTCTCATTAAAGCGATGCCTATAGCTTGCGGACACGCACACACACACAGACACACACAGATACACACACACACAAAAGCATCAACAGCACACTCACACCATGAGTTAAAAAGTGCCTGTTCATGTTTAAGTGGTTATGGGACACTCACAAAAAGACACAAGCTGCACAAACTCCTCTCACTCACACATAAACAAATGAACACATTTCAATGATACACACAGGCTACTTGGAAAATACAGCATTATGAACATAATACTAAACTATTTTGTCCCGTCCCCCCCCCCGCCCCGTCATGACGTTGCACACGCTCTCTATCGGTGATCCAGAGAGCCCATTTGTGTGAGTAAATCCTATAGTCTCGATTTGATAGTAATGGGCCGTGTTCCCCTCCAGCGGGGTGAGCCCAGCTAACTGTAACTAATAGAAAAATCTTATCACGGCTCGGCCAAAACACACACGGGCGCAGACGCACACCGGTGGATTCTCAAGGTCGCTCTGAGATTTCTGGGAAATGTGTAGAGATAAGCACAACTCAGCATGTTAACCGTGTGGGGCCGGAGGGTCGAGGAGAAAAAAAGAGAAAGATAAATAGAGGAGAAATAAGGGGTAAAAGGAGCTAGCATAGCGTAGCATCTGGTATCAGTTTATCAAAGGCTAATTAATTATGATGCCTCTGTTTAATTAGAGCAAACAAAAGAGACCATGAGGAGAGGATGTATGACGCATCAGCGTTTATCAAATTAAGACTGCATTTCCCATCATCCTCATTGCCTCTCGTCCTTGAAAAGACATTAATAAACTGATGTCACGACAAAATTAGAGAACATGTGAAGGGCATTTGTTCTTATTTCCTGATATTTTATTATAATCTATGAATTGATAATGAAAATAATCCACATATGCGGCTTTAATATAATATTGTGTCGCACTATCAGGTGGAAAAAAAGACACCCTCTGTGTGTAAGCTGCTGGTTGGTTCAGCTGGCAGCTCACACACACACACACACACACACACACACACACACACCTGCATATGCATGACTGTACAACACTTGCATTTTCCCAGGACATCAAAAATACACCACACACACACACACACACACACTAACAATCTACAGGGGTTAGTAAATTGGTCTGCACGTTGGTATCTTTTACACAGAGACAATGACAGTAGGTGTCTCATGTTACAGCAGCTTGGATAACACACACACACACACTTGCAAACACACACACACACTGTAAAAGGGACTCAAGGGGAAGAATTGAAGGAGACGTTTAAACCCTGAATCTGTCTCGACGTCACGACGAGGTGCCACCACCTACAGATGTGTGTGTGTGTGTGTGTACGTGTGTGTGTGTGAGAGAGAGAGCGTGCACGTCATACAGGTACTGTCTCCAGGCAGATTAAGCACTTATATCACAGTGACGAATCTAAATGGCCGGGTCTCTCTCACGCACACACGCACACACAGAGAAAGGCTGATTTATAGCCTTTTCTGTATCGCAGCACTTCTATTAGTGCGAACAGTGAAGATGTTCATTACTGAAGAGTGGGATGAAGAAGGGAAGAAAAAAGGTCTGTGATAAAAAGAGAGAGAGGGCGGAGGGAGAGGAAAGAGGGAGAGATGGGGAGGGAGTGAAAGAAAGAGGGAGTGAAAGAGAAAAAAAGAAAAAGGAAAGGTGAAAGAAAGAATAACAGGAGGCAGAGAATCACCAGAAGATGGGGGAGAGGGGAGAAGAAGATGAGGAGGCAGACAGGTGAGGATGAAAAAAAAAAAGAGCGCTAATGTAAAGAGAAAATGGAGAGATGGAGATGATAAAGGATGTAGAGATGGAGGGAGGAGGAGAAGCAGGTAAAAGGTAACGGAGCAGACCTCGGTCACCTGATCAAACGGCTCATCTAGCAGATGCATCACGACTGTGTGTGCGTGTGTGTGTGCGCCGTGTCTTGTCTCACCCTCCATCACTCCTTTTCTTTATCCCCTCCCTCCTCCTCTCATCCCTTCTTCTATATTTCTAATGCTCTCTCTCTCTCCCATTTAATTCTCCTCCCTCCTCTCTGTTTCCCTGCTCTTGAACTCCCTCCGCTTGCCTTCCACCATCCATCCCTCCCTCTTCTTCCTCTTCCTCCCAGCGCTGCAGAGCAGAGAGGTGAAGCCGAGCATCACGACACACCCATCAACCCCCCCCTCCTCCCTCCACCCCCTTGCATCCCTCCATCCACGAACTCCCTGCATCCATCCGTCCAGTCACGACTCCTTAATGGTGCACAGGAGAGGAAAACACCGAGATGGAGAAAGAGGAACGGGGATAAAAAAGATGGAGGGAAAAGAAAAGAGACAGACCTTAAAATAAATAAGTTTTTATGTTGATGTATTTACGTGTCAAGCTTACTTTCCTAAAAAGCTCCTGAACGCGACTTAAAAAAAGGGAAGTTTCAGAGCAGAACTCACCACACAACAATAATGATAACAAATATAACAGAGGGCATGCTGCTCACTGTGGTGAATCACCTTTTTTCAAGTAAGTTTCAAGTCCCTGCAGGCTGATTTAGATTCTGTGCTGAAATAAATGAAAAGTAACGGCTGCCCGAAAAGGCGATAAAATCCCGTTCATCAACCTAATAAAACAGAAAACTAGTTGCCTTCACTCAAGGTGTTTCCAAACTTTAGAAACATTTAGCCAGCATTTGGTACATAGATTAACCAGTAAGAGCTCAAGCAGCATTCTTTACAGAAATAATGACTCAGCAAATAATGACGCCGTTACTGCTCCTGATCCATTCTTTTCCTTTAGTCAATGATAAAAGGAAATCCCCCCCCCCCCAAAAACAATGCTACTTGACAACTCAATTAAGAGATTGACTGATGATGATTTGAACTGAAAATACGACCAGCCAAAATTGAAGAACACAAAATTGTGAGATCTGCTGGGAGCTAACCAGTGCAGCCACCATCTCCCACTGCTCGCTAACAAAAGCTGCTTCTGATTGGCAAGCTTTCCGTCGCAGTAACAAATCAGATTATTCCAACTAAGGAGGCTACTCTTAAACTCGGGATCTCATTCAATGTTCAGCGCTGACTGTTAAAAGTACATCATTACAAAAGGTCACTCCCCATAGACTATAGACGATAAGTGGACATTGTGACGTCGTTATGAAGCCTCTGTTTGACTCTAAATGGACCATAATGTACTAAATGAACATCATGCTGTGTTGAAGAAGACTTCAAACTAGAGACTGAGACCATAAACTCATGTTTACAATGTTTACTGAGGTAATAAATCAAGAGAGAAGTAGAGTCATTTTCTCATAGACTTCTATACAACCAGAGGAGTCGCCCCCTGGTGGACATTAGAGAGAATGCAGGTTTTAAGGCACTTCAGCATTGGCTTCACTGTTCAGAACCGGAGGTTGCCACCTGTACACTCCCCATACTGATTGCTGTTGTCTTTTATGTATAAGTAGGACATCAATCTTTGCTCTCAAATTTTCCGAGCAACACCACAACCAGAAACACAGCAAACTGCCAGAAACCTAAATCACATTCATGATAGCTGTTTTAAAGAGATCCCATAAAATGGTTTCGTCACTTCATTGATATGATGTAATTCCTAAAGAAACAAGGTTACTCGATCAGAACATTAGACAGCGAGGGGTCAACCTTAAGTGTAAGCTAATGGGCTTTGTTCTATTCAGAGCAACAACAGGCTGCACTGTAAGACGGCTCGGTGACAATATACCGAGCCGTATACACACACCAGCTTGGCTTAACGCCTTTATTGAAGACGCACGGTTTTCCAGGATTTTCTATCGACATGGAATCTTTAGGCTTTCCAGAATTGGATCGTGAGTTGAAAGTCAGCTAATAAGAGAGAGAGAGAGAGAGAGAGAGAGAGAGACAGAGAGAGAGCATGTGTCTTTGTGTCTTTATTCTAAATATAGATTCCAGCTATCTGATAAGTATTAATTTAAAAACATCAATATCAGTGAAGAAGGAGAGAGACAAGAGGGAGACAGAGAGAGGGAAGGTGAGAGCGGATTTCTTTGTCGTTGTTAATTGATCTCTCGTTTCAATTACTTTACTTTCACTCGACTAAAGGTCGATCCACACTGCGCTTTAACGACAATCCTGCATGTTTTTTGCAGGCGATCGGTCAACTTTTGTCTAGGAAACCGCACAATGTACATGAGGCTTACCACCTCTTCTCTTCATCTGTCTCCTACATGTCTCCTCTGTGCGTCTCTGCATCTCCTTCTTCCTCCGAGTCTAAATATGGAAGTTATTTCTGCAGCCGTAGTCGTCATCTCTCTCCCTTTCTCTCTCTCTCTCTCTCTCTGAACCCTTCATTCCTTCCCTGAGGAGGAAAGAAAGGTGGAGAGAGACTCTCACACATGAACCATGTTTCCATTCAATTGACAAGTGAACTTTTGAAATGGAACAAACCTCAACTCTTTTTTTGACAACAAAAAAAAACACCTGAAGCGAGTGTAAAAACATTTTCCGCAAAGGAAATTGAGGAAGTATCGAATTCTGCCCTTTCCTTACAGCTTTTCTTTTGCGTCACTTCATAATGCTGATAGAAACGTGTGAATGGAAACACGGCAGCTCTCATGAACAGTTGAACAGGGAAGTAGAGGAAAGAGGTGAGAGGTGGATCAAAGTTCAACACTCTTCTAAATCAGTCGTAAAGTTCCTTTAAAGGACCGGCCTGAAAGTGTGCGTGTGAAAGGTTTTGTGGTGTCTCTGTACCCCAACAACCCATCCTGGTGAGGTAGTGGGAAATGCTGGGGGGGTTCGAGGAAAGGGGGACGGGTTTGTTTTGAAACTGTAGCGTGGTCTGGAGGGGCTGTGCTCTGACCTTTACACAGGATAGCTGGGGTGTGTGTGTGTGTGTGTGTGTGTGTGTGTGTGTGTGTGTGTGTGTGTCAGGAGTTGAAATGGACACAGTGAGAAACAGCTGATCCAAGTTGCGCACACACACACACAAAATAGGCCTCAGAGTTGCTTTGTGCTTTCCCCCATTGACTCCCATTCATTGTGCTGCAGCAGGCCACCTGTCCAGTAACCAGAAAGGTCACCAGTTTGATTCCATCAGCTGACGTACCCTGAAGCAAAAAATAAAAATAAACCTTTCCAGCTGAACACGGAAAACACAAACATCCAGACATCGACACGCGTACTTTGACCAAATGCTTCCAACCCCCCCCATACAAACACATCCAGGAGACACAAACTGTATTACGTCAAAACACAGCTGTCACACACGCTCAGCGCTCAACGCTCTGCACATTCAAAAGACCTTATACAACCACAACCTGCTGCTCTATAAGACACTCATCCACAGTACATTTTAACGGTCTGCAATGCACATTAGTGACTCGACTGTGCATCCGGTCCGTGAAGACCCTGCGTACTTTTTCCTGGAAAAGCCGCCCACTGAACAGGAAGGGATTTGCTTCATGTTTATGGAAGCAGCCAGATCAATTATTTAAATCTTTTTCTTTTTACTTCTCTTCACTCTGACTGAATGGTGAAGAGCAGAATCAAGGAAAACTGGCAATAATTGTAGCAGCATTAAGTGTCTCTGCTGCCAACAGCTAAGCTGGCCTGTAACCTCATCTGAAACACCGAGTCCTCGCGCTCAGCAATTCCGAAATGATCACCCCGTGCTGCCCGGCGAACACCAGCCGGGCCCCGAGAATGAGGGTGTGATCCCATCTGACCTGTGGCTGTGAATCACTGCTACATTAAAGGCAGCTAAACTAAGATCAAAGAGAGCGTCCTCAAGTCCAGATACATCCCACCTGAAACTCACGGTGTGTGTTTTTGTCACACGCAGCTTTCCTCCACGGATCATAAAGGCAACGGCAGCAAAAATCTATTATTTTTTGGAAAAGATAATTTGGTAATTTCTCCAATATAAGACCTGGTGGAATCTTTCTTTGCAATTGCTCGAGTGGAATCTTTGCTTGACTTCGGTCTTGTGCAATAAGTGGTGTCAGGTGCAGGTAGTGAAGGTAAACCGTCTCATTATACAGGAAAAAGGCACATTACAGCTAGAGGAGCCTCTTAAGATGCACAAAAGATCAAATTACTTTAAAGTGAAAAGCATGTGAAAACATTCAACATTTTCATCATAACACTTTGTCATTTCTCTGATATAAATTAAGCAGATTTTCTTGCTTTCTAAAGAGCATCTTCTAGTTCCCTGTTAGTGTTGATGATGGGAATGTTCTCAACCAGCAGAGGCTGTTGATGTTTGCAATTAAGTGTCTTTAAATTGGACCGTTTCCCAGACCACTGAGCCACCAGCTGATAATGAAGTTAAATTGCACATTTATCATCGCTGTTCTTAAGCCATTTAAAAAAAATTATCGTTCTCTTACTTATCAGGACCATCATCTTACTCCCTCTGAGTCCGCCTCCCTCAACGCCTCCATGGTATTGTATTAACTTCTAATAGATAGGCAATAAAAAAGTCACAGCACCCCTCACACACTCTGCACCGAGCCAGCTCTGTGTGTGTGTATGTGTGTGCTCTTGTTGATGGTAATAGCTTTAAAAAAGTAGTCCTGTTCATTTTGACATCTTATTCCTCTCCCACACACACACACACACAATAACCATGCTTTGAAATTCCCAGCAGCAGTACAGAGCGATATAATCAGTTTTGCAGTAAATACGCAGCAGTGGAAGGCAAAGCAATAGTTTTTTTTAAATGGGACACAGCGAGCGGAGTGTAGACCCGCTAACACGACCGACAGCACCATCAAACATTACAGGCAGTGAGCAGCGAGTACACACCTCACCTCTGACTCTCACACACTTACATCTTTCTGATTAATTTCTAGCTGGAAGAATCCTCTGAGCTGTCAGAGCGAGGATGCATGCAAAAAATGTCTTAATCTTAATTAATTTTTCGTTCACAGTTGCATGCACGCACACAACAGCTATATTTGTATTTTCCCACTGAGTAGTTTCACATAGTCAAGCCTATTTCCACAGCGCTGTATCAACACGTTATCATTCAGGTATAGGGGGGGGAAATAAAATGCTGGCTTGATGTTATTTCTTTAAACCAATCACTATCTTCTTGGGCGGGGCTAAATACAGGGTGCAGCGACGGCGGAGGATTGCGGAAGGGGAGGAGAATGCAGGGTGAACAATTGGACTAGTTTAGAATAGAATAGAAACCCTTTTTATTGTCATATACATATACATGAAATTTGACCTATCCCTGTATATATAGGGAGCAGTGGGCTGCCAATGACAGGCGCCCGGGGAGCCGGGAGTTCAGTGTCTTGCTCAGGGACACTACGACACGTGACACGTCCCAGTCGAGGATCGAACCGTTGACCCTGCAGTTACCAGACAACCCTCAGAAAAATGTACCAATGTTCCATTCTGCGATTGTACAAAGAAGACAAAATAACTTTCTCATACAAAGTGGGATGATGTGTGAGGAAAGCTGAATCAGACACAAATGGTAAAGCAGCCGGTGCAGAGCTGGAGTCAGAAGATGAGAGCATTAGTGGAAACAAACCAGATATAACATTGTTGTAAAATACAGGAAGAGGACGCTGAAGTTGGTCTTTCCGACATGAATCTCTTTAACGAAATGTGGTCCAAACACAAACAATGGTGCTGATGTGAGTCAGATGAGGCACGTTGTCTCCCACATAAAGGAAATCAATCGTTGTTTATCAAAGTGTCCGTGGACAGGCCGACAGGGACCGAGCGTATTTTGATGTAATAGAGCCGGACACCCGCTTAAAAATATGACAAATATAAAACGACCGATGGAAAATAAACCAAACTGTTTGAGGATCACTCGAGTCGGAACCGTAAAAATCCACAATCCTCCACTCGGAGAGCGCTCAATCAATGCAACCCGGAGCTCCAATCAAACACACATCACCTCTCAGTGTGTCCAATGTTAAGAGTCACTCCTCAAAATTCTGCTTCTTCATCCATCACAGCTTCATTTGTTTATTTGCCCCACATCTCCAAATGCATTATAACAGCAGCAGACTGAGGCGTTAAGGATTTAAATGCGGGAGCCAATCTCGATATTAAGTGTTTGTATTCAAGGCTGGACCCCCCCCCCCCCCCTCAGCATATACACACAGACACACACACTGATGTTTGTCTCTCCAGAGTTTGATTGTTTTTGATGCAGCGTTCAAAAAACATAGCTGTCAATCAGAAACACTTTGATTTTCTATCAGGAAGAAGCACATAGTGTGAGTCAGCTATGTTCCCTGCTGTCTCAGGGGACACTATGATCAATAACACACACACACACACACACACACACACACACACACACACACACAGGTAGGTGCACACATACAAACTCATGGGGGGAGGGACATCTGCAGACACACGGTTCATGCATGAACATGACAGAACACACACACTTTAAACACACACACACGGCGAGGGAAGTAGCGTGTGTGTGTGTGTGTGTGTGTGTGTGTTAACTGACTCATCTCATCACTATCTTCCTAATGTGGAGACAGACGGCTGGGCCATCTGCTCACAAGGCAACTGCACACCAGCAACTTTTTTCTTTTTCTTTTTTAAAGCAACTTCCTCCCGGCAACATTTTCCTCAGCGAGCGGACTGATTGGCGGATACGAGCTCAGACTGAGGCAAAGCACTCATTTTGTTCTTCAGATTTTTTTCTTTTTTGGGGGGGAACAGACTTAACACCCTTTTAGCCCCGCAGCTATGTCGAGCTAATCTTTAGCCCGGTTGTGTCTACGGGGCTAAATAAGGCTTACTAACTAGCCTGGTTTCAGCTAAAGGCCACTACTCAGACTATATACCACGCTAATCTTTAGCCTTAAATTGACTGCAGGGCTTCTAAAGGCTACGCAAAGGTTAGCTGTACAGCCTAGTGTGGCTGCATGGAGCTTAACGTGAGTCTGGTTTCTACTACAGGGCAAGAAAAGGCTAACAGAAATACCTTTTTTTATAGCCTACGACAGGCCTAACTAAGCCAATGTCCATAAGGCTACTAGCTAGAGTGATACTTTGACATTAAACTATTGGTTTTAGGCCCAATTTTAGGGATTTATATCAGTTGCCGCTAATGTTCCTGGATTGTCTTAAAAGCAGCTTATATGTGGAGGTCAAGTCTCAGGACTAAGTGCACGGACCAACTTCCGTAAATTTAATACAATATCGATTACACCAAAGAGAATTATTAGGAGCAAACTGCATCTGTTGCAATTATTTGCAACTGTGCCTCCTTGATATCCCAGAATGCATCTGCCAGAGGGATTACAGCCTTGTTTGGGTGAGGTGGGAGATTTGCAGCATTAAGCGACGACAAAAAGAGGATGGGGTGAAAAGGTCTTTTAGGTTGTTGGAGTGTGTCTGTAAGTGTGTGTGTGTGGGGGGGGGAATCAAAGGTTCACGCAGAATCAAAGTTTCAGAAATTACTGTTGGAAAATCTGAGATTACTGCTTTATGGGTGACTGGGTATATTAGGCCCATACACTTCATATTAGTGCTAACGAGTGACTCACTCCAGCTTCAGCTGCAGGACAGCAGGTCTTTTAAACAGGTCGAAAAAATGCTCAGGAGCTTCAATGCTTCCTTTCCTATCTCCTTGAGCATAGGGTACAGTGGACCATCCTGTATGAAAGTACAGAAGATAATGCCGCCCCACTATTCCTCGCAGCAGCAACATTTAAAGTGACGCATTAAAGGCTTTGCTTTGGTTTGTGTCACAGTAAATATATTATCTTACGGGTAAAACAATCTTTATTTAATGAGGATAGCTGCTTTAGATCCGGATGTCTCCATAAACCCAGTAAGGTAAAAAACTAGCTTTGAAGGAATCTAATTACAATGACACTACAAATGTGTCCAAAACAAAAAGAAGTACAATGTGCTGTACTATTTTTCCTGGCAGTGTTTTGTACACACACACACACACACACACACACACACACACACACACACACATAATTACCAAAGCTCCAAAAATACAACTCAAAGCCATCCAACTCGGCCGCTTCACACACTTCTCCAGTCAACTAACAGCATTACTCTGACAAATAACCTGTAATTCCCACTGCTGGCCGGAAGCCAACACAAACCTTCATCTCTATCCACACGCGCACACACACACACACACACACACACACACACACACACACTCCCACGCCCTGTTTAATTATGGCATTTCAGACAGCTAAAGCGGAAAACCCTATAGTCTGATTACTAATTTGGCTCCATTATGAGGACATAAAACACACCTGTAGACTGTAGGCAGCAGAGGAAATCTATGTTCTGTATGTTTTCATTCTTTTTTTTCTCACCTTTGTTTTTCAGACAACAAGCTAAATAATCTACCAAGTGAGAGGGGGGGGGGAGCACCTGGAATGAGGTTTGTGTCTGTACAGGACAGCTTAAAGCATCTCAAAGATACAGTTTCCAGAGCTTTAACTCACAGAAAAAGTGAATAGAATAATATTTGTTTGCAATATGAAGGCCGTGTTCATCTCACAGCCTCGGTCTTCTTCCTCCTCTGTTCAGTCTGGCCTCCGTTTTCTAATTCGTTCATCAAACATTTTAATAGCAACTGTGTGCAAACAGCAACAACAACAACAGGAGTTTGGATCGCAATCAACATTTCATTAACCTGAGGAGCACCGGCATTGCCATGGCAACTTTACCGTATCCCCTGCTGGACTCTTTGGCAGTCGCTCAGATTCTTCTTCTTCTTCGTTTTTTACCGTAGGATGCTACGCTGAGACGGTTCTGGAAACATTATCACCTCGTATACTGATGATGGTGAGAACATATTAGCATCTCAGGAGAAGGATGACGGAGACGTTACAAACACAACGAAGTAACAGAAGAAGCATCACAGTGTGTGTGTGTGTGCTTGTAAACTCAAACTTGGTATCGACTTCCATGATTTATAATAATGAAGTTATGAACCTCTGTCGAGGGAGAAGTCTTCAATCCATCACCAAACATTAAAATAATCTGTGATGAGATTGATTCTGTTGCTCTGCTTCTGTTTAAATCAACAGTTTAATATCGTGGCAGCCGTAGTTAGAATATGTATCATTAAACCCTTAAAGCTAAAACTCTACAGATGTTACAAACCTAACAAGCTCCTATTAATGCAGGCTAGAATGTTACGTGAATATTGACTGATGAAAACATTTTGATTTAACATCAGAACAACATAACTTTGATGAAAGCTGACGTTCAGCATTGATTCAACAACAGCTAATAAAAATGTCTTCCCACCTCAAGTTATTGATTTTATCAGCAAAAGAAAGAAATCCTAACGACGCAGCGTGGTTCAACTAAAACAGTTCAAACAGACTTTGTGTTAGATACACAACAGTGAAGCTCTAATCCACACCCATTCATTCTAATGAGACACATCCGGTCACTGTCTAAATACAGAGTGGAGGGGAGTAAGGAAGCGAGGAAGGGAGGAAAGGAACAGTGTGAGAGGAAGGGTAACAGAACAACATGCAAGACAGAGAAAGAGGAAAGAGAGGGACAGTGAGAAGGAAGGAAGGAAGAACAGGATGGACAGATCTAGTAGTGAAGAAAAAAGAAAGATAGCGAAGGAAGGAGGGATTAAAGTGTTCATTGATGAGAGAGGCAACGAGGGAAGGAAGCAAGAGAGGACGAATGGACAGATGAACTCTCGCTCTCACACTTTGTCGTGTTAGTAAACCTCGCTCGCCCAAACACACCTGGGCCACCTGCGATCAAACGTCTCTCCAGCAGTAATGACGGACACATACACAGAGTTGCTAGGAAACAAGCAGGTAAAAGGTTGACTTTCACACACACACACACACACACACACACACACACACACACTTGCATTGTGAAACACACAGTGACATTTCTTGGGTTTACTACACATGCTGGCTGCTTCTCTCGCCTCCTGCATCTCCTTGGAGACGGTCAGCATTGCACACACTTACACACACACACACACACACACACACACACACACACATACACACTCACACACACTCACACACACAAACACTGTTAATTATCTCCTCTCTCATTCAGATCTGTGAACCGTCTCTCTTTCGGCAGCCTAAGTGGCGAAGAAGAACAAGAACAGGATATGACACTGGCCGGCCACGTCATGCTCAGTTGACCACTGAGGAACACACACACACACACACACACACACACACACACACACACACACACACGGGGACTCAACATGAGGATGAGGAAGAGGAAGAGAGAGAGAAAGAGGTGGTTTCTGAGGCCAACTGTTTGACAAAAGGAGAGCTCGGTGTGCATTCAGATGCAAACTGAGGCAGACTTTCACAATTACTGCTCTCTCTACAGAAGAAGAAGTAAATGCATTAAGTCTCCATTTACCTCCCATTTCCTCTTCTTTCCTCTCGTCCTCACCTCCCTTCTGTCCTCTTACACTCTTTTCCTCAACTCAGCTTCCTCTTATGCATCCCATCTCTCTTTCTTCTCTCCTATTTCCTCAAAACGTTGCTATCTCTCTCCTTTCCCTCCTTTCCTTCACTTCCTGTCATCTCTTTTCCCTTCTCCCTTCTTTATGGGCCAACTTTGGGTTGGGGGGGGTCGCCATGTCCAAAAAGTTCTGTACCTTCTCCTTCTCCTAAACTGTCGATCTGACATCATACCAACTCCCCGCTGTGATTGGTCGGCTGTGAGGAGAACTATTTCTGTCACTCTTCATGTGAACAAGCGAGTACAAAACTATGTCTCATTTCACCTCCTTCTCTCCTCTTTGCTCCCTTTCTCTCCCTCCTCTCGAGCCCTCTCCCCTCTGCTCCTATTTTTTCCCTGAGTCACCCCATCTCCTCCTCCTCCTCCTCCCTCCTCTGCTGTCCATATCTGCTGATGTGCAGCATCGTGAAGGTCGCTTAGCGCCCGCCAGGAAGGACACACATGAAGGTGACGGTGGATGCAGCATATGCTCCTATGCAGTACAGCATGAGAGTGTAGCATGGAAACAGTGCAGCTATAAATACAGTGCGCAGTCGGTGACTCCTTCCTCCCTCTCCTCTGCTGCCTGCAGTACCTGTGAGTGAAGGAACACAACTACACCCTCACCGCTGCAACGCATGTCGGAAAATTATTGGATTCAGCTTGAAGCCGTGCAACCTCTCCTCCTCTCCGTCTATCTTTTATTTACAGACTCGACATCCACGAAGAAGAAGAAGCAGCTAGTTATCCATAGCAGGGTTCTACTTGTACGGGGGTCAACCTCGAAAACCAACGCTACCGGCCGATACGCCGCCTATCGATCGAGATTATTTTCTAACATTGAATATATGACGAGCTGTAAAACAGCTTGCTGACCTTCATCACAGTGTGAGGATGCAGCAGAGAAGAATGGTTCATATAGCAAGTGACTGATCGGTTTGTCGTTCTCCTGCCCACTGGGATCATAAAGACAAATTTGGGAGAACAAATCTAAAACGCAGTTTAATTCGTAGCCATGCTATGCTGAGGGAAAGATCATGTATCTCTGGTATGTTTGTTAAGATCTTTTTCCTTCACCGGTCTAAGTCAATCAGAGCGTGAATAGAAGATGCTTCTGAAAGAACATCACGCTCTTCATTTATTTTTATCCGCAGTGTTTCCTCACTTCAATAGAGCTATTCATGGATATCTGGTCCAGAATGATCTAAAGGAAAGATAACCTGCATAATTATTGCATTTTAGGCAAACGTTAGAGGTGTTTGGGGGATATTTGATTGCTTAAGTTCTGATTTATTCAATGATATCAGAGCAGCTGCCATACATGTGTTGGTGTGAAAACGTCAGTCAGAACACATTAAGTTGCTTGGCCTGTGAAAAGTGTAGCTAAAGATCCCATTCGTTTGTTTTAATCACCTGATTTAGCTCCACATGAAGATGTTTTCAGTCTATTGAGGCAGTTTCCAAGCATGCAGTCATTTTGAGTCAAAACCAAATGCACATCAAGTGCATTGCGGTCTTTATCTGAACCCATTTTCACTGAGGCTCTATTTTCTACCGAGGTCTGGTGGCTAAGAAAGTGTTTCTCTTCCCCAGGGCTCCAGAACGCTGCACTTGGCCCAGATAGAGACAAGGCTCACCTTCAGTAACAGCCCACTGTGGTGCTCTGATACCAGTAATGGAGACTGACATTACAAACCAAAGTGGCAGATACTGCAAATGATGTGGCAATAAAAATGTCTACATTTGGGGGGTTGTTGTTGTGAAAATGTGTTTTCAAGCAGTTTGCAACTTTGCAATTCCTTTGAAAATATCGTGTGCATTTCAATGATTGCATCTATGTCCTTCAAATACAATTATTACTAAAAGGACACCCTGACAGCGCAGACCTCCGCCAAGGTCCCCTCTTCTGTGATGACATGCAAATCTGCAAGAGGATATATTACCAAAACAATTAGAGTTATGTCAAAAGTCCAACCCTGTTGTAAATTGAAACAAAACAAAACAAAAAAACTCTACAAAACTACTTTGCTAGGTCTGGGCAACAAAAACACTTGGTTAGGTTTACTGAAAAACATCATGGTCTGGATTAAAATGACGAGGAAATTGAAACTACTTTGTTGTGTTAAAGGCAACAAAAGTCCTTGGTTCACACGGGACACAAACAGACGTCTCCTGGGTGACATGGACTCCTTTGTAACTTTTTTTTCCACAACAAAATACCCTCAAAACGTAATTCGCAATGCATTTCTTTTTTTTTTATGGGAACGTAAATTGCAAAATTCAGATCCTCTCCAAAATGTATGCTGCACTTATCCACCAAGTTTCATGACAATCGGGACAGTAGGTTTTATATAATCCTGCTGACAAACAGACCAATAAACTAACAAACCGAACCGAAACCATAAGCTACTTTAGACAATATTATCATTAACTCAAAGACTTCATCAGCCAGTACAATGATAAAACTCCGTAGACAACAATGCAACTGATGCGGTCTCTAAGCCAAATCTTGTCTCACCAAAAGAGGTATAAATTAAACAAACCCAATTACATAAGGAATGCACTTCATAACGATTGGACAAAATGTAAGCTAGACGTAGAGAGAATGAAATGGGCCGTTACTCTAAATGATGATAATATTCTCCACAATAACATCCAATTTCCAGCTGAGCCCATTGTAATCAGGCAGGTGCTCTTATGCAGACTGTAGCGGCGCAATGAGCTTCAGTTACTCAGATCAACAACAACATTAAGATGCAAGAGGCTTTTTAGCGTCCCGGCAGCTTCTTCTACCTTTTCTTTCAGCCTTACACCAGCCTCTGACTCCAAAACAGCCTCGAAGGAAAGTTCATGGAGTCTGTGCGGCTGACCTACACCACCGGGTTGCACAACGTGGACTTTAGAGTCCAAAAAGTGTTGAGTTCTGCGCATAGGTCGAGTGGACGGCGAGTGAAATGCAAAACGAGTGAAATGACTTTGAGGACAGTGGAGCTTTCGCTTTTTCTTCAGCCAACCTTTGATCAGATTTCATCACATGAACACTTTGTCCTCTGGGACAGGCCTCACGTGCACACGCACGCACACACACAGACATGGACGGACAGTGAAGTCAGAAGCATGCAAGTAGCATAAGCTTTTTAGGCACGTCCTCTCCTCGAGGCACACCGAGTGCTCTCACGCTGAAATAGAATAGGGTATTTTAGTCACGCGCACACAGCTATAAATATGTTGTGCTTTCATGTTCGTGTGCAATTGTG
>NW_022280067.1:4234736-4243072 GCF_004355925.1 Anarrhichthys ocellatus | reverse complement strand
GTGTGTGTGTGTGTGTGTGTGTGTGTGTGTGTGTGTGTGTGTGTGTGTGTGCAGAGAGGTGACAGCAGACGCAGCCCTGCCTCTGCAGCACGTCAGGTGGACAGAAACACACACACACACACACACACACAGGAGTGCCTACACAAGTCGTCACATGCATGCAGAAACGCCAGGAAAGGGGGGGGGAAATAAAAGCATGACTAAGCATTAACAAATCTACTAACAGTAGCTTTTACTGCTGAGCCAGTGGCATGGACGGAGGCCAAGAGCGACAGGAATATACGGAGCATGCAGAGCCTTGGCCTTTCACCTCTTCTCACCCTTCCTACAAACGGGCAAGATGACTAAAAATGGAGCGATTGGTGGCTGGGGGACAGAAATATGGTCTCTGTGGGAACACAGCAGACTATCACTGCAGGTATGAAGCAGTTGGTCAGCAAGAGCCTTGCCAAAGGGCACGTCAGTCAGACTCAATGGCACACGGTCCGTGACTTTAAACGCTCTTCCTTCGCTCACGGTGAGGACGACTGGGATGATTGTGACAGATATTTTGGAGGAACACTGGCAGCTGAAGATGTGCCGCGACGAGGCAAAGCTGCTTATTGGTTAATAACCGCTGTGACTTTTCTCTCAAGGGAGAACTGACAGGAAAACAGCGTGGAGACAAACAAGGTGCAGACAAAGAACACAGTCAGAATGCTGTCACAGCGACGTATAAAAAAAGGAGGTTCACACTGTAAAAGGTGAAAAGACACAACAACAAAAACTTGTTGTCGGAGCTCCAGCAGAGAAACTAGCAGGTTCATGGTGTCACACTCATTTAATGTGGACAAAACTAGGCAGAAGGTTTTGTAAATGCTGTCTTGCATGAAACGCTACATGAACATGAAATATGCTACATGTACCGATATATTAGACTCGTTCATTTCGGTCATTCTCACAAAGAACATCCTGTCGTGGAAGTAATCCAGATACAATGCACGGTAAAGCAGAGCTGAAACCTCCCAGGAGTTGGGAGGATTAATGGTCAAGACAGTAAGCTTAGCTAAGCAGGAAGGATGGCCAGCTAGCTGAAAACAAGATGGATCAATTATAATATGATCAGGTATTAGGCCCTATTTTGGTTTCCATTTATATTAACGATGTAGCAAAAGCTGCTGGAAATTCCTTTATTCATTTGTATGCTGATGACACCATCATATATTCAGCTGGTCCCTCACTCTACTCTTATGTGTCCACTCTTCAACAAAGCCTCACCTCCATCCAACAGTCTCTCCACAGCCTCCACCTGCTCCTCAACCCCAAAAAGAGCAAATGTATGCTGTTTGACCGGAAAAACCTCATCATTCCTAGCCCTCCCAAGGTCTACAGTGCTGATGGCTCGGAGCTGGAGTTTGTCAGCTCCTACAAATACCTTGGATTCTGGTTGGACTCGTCTCTCTCATTTAACATACACATCAATAACCTTCTGGCTAAAGTCAAAGCTAGACTGGGTTTCCTGTATCGAAACAAGGCCTCCTTCACACACCAAATTGCCAAATTCACCCTTGTGAAAATGACCATCCTTCCTCTATTTGATTACGGCGATATAATTTATAAAATGGCATCAAAGACCACCCTCAGAAAACTGGACACACTCCACCACTCAGCAATCCCTTTTTCCACATGTGCACCCTTCACAAACCCACCACTGTGCTCTTTACAGATTGGTGGATTGGCCCTCCCTTCATACCAGGCGGCTACAACACTGGCTGCTTGTGGTCTATAAATCCATTTTGGGAATGACTCCTCATTACCTCTCAAATCTTCTGTGCATTTCTGACAGAAATCGGCATTTAAGATCCAGTGACTTCATTAGGCTCATCATTCCAAAAGTCCGTACTGTGTTTAGTCATAACTCTTTTCATTTTGCCGCTGCAAAGGACTGGAACTCATTACAAAACACACTCAAACTAACAGCTCTCACCTCTCAACATGTTCAAACATAAGCTGCAACAAGTTATAGTTGACTGCTGTACTTGCTGACCAGCCCTCACTTCTCTTTCTTTCTTCCATTTTTTTTACAAATAACATCCAGTAATCTGCCTTTTATTTTGTACATAGTGTTTATTATTTTATCTAGGTTGTTTTTAGTCATTTTTCCATTGTTTGTTATACTGTATTGTATCTGTGTTGTTTGTGTAACTTGTGTGGACTGTGCTACTGCCTCTAGGTCATCATTGAAAATGAGAATTGGTTCTCAATTGATTTTACCTGGTTAAATAAAGGTTAAATAAAAATTAAATAATTATTCAACAAAACCCCAAAACTAACTGATTGATTCTGTGTACGAACACGACAGCCAGCTGTCACTACTACTAATACTACTACTACTACTACGGCTCCTCCAATATGGCGGCTTTACTTCCTGGAGACACCGCAATGTGAGAATGGAGGTCACACCTGTGCAGCGGCCACGCGGGGTTACTTGATGCATGCTAACGTTAAGACTGAGCTGTAAGCTGTTAGCCTGCAGTCCAGGAGCAGCACATGTTGCCCTCGGCATGCACAATGGAAGCACACACACACACACACAAGCACAGAGAGCCGTGCATGCAGGCGGTGAGCGGCGTATCGGTTGCTGCTATGATTGAGTGTCAGGCCTCCCACTGTGATGAGAGGTGTGTCCTCAACACACACACACACCTGTATCAAGTGATGGATCTGCTCGTATATCTGTGAACCCCCCCCCTCCAACACACACACACACACACACACAAACCTTAGTCCCCCACTTAGTCACCTCACACCACTGGCAACCAGTCACTGCTACACACACACACACACACACACACCTTGTCACACACATCACTCAAGGCGCACACAGAGGCAGTGGAGGGTGGCCGGTGCAATCAGCGATGGCGTCCTTGAGCGGAGTGAGGAAGACCGGGGGTGACACATCATCGCAGACGAAGCTCACACACACACACACACACACACACACACACACACAACAGTGTACAGTATATTAGAAAAGCTGATGTTCAACACAGACATGATTAGAGGACAAATATGAGTTTCTGTGTCATCTTTTCCTCTGTGTCTTCACCTTCATGCACTCGCTCAGTTCAACTTCGCCTCCTTCTCTATACTACTTTTATTATTATACAGGAGGGTCATTTATATTTCTTCGTAATTCCTCAGCAATTAAGCGCTGAAATTAGTCTCCAATTGGAGTCTTTGCTGGCACATAGGGAAAATGTTTTTGAGCTTAGTACAAAAAGTAATACGGGGGCCGATACCGCCACACGCCACTTTGTGACGGGGGAGGAAGGAAGAAAGACAAACAATCAGGAGCCGTGTTTCCGTTGGATGCCATCGGTCGCAGGCTGTCCAACACTATTTCTGCCATTCCACCTGCAGCACACTAGGCTGCTTAGCCCAATGTGAGGAGGATAACCGGGGCTTAATGGCTTAACATACATAGATTTAGTCCAGTACAACCACTTCCACAGCTCTGGAAGTACCAGTCCAACACACCGCCATGTTTCAATCCAACGTTGAAATAACCTGCAGTTTAGATTCAAACAATAGTTGCTTTACAGACAGGAGGCTTTTCTGCATGTAGGCACGAGTACAATTACATTTCCCAACAGCCAGCTAGACCCTTCAGTAGAAATGAGAAGTTGGGCCTGAATACAGAGATGCCCTTTTCTCTTAAATGTGATGTTTTCTACTCTGTTAATGAATTTGATGATAGTCACACCTTTTGATCAAGAGCTCCTTGTCTTTTTACCAAACATTTTGTCAAATATGACTCACTTTCCTGGTGGCGGATATTTTTCTGAAGTTACTTTTCAGTATTTTCAGAGTCTGAAAGCGCTTTTACAGCTGCGGTGGCATAAAAAAGACCATTTCACTAATCTCACAGATGGTTAAATGTATGAGATTTGCCTCCAAATCACAACAACAGTCTGCTGCACTGACGCACACAACAACACAGCTAATAAAAAAAGAAAGCTAGAAATGTTCCCAATCAAAGAAAAGCCTGAAAACAACTTACAGAAGCAAGAGATCACATCGTGCTGACATCGGAAAATATACAGCAGAGGAGAGGAGAGGAGAGGACAGGAGAGGAGAGGAGAGGAGAGGAGAGCAGAGGAGAAGGGGAAAGGAAAGCAGCGAAAGAAGGGAAGGGAAGGAGAGGAGAGGGAAGCAAGGAAAGAAGGCAGGGAGAGCAGAGGTGAGAAAACAACAGGGTTTAAAGAATGAAGAAAAATGAGGATGAGAGGAAGCAAGAGAGAAGCCACGATGGAGGAAGTCAGTGACGAGTGAAAAGAAGAGGAGACAAAAGGAAACAAGAAGGAAAAATAGGGAACAGTGGTATCGATGAATCAACAGAAAGCCGGAGAGGATTTAAGAGATTTTGCCTCCACAAACTGCAGGAGAGCAGAGATCATCTCTCACACAAATACACTCAACTAAACAAACACTTCTAACACAATGCAGCAACCCCTGGTGTACCAAGAATCACAGTGTGTGTGTGTGTGTGTGTGTGTGTGTGCGTGTGTGTGTTTGATTGTGTGTGTGTGTGTGTGTTTGATTGTGTGTGTGGCCTGCCCGCCGCACTGCAACACATGTGACGGAGAGACTCATGCAGCAGCAGAGCCATATTAGGTAGAAGAGAGAGAGAGAGAAACAAAGACGAAGAGACATCGACTTTGTACTGCGACCTTTGACCTCCTGGTTTATCTCTAAATACAGCTCTGCAGAAAGTGAACCTGCTTCTGAGAGGCGTGTGTGTGTGTTTTTGTGTGTCACTGCAGCTGTGGAGAGTACAAAAAGCAGAATATGTGCGTGTGTGTGTATGTTTGTGTGTGTGTGTGTGTGTTCGTCATCATGCACGGGCTTTGAACTTCCCAGCTGTCCCATCAAAAGATCTGCTCCCTCTCTTCATCACACACACATACATGCTTTTATTTTGCCATTATGTTCTGGCTGACCCACAAAAAAAACACACTGAAAGACACACACACACACACACACACACACACACACTAAGTTAAGACGGAACATTCGAAATGCTGTTTGTACACAAACCGCTCACAGACACAATGTCCTCTTGTATTTTGCCATCATGGCTGTTTGTCCACACACACACACCTTTTGTCTGACCATATATGATTAACTACATGAAGCAGTACTACCACTGCAATCTTATGAATAAAGACCAACTGCCACATATAACTGAAAGCCTACGAAGATGAGTTCACGGTTCAAAATCTAAAATATCTTCATAAGAAATCTGATTAGCTGTTTCACATTTTCACAAATACTGATTTTTTTCCACTTAATCAACTAATAGTTTGAACAATTAAATGACAGAAAACAGAGAAAGAGACAAGCAACAGTCCAACTCCTGAAGATATTCCAGATAAAACGTCTTTTATGCGTTTCTCTCGTCTTAAAGGTAGCAGCTGCTTTGATAATTGTCCCTCGCTGTCACCATGTCTGCAGCAAATCTTTCACCTGGAAGGCTGGAACTGGCCTTCACACACACACACACACACACACACACACACACACACACACGTATAGCTGAAGTAGCTCTGAAAATGTCGCAGTAAATAACGGGCAGGGCGGGACAGACAGCTGATGCGAGACCTTGTGCGTTAGTGTGTGCGCGTGTGTGTGACCATGTTTATAGCGGCCGATCGACCTTCACGCCACCACCTCATTCTGTTACCACACTACACCCTCGGTCCCCCTCTGTCTTTCACACACACACACACACACACACGCACTTTTTTTTTTTAATGCGACCCCCGACCCTCAAATTGTGGGTGCGTAAAAGCAACGTGCTGAGGTTCAAAGGGCAAACCAGGCAGATGTCTGACTTCCGTGAAGCGGCATCGTTCCAGCCATGAGCTGAGCGTCACAACGGTTTCTCTCGGGCACACGAATTTGCAAATTTGTGGGTGTTTGACGAGCTGTAAAGTGTGCAACTGTCTGTGTGTGTGTGTCTGTGTGTGTGTGTGTCTGTGTGTGTGTAGGATGTTCTTATGCAAGCATTAGTCATCACAGCAGTCTTGACATTTCTTTCCATTCGAGAGAAAACAGGCACATTTGCTCCCAGTCAATCATCCAAACGAGCTGGATTACTACACAACCACATACAGTAGTGAAGCACTACCGCGGTGCTGCTGGGAGAAAATGTGGTCTTTTCTCAAAGACTGCAGCTAAATGATACCTTGCCATTATTTTTTTTATGGTAAATGTTCTTATATTTACTTACGAATTCAAGATTTGAGGTAGAGAATTATGTTTTTGAGGTTTTACCTTGATGGCATCTCAAATCTCGTTAGGCTTTTGTCACTAATCTTTGAGCAGCCATGTCTGAATTATTATAAAACAAACCAAACAGGTCAAGTCTCCTGCCACACCTCACAACAGCGCTAAAAAAAGATTGGACTTTGTTTGATCTAACTGTGCAGCACAACAAAGGCATACAATAAACGGCTATGAATCTGTATTGGCCGCCTGTTTTCCTGTTGCGCAGGTGGCAACGATACAAGAACACAACCGGAGCGCTAGGAAGCACAGGACGCTCTAGAAGGCTTTTTCTCTACGCCGGTTTCCGAGGTGTTCGGCTCCTCATTCAGCTGCTGGCAACGGAACTAATGAACCGGAGCAAGGCTGCTATTCTAATGAGATCAGGACACACATACACCCTCTCACACACTCACACACACACAGGGTGATCATTCAGTCTTCCTAGTAGGCGGTCCACTACATTACCAGACAATACGTGGCAGTAACACCACCCAAACACACATAAAGCCACAATGGAGAGAATGCAGGCCTGGCTCTGACCTGAGTATCAAATAGCATCACCCAGTGCTCTGACGCAGGGCGAAACGGGGCGAAACGGGGCCTTCCAACTAGCATGATTAGCACTGCAGGGCCAACACGGGCCAACCAAGGCTCACTCATGTGAATACGTAAAAATGGTTTATTCAGGTCAACCAGGGCTAGTAGGTTTAAACCATTTCACACCAAGCATGGATTTTCCGTTTCAAATATTTTTTATTTATTTTATTTTATGAATGCTTGTTGAATATTTGTGGGGGAGAAACAAAATTTCAGCGGATTTCCACCTGTTGAAATATATGTTTGACCAATAAAAACCTTTGTTCCGGCTGACATCAATTAGCGACGTGCGTCGCAGCTGGGATACGATGAGGATGGTAATGTGGCTGAACGTTATATGTTAGGACAGGGCCGCAACAGCTAACGTTAGCATCAAATTTAGGATCCGATTAGTTTATGTATCGTGTAGTTAAGTTTAGCCCCCTAGACGTTCTCTGTCGAGATGAGTGTGGAGGCTCCATAAGAGGAAACTCATTGGGCCTGATGGCAATGCCAATCATTTTCACCAGAAGCCGAGTGATTAGTTGTCATGCGGAGAATTTGCTTGCAGGATTTCTGTATTCCTGCCCTGCATGTTTCGCTTTGCACTGGTGAGAAACGCCCTTTATTCAGTAGAATGTGAGCAATCTGAGGCTAACTGAGTCTGGTTTGCAAGACGGGAGCAACCAAGGCCATTACAGGCTGACAGAGGCTGATGCTAAGCTACTGCAAAGCTATAAAGTGCTAGCCAACACATGCTCGTTAGCGTGCTTTGCTCTGCAGGAGGAGATGAGGCTTTGCAGGGCTGTTTTTCACACAGCTTCCCACTAAAATGGCCATAAAGGGCTTACTAATTAGCCTAGTTAAAACTGCAGGAGAAGCCACGGCCATAAATGGCTACTTCTCAGCCTGGACGTCTACTAAAGGGCAAAATGTTGGTTTTCTAAGGCTTACTGATAAGCTTGTGGACTAACCAGAGTTATCCTTTTGATTCTGCCGTTCTTCCTTTCAGTCCTTAAAACAATAACTTTGGTTCTTTTCTAGGTGATGACAACTTTCTTTTTTTTAAAGACCCTTTAAAGCGTTTCTTTGCACTCAGTTCCTATAAATGCAATTAAAATCCCTCCCAAAAATGCATGCAACCGATAGAAGGGTGAAACAAAGGTCATGGTCTTTTCCCTCTATTTTTCAAAATCATACCTCAGACAAATAGACCCTTTAGACATCTGCTTTCATCTGCCTCAATAATGAGACCCTTTCTTCCCTTCACTATCTCTCTCGCCCACTCCCCTCACCTGTCTGTCTCTTTTCTCTACTTTCTGTCTTCCTGGCCCAATCGTCTTCCTCCCGAAATCACCTGCAGAGGAATCGATAAGCTATCAGACCATGAAGACTCCCAGACTCTCTCTCTCTCTCTCTCTCTCTCTCTCTCTCTCTCTCTCTCTCTC